>NW_020838059.1:1833105-2184099 GCF_003676395.1 Aethalodelphis obliquidens | reverse complement strand
TTTTTTTTTTTTTTTTTTTTTTTTTTTGTGGTACGCAGGCCTCTCACTGTTCTGGCCTCTCCCGTTGCGGAGCACAGGCTCCGGATGCGCAGGCTCAGCGGCCATGGCTCACGGGCCCAGCCGCTCCGCAGCATGTGGGATCTTCCCGGACCGGGGCACGAACCCGTGTCCCCTGCATCGGCAGGCGGACTCTCAACCACTGCGCCACCAGGGGAGCCCTGTTTACATCTTTTTTATCTTCGTGGTAGGCATGAAGGTGTCTGTTATATTATTTTCTGTCATTCATATGCTTGAATTCGTTCATATTTTATATTTTTTAAAAAATAGAAGAGAGGAAAGTATTAGATATGCACTCATTATCACTATGACATACTATGTCCACATGGGTGGGGCACGATCAACAATAAAGAATAAAAAATTTTTACATAAAATAAAATGCACCCTTTCAAATTGTACAGTTTGATGAGTTTTGACATATATATATATATGCATATATATATATATATATATATATATATATATATATATATGTATATACCATTACACCATCACCACAGTCAAAATGTAGAACATGCCTGTCACTTCAGAGGTTCTCTGATGCAGCTTTGTGGTCAGTCGCACCATCTCTGGCCCCAGGCAGCTATGGATTTGCTTTATGTAACTATGGATTAGTTTTACCTTTTATAGCAATTGATATAAATGAATTTATACACTAGGTTTGCTTTTGGGACTGGCTTCTTTTGTTCAGCATGCGGATTTTGAGATTCATACATGTAGTAAGTGTATCAGTAGTATGTCCCTTTGTATTGCTCACTAGTATTTTACTGTATAAGTACACACTATTTGTTTATTCTTCTGATGTTGGACATTTAAATTGTTTCCTGGTTTTGACCATTATAAATAAAACTACTATGAACATTCATATGTAAGTCTTTTTTTGTGAACATAGGTTTCCATTTCTCTTGGGTAAATAGCTATGAGTGGGATTTCTGAGACCTATGGTAAGTATATGTTTGGCTTTACAAGATGCTAACAAACTGTTCTCCAAAGTGCTTGTAACATTTTTTTTAAGTAGCTAGAGATGATTTTATTCCCAGAAGCAATGTATGAGAGTTCCAATTGATTTACATGCTCACCGACACTTGGTATTATTAGTCTTTTAAAATTTAGCCATTCAAATGGATAAGTAGTGGTATCTCATTGTGGTTTAATTTGCATTCTGCTGATGACTAATGCTATTGAGCATCTTTTTACATGCCCATTGACCATTCTTATATATTATTAGTGAAATATTTGCTTAAATCCATTGTCCATTTAAAAATTGGATTTTTGCTTTCTTATTATTGAGTTATAAGAGTTCTTTAATTATGGATAGAAGTCCTATGTCAGATATTTGGATTGTGAATATCATTTTGAGTTAATTTTTGTGTATGGCATGAGGTGAGGGTTGAGGTTCACATTACATAATATGGATAGCCAGTTGTTCCAGCACTTGATTGGACTGTGCTTAGAATCTGCTCTACTTCTGCACTTCCTATTATGTGAATTATTAAATAATCAATGTCATTAATTTAAGCCAAAAAGTATCTGTATGTATTAATTCCTTTGACTACCTCCCTATTTTCCCTCTAACATTTCCACTGAGAATAGAAGAAGCATAGGGGAAATTACCTAAGTGTGTAAAACACACACACACAGCCACAGAAGAGAGAGACAGGGAGAGAGACAGAGACAGAGATGCATTCCTGTTTACCCCAGAGCAATGACATACAGCATCATCATAGTTACACAACAGCCAGTGACAAAATTAGTTTAAATCCAAATTGTTTAAACTTTCTCCCTTCTTCTTTTAGCTTTAGCACATTCGACCCTGCTAACTCCAGGCCTCTTTCCAATTCCGTAACCTAAGCCCTCATCGTCTTCTGCTGGGTGCTCTATAACCACCTCCTTTCTGGATGTTTCTCTCCTGAGTCCATCCTGCCTGACTATTTTTTTTTTGCAATGCTGCTTTCACTAAATTGTTCCTAAGCTCAGACCTTCACAATGCCCTGTTCTCTTAGCTTCATCAGGTCCAGACTCTTCTGTCTGGCTCTCAAGGCCCCACCTCTTCTACGTAACTTTCTTCCTAATAGGCTGGTGTTCTTGCCTTTCCATGGACAACCTGTATTAATCCTGCCACTTGACTTTTTGTTCCTGCAGTTCTCGTCTTTCCTCACATTCTACGTCTTCTACAAAGACTTCATTGAGGTCTCTACCTTAATCACTTCTTTATATTGTGAATTTCTATCACAACAAGCTCCACTCAGCCTGTGTATTTTCTTATATTGTTGCTATTATTGAATGTGTATGTCTTGTCTCCCCAGCTGGAATAGTGACTATATTCTTCTGTCCCCACAATGCTAAGCACATAAATGCTTCCTTGGCTTATTTTACCATTTTTTCACAGATTAGAGTGTCAATTTAAAATTAAAGATACTTTTTACTTTTAGAATTGCCTTTTCATTTCATCTGTTGCCTTTGTTCTCCTGGAAAGAGGAAGGGCTTCTATGGAAAGACTGTTATGGCAACTCCACCCAAATTTTTGATTCTCTCCACAGGTTGGAAGCAAATGGGAAGCCAATATTCTCTAATTCCAGGCCAGAAGTGAACCAGAAGGTAAGAGACAGGTGGTTGGAGAGTGAATATTCTCTCTCTAAGACATCAAGAAAAGGCAAGAGGGCTTCCCTGGGGGCGCAGTGGTTGAGAGTCCGCCTGCCGATGCAGGGGATGCGGGGTGCGTGCCCCGGTCCGGGAAGATCCCACATGCCGCGGAGCGGCTGGGCCCGTGAGCCATGGCCGCTGAGCCTGCGCGTCCGGAGCCTGTGCTCCGCAGCGGGAGAGGCCACAGCGGTGAGAGGCCCACGTACCGCAAAAAAAAAAAAAAGAAAGAAAAGGCAAGAAGCAGGCCCCCTAATCTAATCCTTGGTTACCCTAAGACAAAGACCACTCTCTTCAGAGGATTTTCTCCTGGATGCAGTGGCTGCTGTTTCCTAGCTTTAACAAAGTGAAACTTAATTGGGAAAACTCTTTTTAAAATTATTATTATTAAAGTGCACATAGAAAATAAAGGAGGGAAAAAGTATGCAAGGGAACGCACTACTGCTTCCCTTTTTCTATCCCCATTGTCAACGAAAGAGGCTCTCAGTGCACCCGCAGCTCCCAGTGGAGCTATTAAGGATAGCACACTCCAGGGAACCCGAACCTGTACTTCCCTGTGGAGCTGGTGAGAGAGTGGTATTTAGTTCCACACACTTGGCCCCGTACACATGCACACACAATCAGTCTCCTTAACCCTGTTTTTCTCTGTCCTTGTTCATAAAAATTCCTGTCTGATGTCATCAGTGATTTAATTTGCTGTGTCCATCTCACAGGACTGACCCTTGGGTTCCAACATTGCTGGTGAGGTACTTTAGTTGTTTACTGGCATAACAGGTATGCCCGAGGGACCACGAATCGCCTGTGATTTTCAGCAGTCATTATACCAAACTTTCAATGGCATTAAATTCATTTTTTACATATGTGGAGTCTCACCCTGTGAAGAAGAAAAAAGGCTGTAAATACAATGCTTTCAAATGAAAATAGTATTTAGTATTTGACTGTCATCTACTTTGTTTTGCTCCGTGGATTACTTCAGCTAGAATTTCTGGTGCTGTAGAAAACCAGTTGAGAAAATAACCATCCTTTATGAGCAATTTTAGGTTTTCTAACCCTTATTGCAATCTTCTGCTTTAATTTGTTTTCCATTAGTACATGCTCAAGTGTAGTGAAAAGAAAAGCACTGGGCTGGGAGAGGGAGAATGAGAATGTTCCAGCTCTGCCAGTCTCTCATTTTATGACCATGGTCAAGTCCTTTTCCCTCTCTGGGCCTCAGTTTCCTCATTTGTCAAAAGAGGGACTTGGGCTGGATAGTCTTAAAAGGCTCCTCCACCTTTCATATATTGTAATTCCAATCAAATATGCTGTTTTCACGGATTTTTAAAACACAGAACCAAATTTGTAACATGGGCATTAGCAGATTTTTAAAAAAATCTTTCTTTTTTCTCAATAATAAGCCTCAGAGGTGGGATTTCAAAATTAGAATTTCCTACAGACTGCAGCCATAATGATAGAACCATCACAGGTCTACTATTAGAGTTAATATTCTTATCCGTAGACATCTAGAGAAGCAAATAATGTTTGAAGATCTTTTTGCTGTTTCTTTGTGGGTTCTTTATCCAGAGGTGTTTATATGAGTGTATCTTTATATAATGAGTGGTAAGAAAAGTGGGAATGTAATGAGCAAAGGAAAATAAAGCCCCCTCCTTTTATCTTTGCCCCAACCTGTCTCTGTGATTGTTTCTCAGCGAAACCACTGGTGTTTTGCAGCTTGGGGAGATCAGCTATGTACCGGCACTCATTCACTGCTAATAGGGGCTGCTAATAGTGTTCCCATCTCCTGTCAAGGCTGTCACAGTTGATTTTTTTTTACATTTCTGTGAGTTCCATCAAGTTTAACAGCTGAAAATCAAGCTCATTAAGAAGCTCTCCAAGTATTTCAGCATGGGCTAATTTTCCAAGGCTAGGCTTGGGCACAGAATTTAGTGAAGGGAATCTAGATATGGGTCAAATAAGAACCAGGGACTTTATTCACAGAACTTTGGGAGGAAAGAGGGAATTGAATGGTAAATGGAATGCCCCAAATGATGGTCTGTGTGTTTGGCAAAATTGCCCAATGACCTTAAGTATTCTGCTAAAGTCCATGCAACTACTTAATATACTGGCATATGCATAAAAGCAGCTCGGGAATGGTGAGACATTTTAATTCATTCACTCATTTATTTATTCTTTCATTTGTGCAGGTAAGACTCTAGGCTCTGCCATTCTTCATGCAGATAGGGCAAAGACTTTGGCAAGACAACCCTTAAAATGGTTTCCTCCTCCATTGCTGTCTGCTCCTTCGCAGCCTCCTTTGTAATTTCCTACTCACCTTCCCAGTTTGTTAATATTGGGGTGCCCTAAGGCTTAGTTTTTGAATTTCTTCTCTATCAATGCCCGCTCTCTTTGTGATTTCATCCAGTATTATATCTTTAAATATGATCTATATGCCAACAACTCCAAACTGATATTTCTAGCACAGACCTCTCCTCTGAACTCCAGATTTATATATCTACCTACTTAACATTTTCACTTGGATATGTAGTAGATGTCGCAAACTTAATAGGTCAAAAATGGAATTTCCCCTCAAATCTGCTCATCCCATGGTCTTCCCCATCTCAAGAGATGGCTCTCCATCCTACCAGTTGCTCAGGCTGAAAACCTTGAGTCACCCTTGACTCCTCTCTTTGTCTGACACCTCACAACGAATCCATCAGGAACTCCTGATGGTTCCAACTTCAATATCTACATATCTCCTGTACTTGACCACTCTTGGACTCCAATGCTATCACCCTGAAGCTGTCATCATCCCTCTTTTGGATTACTGCAATAGCTTGCTCACTGGTGTTCCTGTTTCCCCCACCTCCGTCACCCCCGCAGTGCATTCTCAGTGAAGATTTCAGAATGATTCTTTTAACGGGTAGGCTAGATCACGCTCTCCTCCACTCAAAACTCCCCAATGCTCCTCATCTCACCAAAGGCTGTCAGGGTCTATAAGGTCCAACATGATCTGCCCCCTCTCCTCCAGTTAACTCTCTGACCTCATCTCTTAGTAATGTCCCCCTCACTCACTCTGCCTTTATGTTCCTCAAACACACCAGGTAACTTCTTGTCTCAGAGCTTTTGTATTAGCTGTTCCCTCTGGAGGAATGCCCCTCCCCTATCAGCATGGTGTATTCTCTCATCTTTAGGAGTATTCCCTGCTTTAGTTTTATATAACATATATCATCATCCAACATTATTTATATTATATATAATATTATATATATGTTTGTATATTTTATATATATATATATATATATAAAATATACATTTGTTGACTGCTGTATTTCTAGTTGCCAGAACTGTGGTAGGCACGTAGGTGATCAATTTGATGAGTGAGTGAATGAATGAATAAATGAAGGCATTATTCAAGCCTGAGTGACCAATGTCTGTGAGCCAGGCCTCAATGAGACAATAAAGGAAAGGTCATTTTGACTTGTAGTAATGTAGGATCAGGGGCCAACCCAACTTAGAGGCTGTATGTTTCTCAGTATCTGCTTAGATCAAATAATGGAATTGTAAAAATAATGCTTTTGCTAGTGAACTTATAATAAATATAAAACTATATACAACTTGAAATAATGGAGAAACTTGAAGTGTAAGCACTTAGCATCAATCCAGTCGAGTTGCTTTATACTAGGAAGGTTTGCAGTGATAGCTTACCGTGATGGCTAATTTTATTTATGTGTCCATTTTACTGGGCCACAGAGTGCCCAGATATTTGGCTAAACATTATTTCTGGGTGTGTCTGTGAGAGTGTTTCTGGATGAGATTAACGTTTGAATTAGCAGACTGAGTAAAGCAGATTGCCCTCCCTAATGTGGGTGGGCCCCATCTAATCAGTTAAACATCTGAGTAGACCAAAAAGGCTGGCCCTCCTGCAAGTAAGAGACAATTCCTCCTGCCTGACTGCCTTTGAACTGGGACATTGGATGGATTTTTATTGTCTTTGGACTCAAATGGAAACATTAGCTCTTTCTGGGTGTCAGGCCTGCTTGTTTTCAGACTGGAACTACACCATTGGCTCTCCTGGATCTCAGCCCTTCAGACTCAGACTAGAAGTTTCACCATTAGTTCTCCTGATTCTCAGACCTTTGGACTCAGACTGGAACTACACCACTGGCTCTCCTGGGTCTCCAGCTTGCTGACTGCAGATTGTGGGACTTCTCAGCCTCTTCTTTTTATGAGGCCTGGCTCATCCTGTGGCTCAAGTTCAGTCGTTTCTGAGGCCCAGGGGGATTCCTGGCCTTTGATTCTCTGAGAGAGTGATGATGATAGCTCACGTGTACATCATGCTCCAAGCACTATAAGTAATTTATTTAAGCCTTATAACAACCCTATGAGAAAGATAATGTTATCATCCCCATTTTACAGATGAGGAAATTGAGGCATGGGAAGACTGAATAGCTTGCCCAAGGTCGAAAAGTCAGGACTTGTACCTTTGCAGTCAGCTTCTCTTAACATTATAAAGTAAATCCTTATAGCATTTCTCTAAATCTCCCTTGCTGAGACCAGTTCAAGTGCCCTACAGTCATCCCTAGGCAAGAGAAAGAGTCCTGATGGACAAGATTACCTTTTCTACCAACTTTAAAAGTTTAATGCTCTCTGGCTCTCACCCTTGCTGCCTCCCTTCTTTTCACTTGTCCTTTTCTTTTATTTTTTCTTTCCTTCTCTCTAGTTCACTTCCTACCTTTTTGAAATTCATTTATTGACCATTTCCCCTATCTTCTTGATTATTTTCAACAGGAGGCAATAATATTGTCACTTTTCTATCTTAAAAAAATCCTCTCTTGACTCGATTTTCCTTTTAGCTTCAGACCCATCTTCTCATTCTTTCCTAAACCCCCTCCAGTCAGGCTTTTGCTCCCATGCCCACTGAAACTACAGTGCCCTTCACATTGCTAAGTCCAGTGGTCAGTTCTCACATTGCTTGACTTGACTTCAGCATTTGAAACATTCACTCTTTCTTCATTCATATACTTTCTTCACTTGGCTTCTAGGATGCTACACTCTCTTGGTTTTCAATGTTCCTTTTCAGTATCACTTGCTGATTTTTTTTATATCCCTGACCCTTTAACTTTAGAGTTCTCTTGGGCTCAGTCCTTGGACCTCAGTCATTCCCTTAGTGATCTCATTTAATTTCAAGACTTTAAATGCCATCTAAAAGCTGATGATTTCAATTGTATATCCTCATCTTGGATTTCTTCTGACCTTCAGATTCCTTTGTCCAACTGCCTGCCTGAGATTTCTACCTTAAAGAGATATAGGCATCTCAAAGTTAACACATCCAAATCTGATCTTCCTTCCCAAATCTACTCCTCGACAATCTCCCCCATCTCAGTAAATTCCAGTTGCTCAGGCCAAGAAGCTTCATTCCTTATTCCACTCTTTCCCTTATATCATATATTCAGTTATTTTGCATCTTCAGATTATACCTGGAATCTTTCCATTTCACATTAGTTCCAATTCTACCAATGTGTTTCAAAACTACCTTTATTTGTTTCTCACCTGGATAACTGCAATAGCCTCCAACTGGTCTCCCTATTTCCTCCCTTACGACTTATACTCTACTTTTCACTTAGCATCCAGAATAAGCCTTTGAAAATACAAGTTACTGTTGCGTAATCAATGCCTAGATAGGTTGTCAGAATGTAGTAGATTCTCCATAAATATTTACTGAGTGAATGAATGAAGGAAGGAAGGAATCAAATATGGTCCTTGCAGGGAGGATGATAGGTACATGATCATACTACAGGGTAGACAGTGGTTAAGTCTTACTTTGGAGGTACAGATAAAGGGTTCTTGGGAGCTCAAAGAAGGGAGAGGTCATTCAGATATGGGAAGTGAGTCAGGGGAATCCAGGAGGGCTTAATGGAGGAAGTAGCATTTGAGCTGGGACTTGAAGAATGGGTAGTATTTGGACTTGGGATGTAGAGGGAAGCACAGGGAGTTCAGTTAGGCTTAAGTAGGGTATGTGAAGGGTGGCAGAAGTGAGAAATAAGATTAGAAATGAAGTCTTTGGCCAAAACATGAAGGTCCCTGAATGCCAGGTTAAAGATATTGCCTTTAGGTGTGATATGAAATGGAGTGGATATGAAGGTTACAGAATTGGGTGAAAAAATTTGAGTCATAAATCAGTGATTTTCTCTGATTTAACTTTCAGGTCTTTACTCAATTGTCTCTTATTTTAAGTTGTTTACAGACTTAATGATATGGTTCCTAACCTATTCCAGGTAAGAATCAAACAGGAAAAAGAAGGAGAAGATATTTAATCTGAAAACAGATACACCTCCAGGGAGAGAAGGGCTAGATGACTGCTAGAAGGAAGAAGATGGAAACCCTAAACTGTAGGCTTAGAACCTCTGTTACTGTACAATCTAATAACTTTTTCTTGCTTCCACATTTAAATATTCTTTTAATAACTTTTTTCTGATTACAGAAGTAATGCATATTCAATATAAGACACTTGGACAACAGAACAACACAGAAAAAAAATCCCTCTGTGTCTATCTACCATCTGGAGACAAGCACTGCAAACAATTTGGTGTCACCCTTTTCTTTGCACGTATCCACAAACGTATATACATATATATTTACATATTTTAAACAAAACTTACATCATGCTGTGCAGATATGAAATAGACTGCTTTTCTCACTTAACAATAAACATATCATGAATATTTCTGAAATTGACATCAGTTTTAATGGCTATATGGTATTCTCTTAGCCCTAATTTTGCTCATCTGGATTGTTTCTAATTATTTGTCATTAAATATCCTTCTTACATTCATCTTAGCACTTTTCTCTGCCATTTTTAAGGGATATATTTCTAGAAGTGAAATTGTTAGAATAACATATGACTACACTTTTAAAGTCTTCTCCCTTCTGAAAGGTTTTACTGTTCACACTCCCACCAGCAGAGAGGGTGTGCCTATTTCCTTATGCTCAGGATAACATAATTTTTTTAATGAGAACTTCTATTTAATTAAGAGCTTCACATCTAAGTCCTCAACTCTTATCTTTCCTACATTTTATTTATAGACATACCAGTTGAAATATAGTTGCATTTGGATTACTTAATTCTAAATATCAGTTAAGATATTTTACCTAATTATTACCACAACACACAACTCAAACTGGCTCCCTTAAGGGGTCAAGCATCTCATTTTGCCTGGAAAGTCTAAGTCTAGGCCTTGTGTCTCATCAAAATTAATAGTGGCAATGCTGCCACTCTTAAAACTTTCAGTTTTGAGTGATATATCTTATGGCCTCCATTAAAATTTTATTATTTTTATAGTTTTAAAGGTTACTTTCCATTTACAGTTATTGCAAAATATTGGCTGTATTCTCCGTGTTGTACAATACATTTTTGAGCCTATCTTACACCCAATAGTTTGTACCTCTCACTCCCTCACCCCTATATTGCCCCTCCCCCCACTCCCCACCGGTAACCACTAGTTTATTCTCTGTATCTGTGAGTCTCCTTCTTTTTTGGTATATTCACTAGTTCGTTGTATTTTTTAGATTCCACATATAAGTGACATCATACAGTATTTGTCTTTCTCTATCTGACTTACTTCACTTAGCATAATGCCCTCCAAGCCCATCGATGTTGCTGCAAATGGCAAAATTTCATTCCTTTTTATGGCTGCGTAGTATTTCAGTGTGTGTGTGTGTGTGTGTGTGTGTGTGTGTGTGTGTGTGTGTGTATCACAACTCCTTTACCCATCCACCTGTTGATGGACACTTAGGTTGTTTCCATGTCTTGGCTATTGTAAATAGTGCTGCTATGAACATTGGGGGATAGTATAAACTTTTGTATTCATTTTCATTTTCGCTTAGCTTTTTCCTTTTGGGGGAGATTTTAAGGAACTTTCAGGACCAGGGGACTCAGCCAATCCTGTCTGCTTTGCAGTCCCTGGTTGAGGCATTGGCATAGTCCCTTTTCTCCTGAGCAGAACGGTACACTGAGGACAGCTTTGCTTGACTCCATCAAATGCTGATGCCCTAGGGACAATGAGAAGCATGAGGCAGCTGCCTGCATCCAACTGAAATTGGCTGAGTCTCAGCCCTGTGGTGAGTAGAGCACACCCTCAGTGCAGTGCTGCTCTGGCCAGGGAAGGAAGCTTATTAAGGCTAAGAAGGGCAAGAACCTATGAGATTGGCTCTTAGAAGCTGACATGTGTATTAGTCACTCAGCAGGGACCAGATGGGTAGGTAAGAGATGGGAGGGGGACTTGGAAGGCATTTGTATCTGTTGGGATCTATAGCCTGTAAATTCAGGGTAACATCTATCAGGAATCAATGTGTATCTTGATGCGTGTAAGCCTGTCCTGATGTTTCAGAGAGAAATGAAGAACCAGAGGGGCCACTCAATCTCCGAAGTGTGTACTTCTGGACCAATAGCCTTTACGTGAGTGAGATATACCTGCTTCCCTGTGAACGTGAGCTGGGATGCTTCTATTCCAGCCCTCTGTCACTACGAGTGACTGGGGTGAGAACAGCCTGCTTTGGGGGTCAGACAGACTCAACAAGCCTCCTTTACTCCACTGCAGAGGACAGACTCAAGGTTGCACACTAGCTGAAGCAGCTGCTGCTAGAGGCTCTGACTCTGATGCTGGATGCAGCAGAGCAGAGTTATGCTAAGGTAACCATAGAGAGTCATTCCAGACTGGCCTTGGGGCTTGGTGTCTGCAGTAGGTATGATTTTATTTTGTCTCTGTGCCCTTCCAAGTGAAGGAGGAGGGAGTCATGGGCCAACTGGGGGAAGAAGGGGTGAATACAGTTGCTAGAGGGTTCACATGGGAGATGGTGGCAATGAAGTGTCTCTACCTGTGGCTTCTTCCACCTTTGTCCCTCAGGACTCTCGCTGCCATAGGCCCTGCACTGTCTCTGGCTCGCCAAGTTGATAACAGTGCAGATTCACTTTCTGAACACTGGCCAGAACACAATGCTCATCAACCTGGGCTGCCACAGTCTGATGGACCCTATCATGGCCCTACTTGGTTCTATTAGGTGAGCAAGCAAGAAAAATGTAGCCAGCAATGCCAGCATCCTCTCTCTTGCTGTCCCACTCATGGGACCCAGAGGCTGAGTGACTTGCCTAAGGTCTCAGGGCCAGTGACAGAACCGGGGAGTCCAATTCTCGTGACTTAGCTGTCTGATAAACCAAATGTCCATTTCATGGTAGTATTTCTCACTAGCATATTTGGGCAGAGGTTGGAGAATAGTGAGACAATACTGTGTCCTTTTCCACGGGCTGTTAGGTCAGCAGAGGGGGCAGGCACCTTTAGCCCTCCAGACCATTGAGATTCAGAGTAATGTCCCTGCTAGTGGTCCCACGAGCAGCTCTTAGCCCCAGCATTTCTAGAATGGTGAGCCTGGGTTAGCATAGCTAGTTATGGCTGCTGGAGGCTGGTTTTAGCCATTTAATGAGCAAGGATGTTTATCAGGGAATCAGCCCTTTCATTGTTCCATGTGTAGTTGAGTTAGTGGAAGAATATTCTTTCTCAGTAGTTTTCTCATAACTAACATTTTTAGTTAATAGTCATTGAGTCATTTGATATGGAGTCATCACAGCAAGGTCAGGACAGATCAAGAACCCTCTGTTTAACAGTATGGGAATGGATGTAAAACATCTTAGAAATGTTTTCATTTAAATTGATTTTTTAAAAAGGTTGGTACTGGAAGGGGCATGTTTCAGTTATCTGGTAAACTCATTTAAATACCTCAACGTCTTCTATTGCTGAATAAACAAAGCATGATTGCTTGTAATACCGGTGTTGCTAAGTGCTGCACACGCTTCTGTGTGTGTATATGTGTGTGTGTGTGTGTATGTGTGTGTGAGTGAGTGAGTGAAAGAGAGCGGGAAAGAGAGAGGCAGAGGGAGAGGGAGCAGGAGAGGGGAGGGTGAAGGAGCTTATTATGTGAAAAACACTGAATTCAACATTCCAGGTTTTTCTCTCTTGGACTATATGGTTCTGGTCCACTGGGTAGAACATATTTCGTTCATGTATTAAAACCCACTAATCTTGATTCTTAGAGCTCCTCCTTCAAACTCCTCAAGGACAGGTACACTCTCCTATTCATCCTTGCATCCCCTATTGCTGGTAGAATGTCTTGGACAGAATAAGCACTTGAGCAACGTTTGAATTGAAATGTTGAATTTCATGTCTTGAGGTCCAGCCACATGGAAACAAACTGTTTTACTGGTGTGGGTACAAAACTTTTTTAAAAAAATGGGAATAAGATAATGTCTTATATTTTGTTTCTATTTTTTAACGTGTTTAGAATTTGTTGTCTTTTTATGATTCCAACCACACACTGGACTTCTCTCCAACAACTCCCAGATCCCTTTCCTTTGCCAGAACTGATGGTTTGGAGACTAACATCTTGTGAATAGCATTTGTCTCATTTTCTCCTAAATGCAGTACTTTGTGTTTGCTCACATTGAAGCTCATCTGTCACTTCTTCACCCAGAAATACAGACTTGTGGGACTCTCCTGCCAGTTTTGTATTGACTTAGAATTTCACCATTTCAAAATGTACAAAAAAATCAGTATCTCTATCATTTGTAAAATTTATTGCTACTATGTGATGGGCACTGTTCTAATTTATAAACGTTAATATATTTAATGAAACTAATCCTGGTGCCACTTTGGGTGCTCTCACTTTATATTTCATCAACCTCCTCTATCAGGAGTTTCTTTTCTTAACCTAGAGACTGTGGGAAGAACTTAGGAAGTGTGTGAATTTGGATGGAAAAAATACGTTTAGATTTTCACTAACCTCTAACTGAAGTTTAGAGTTTTCTTCCATTATAAATGTAGGTGAACAAAGTACAGAAGTATTAGCAGGACCTGTGACTTTTTCACAAGTATCACAGATATTATCGTATCACAAGTTATTGCAGATTTTTTGAAATATTTATGTTTATCTACTTCAGAATTACAGTAGTTATTAGACCTGTCATTGCACGTTGCTATTTAATGTGTTATAGGAGCACATATGCTACTATGTCACACATGTGTTTTGATAAGGGTATTATTTCAATACAGTTGGTTTCCTTTGTATTTTATTTCATGTATTTAAAAATGTTATTCTGATAGAGAGTTCACAGGCTTCACCAGATTTCCCAAGGGGTACATGGCACCAAAAATTAAGAACCCCTCCTTTATACTCTCTCAGCCATACAAGGCAGAGGCTCTGAAGGGTGGTGGAAATTGGGAGGACTCAGTGGAGTCCTGCATTCTCACTCCAGCTCCACCATCCACGTAGCTGTGTGACCTGGGGTATGGCTTTTCTCTTTCTGAGACTTGTTTTCCTTCATGGCAATAATGGGGAGGGAACCATCTGCCCCTGCAGGGTGTTGTGAAGACCAGATGACATAATGTCTGTGTACAGAGTTGGTTTGAAAACACTTTGAAGCACAATATGAGGTATTTGTTGAGGAGTAAGGTTGCAGAGGTCTGATGCTCCAGAGATCTATCAATTTTAGGGTAATCTAATATTCAAACAGACTTGGAGTGAGCACAGTTAGGTAAAGAACACTCTTTCTTATGTCCTGCATCCATTTTCTACCCAAGATCTGAGATCATCTCCATAAGGTTATACAGCCTTGAATGCTTGTACTTGTGTGTGATCAATTCCTTTTCCTTCCTTCTGTTGCCCTAAGCAATTGCTTCAGTATGCCTTTGAGATCTTCCACCCAGATAGAAAATTTAGGCAAGCTGAGATCTTCAAAGCTTCCTGCCAAACTGGAAGAATGGAATGGTGTTATGGATCTTGGGATATGGGAAAGAAGATTAAGGCCCCTCTGGCCGCCTTGTTTATGACATGTGGTCTGTCCTGTGATAGGAGGGGTAAAATTGGAAGGTTACTGGAGACTGTATCATAAGACAGCAGAAGGAAGTTTCTTCCCTATGTCAGGCTTGGGCCAGGCATTACTTACCTCTGATGGAGCATCGTTCAGTAAAACCTCCTGAATTTTTCTGAACCAGCCAGTCTCATTCTTCTTTTGAGTTACCTGTGGCCCTATGGGATTCCCAATACTGGAAAGGTAGCTCTGGTGTCATTAAAGCATTGTTAATATGATTATTAGTTGAATAATTATTATAGCTCCTTACTGAGTATGTATTTTGCCAAGCATAGTTAGTACCGGGCACTTTGCACTGAGCAAAGCCTCTTAAATGACCCTTTGAGGGAAGTACACTTAGATTTCCACTTTATAGATGAAAAAACAAAGGCTCAGAGAGGTTAAGTGACAGTGTTAGAAAGTGGCCTTGGGGACCACGGTATGATAGAGAATAAATTGAAGCCAGGCAGATTGGGCTCAAATCCTAGACTTTGTCACATACTAGATGTTTAACCTTTCTGAGCCTGTTTTCTCTTCTTACCATATTTCACACTTCCTGACATTTGTGAACCTTCCTGATGTCCCTCCTGCAGAATCTTGTACACGACTGTGTCATTTAGCAGGCATCCCCACCAGAGTGTCCACTCTTGAAGGAAGAGGTCATACTTTGTTCCCTTTTGAATTTCTAGGACCAAGGCTTGTACATACCAGGTTCTCTATAATGGCATGTGAATGTATTGAATACAACGTAGGGTTTATAATAATTCTTAGCAATTGGGTTGATATGGAGGTTAAATAAGATACTGGGCCATTAGAAAGTTTTGAGTTTTCAGTTGGGCAGACCAAGATTCAAATCTTATCTCTGCCTTTTAGGAACTTCTCAACTCAGAGTCTCAGCTGAAACAAGGAAGTGCTATCTACGTTTGTTTCACAGTTGTAGTAAACGATGAAGAATTTAAGCTCAGTGTGTTAAAGCCTACCCTTCTAGCTCCCTGAGGGCAAGGGCCAGCCATGCTCCTTTTTTTCTTTTTTACATCTTTATTGGAGTATAATTGCTTTACATTGTTGTGTTAGTTGCTGCTGCATAACAAAGTGAATCAGCTATACATACACATATATCCCCCTATCCCCTCCCTCTTGCATCTCCCTCCCACCCTCCCTATCCCATCCCTCTAGGTGGTCACAAAGCACCGAACTGATCTCCCTGTGCTATGTGGCTGCTTCCCACTAGCTAGCTATTTTACGTTTGGTAGTGTATATATGTCCATGCCACTGTCTCACTTCGTCCCAGCTTACCCTTCCCCCTCCCCATGTCCTCAAGTCCATTCTCTACGTCTGCGTCTTTATTCCTGTCCTGCCCCTAGGTTCTTGTATACCACAGTGTCTGGCAGAGTGCCTGGGACTGAGTTAATGTTCCGAATATGTTTAAACAGCTGAATTTCCTTTCTTGAGGCCTAGCAACATGATGTAGCCCCACAATTCTAGGTGTGAACACAAAAACATTTTTCTTAAAATGAGAGCAAGGTCACGACTCTTAATTACTTTTGACTGAACCATAATCATAAAATCATAACTCTTTATTGTGAATGCACTCTGGGCGAGGCACTGGCTGAGCAATTTTCAGGTACTATCTTATTGAATCTTGACCACCACTCTCTGGGGAAGGTACTATTTCTCCTTAATTTAAAAAATGGAAGCTCCCATTGTGTCCACAGGTGGTAAATGACTTTAGGCAGCATGAGAGCATAACAGTTGCTCAGTAGATGGTAGCAGTTGTGAAAAGTGAATCCAGGTCTTTTTGATAGACTGTCCAAGACAGCTAAGAATCCGAAGGGCTCACCCAGTCCTACCAGGTGAGTCAAAAGGTCTTGCACATCTATGCTGTCTTTTCAAGTAACATAGTTTATTCTGCATTATATGAAAAGCATACATTTTGGGGCACAATTAAATATGAAACACTGTATAACTTGAACACAGATATGCATCCAAGATTTGCTCTGAAAACTAACTTTTCCATTTGCATTGAAGACATTTAACAAGCAACTTGGTAATATTAAAAAATCAGAACTGGTGATGTCACAGGACTAGGAAGGGAGATGAAATAATCATTTGTAAAATAAAAGAATGCTTCTATTCATTATTATCTGGAAAAATCTAACTACTGTATCTCCTAAAAATAACAAAACAGTAAAATTTCAAAATTCAGGAGGAACAACAGAACAATAAATAGCATTTGTAAGGAAAAATAGCTTCTTTAATAGATTTCTATGGTGAATGAAAAGGATTGTGAGAGATGGTATGTGCTGCAATTTGATTATGTAATATAATGCAAACATACTCTATTTTTTTAACACTGCTGTAGCATTCTCCTTTACTCTTTTTTAAAATAGATCTTTATTGGAGTATAATTGCTTCACAATACTGTGTTAGTTTCTGTTGTACACCAAAGTGGATCAGCCATATGCATACATATGTCCCCATACTCTATTTTTATACATTTTGAACAACTCTGGACTAGTGCATTAGGACTTTCCGAAGAAATAGAACCAATGGGATGCATATATACATACATACATATATATGTATATATATGTATGTGTATACACATATGTATATATGTGTGTGTGTATAAATATATATATATATATATATGTATTTATTTATTTATTTTAAGGAATTGGCTGATGTGATTTCGGGTGCTGGAAAGTTTGACATTTTGCAGGGCTGGCTGGCAGTCTGGAAATTCTGGCAGGCGTTAATGCTGCAGTTTTGAGTCCAAAGTAATCTGGAGGCACAGTTCTTTTCTCCTTGGAGGACTTCAGTCTTTTACAACTGATTGGATGAGGCCCACCCACATTATGGAGGGTAAGATATGTTACTCAAAGTCTACTGGTTTAAATGTTAATCACATCTCAAAAATACCTTCACAGCAACATCTAGACTGGTATTCAACCAAGCAACAGGGCACTACAGTGTAGCCAACTTGACACACAAAATTCACCATTACAACTAGTATATTCAAGCAGGCTGGGAGAAGTACACCTGGACTAAGTTGGCAGGAATAATAGGAAGAGAGCATTTGTACTACAAGTAGATCAAGTGAAGGAGAGCAAGGGGCCTGGGTGTGGCAGTTGCTTTAAATGCATTTTATTTAACTTATTTAAATAAGAAATAATTGTTAAGTGGCAAATTTCCCCTATTTCATAGGTGTTATTAAAACAAGGTATTGCACGACCCCTGAGACTGATGAATCAAAGCCTTCTGTAGCGTTGATGACAGCGATGCTTCATTGAGGAAGCTACTGTAAGAATAACCCTCGCTTCCTGCTGGTGCCACAGCTGGTTGCTTAGGGGGAAGCCAGCTTTCAGCATGAATGGGCTGCTGTGGAATCCTGTTTTCTAGCTGTCAAAGCAGAAGATTTAGCATCTTCTTCCAATATTCTGGTAACTCAAAGGAAGAAATTGAGATGATTTACTAAAGGATTACTTAGAGAGCAAGCAATTCAAAACAGGACACCAAACTGAGGTATAAAAAAGGAATATTTATCTTTTAAAAATACAACTTTGAACACTACTGACATGTGATTTACAAAGTATTTTTGTGAAATACTCTTCACTGACTTTGCTTAGTACATTCTCTTATTTTCAATCAAGACTCAAGGGAGGGCATGCTTATGTTATTACAAGCACCACCAACACCACAGAAGAAAATACCATCTCTGCCTCAGGATATTAGTCCCCAGTTCTCATCCTTTCCATTTCTTTTCCATCAGCCAGGACTTCCTGACTGGTCCACGCACACTCTGCCATTGTAATCTGCTGGTGGGCACTGCAGAACTACAGGAGTCCCAGTTCTCAGGACTCTAGGTGGAGCCGACCTATTTGTGCAAAGCTTCACACACCCTAGCCTACTATTTATTCATTACCAGGAATTTTCTATTAATACTCATATCAACTCTTTGCAGACATTCAGCATGAAGTAAACATAGTATTTACAGCAGTACATGGTTTGCAATTCAACACACTGACAGCAGAAGAAAAGGGACCACCAGACTTTGTAAGAAGACCAGAGGGGAAGCATATCAAAATAAATCCCTTCTGCTAATGTGTGTGTGTGTGTGTGTGTGTGTTTGTGAGCACACACGTGTGTTTTAATTCATAGAAAACTAAACATGCCCTCCTTTAAAAGCAGGCTATTTACAAGGTGACTCTGAATACCACATACACATGCCAGTCATACTGGACACTTGCTTTCTGTGAATACATCTAGTTTTTTAAAAATTCTGAAATAAACCTTTTATCTGATACATTAGAGAAAATAACTTTGAAACATTTGTCAACTTTTCGTTCACAGTAATTTTGTAAAAAGCCACAAACCATGCTTTGTCTTTTAAAAGGTGAACCTGGTCAAGCACCTTCTAGCAGACACTGATATGTTATTCACTTACTGGCCTACTGGGAATTGGAAAGACAATGTCAGTTATGGAGTCCCTAGTGCTCCTTTCATTCCTCTCACCAGTAGCAACATTAATGTGAAGAGAAGTTCTGAAACACAAATCACATATAAATCATCAAAACATTTCAGTTAACAGTGTTTAAAAAAATACTAAAGTCTACAACAGTAGTACAGACACTGAAAACACCCCAAATACTCTGTAGCCTCAGGCCTTTTTAAATACTACTAATAAAAAGAGACAACCAATTGACAGAAAAGGAGGAAGTTACAGCACTTGAGGTTTGAGTCAATTTCTTTCCAGGGCCTGTAGCTTGAGGTGCTGCTCTAGGATCCTTATTTTAAGTCAAAAGATATTCCAGGAATGAATTGACAAATTTAAAGCAATTTCCACTTGAAAACCATTGAAAATACAAATCACTTTCTAAGCTTGTCCAACACACATTTATTTTCAGGATCCCAGGTTGTCAGGCAAAGGGATTCAGGTCAGTTTCAAGCCCTCAAAGCCACAGAATTTCCATCTCTTCTCCAGACTGGCTCCAACTCCAGTCATTTCCTGCTTGAAGGTATGCTGGAGTCTGCTCATGAGACATTCTACATCACTGGTACAGATCTGTGGGACAGAGAGGACATCTCCATTCAGAACCAGTCCCACCTTCCTAATCTGGCTTCCCCAATGTTGCTTTAGAATGCTGACGCGCACGTGTGTGTGCTAGGCGTGGGGTCGACCTTCCCCTCCCTGTGTGTGTGTATGTGTCGGTTGAGTGGATTACAGATGGAAGCCTTCTGCTTGGACTGCCTGAGTCCACTGAAATTTCTTTTTGTTTCTGTATTTCATAACTGCTTTATTTAGGCATAATTTACATACAATAAATTCACTTATTTTACATGTACACGTTGATGAATTTTAGTAAAGTTATACAATAGTGCAACTGTCACCACGATTCAGTTTTAGAACATTCCATCACCCCCCCACAAAGGTTCCTTTGTGCCCCTTTGCAGTCAATCTTTACTCCCAAACCCTGACTCAGATCGTTTTCACTGTGATTTTGCAGTTTTTGGAAATTTCATATATGTGTAATTGTACAATATATAGTCTTTTGTGACTAGTTTCTTTCACTTAGCATGATGTTTTTGAGATTGATCGCCACCAAGCTTTCTCTGGGAAAGAGCTGGTGTCGGTCATGCGGAGAGGCTTGGGTCTGCAGCCAGCTGAATGATGGCTTATCAGTGCTGGTGATGTTACGTTCAGGCCCACTGAAGCTACAAAGCCTTTGGGGAAGAGAGGGAGGCAGAAATGGCTGCCACCAGAGCAGAAGTCTTCACACCCGTCTTAGTTCACAAAGGAAAAGTGACAGGAATAGAGAATGCTCTGTGTTCCTACTTCTCTGCTCCCTCTCCCCACTCCTCTCTCTCTCTCTCTCTCTCTCTCTCTGTCACAAACACACACACACACACACACACCAATATAAAAACAAAAACAAATCTGTTGACCCTTAGGGTTTGCTTCATCTTTATGTTAGTAGCATAGTAGCAACTTTCCTAACTGTGAACCTGGATACTAGGGCTTGGCTGAAGAGCACTATGGGATCCTTAAAGAAATCCCAAGTTGCTGTCACAGTAAATATTTATAAAGGTGGTAGAAGGGACCCCCAAATTCTTATAGTACCATTGCAGGCTCTCTTTGGGAGGCCCTGGTACTACCCTGGCAGGAAGCTGCTCAGGAGGAACTGGCACTAGACTAGGAGTGAGGTCATGCCTTCTCCCCAGTGCTAGTAGTGGACTGTATCCAGTTGAGTGAATGAAGCACACTGCACAGTATCAGTAGAGTTGAATCCCCATTTCAAAAAACATAAATCTATAATGCTTATAGATATATACATACAATATAGGTGCAGCAGATGTATAAAAAAGGGTCTGAAATAAGATATGCCAAACTGTTAACAATGGTTATCCTTGAGAGATGGGACTGTGGGGAACTCTCCCTTTGCCTTTACTGTAGTTCTATATTGCTTACATTTTAAAGAGAACATGTTTGCATTATTTTTGCAATTAAAAAAACCGGATCGTTTTTACTGACACAGAGTTCAGTTTCAAACCACCTCAACAGACCACTTGGTCCTGGTGCTCACATTGAATCCCTCCCTTCACTGCCAATGGGCTGGCCGCTTAATTGCAGAATAGCATCACTTCCCAGAGATAAATGCCAGGCAAGTGCTAGCTAAAACTAAAACAAATGCCGTGAGGAGGATGTATCACCACAGCTGGATTACCAAATGGGCCAGTGCCTCTGTTAAGAGGATATATGCTTATGTACCACAATGTTCATTGCAGCTCTATTCACAATACCCAGGACATGGAAGCAACCTAAGTGTCCATTGACAGATGAATAGATAAAGAAGATGTGGCACATATATACAATGGAGTATTACTCAGCCATAAAAAGAAACAAAATTGAGTTATTTGTAGTGAGGTGGATGGACCTCGAGTTTGTCATACACAGTGAAGTAAGTCAGAAAGAGAAAAACAAATACCGTACGCTAACACATATATATGGAATCTAAGAAAAAAAAAAAAGGTCATGAAGAACCTAGGGGCAGGACAGGAATAAAGACACAGACATAGAAAATGGACCTGAGGACATGGGGAGGGGGAAGGGTAAGCTGGGACGAAGTGAGAGAGAGGCATGGACATATATACACTACCAAACGTAAGGTAGATAGCTAGTGGGAAGCAGCCACATAGCACAGGGAGATCAGCTCGGTGCTTTGTGACCACCTAGAGGGGTGGGATGGGGAGGGTGGGAGGGAGGGAGACGCAAGAGGGAAGAGATATGGGAACATATGTATATGTATAACTGATTCACTTTGTTATAAAGCAGAAACTAACACACCATTGTAAAGCAATTATACTCCAATAAAGATGTTAAAAAGAGGATATATGCTTAAATGGCTTAACATTTTGGACATCTAACTGTCAGAAGTCTGCATTCCAATGGCACTTCTCAAAAGGCCCAGATCCTATGAAATAGTGAGTACAATCCATGAGCAGCTTTAACTGAATGCTGCTTCTGAAAAAATTGTATCATGAGTTTATTTATTCTGAGGGGTCAAGAGTCCCCTCCTGCCTATATGAGGCATGCATCCTTGACTTTCCAGGGAACTGGCACTTACCCTTGCTCTTGATGCTTTGTGAGCTCCCCCACAGGATAGCATTCAGGGAAGGAACCAGCCCATGAGATCAGCTGTGAGCAAATATGCAGTCTGTATTACAGACTTATTGTTCCAACTCTTTTTGTCCCTGCCTTGATTGTGTCATTGTAGATAATGGCAGTGCTAATGGCTAAAGGCCCAGGGCAAAAGTTTGACTGGTGAGAAATATTTGTTAATTAGCATATGATATGTAAAGTAAAAGGAGGAAAATTCTTCTAAGATATATCTTGGAAGTAGGGTGGCCAATTCATTCAGGTTTGCCCGGGACTTCCCCGGTGTCAGCGTTAGAAGTCCCAAGTCCCAGGAAACCCTTCAGTCCCAGGCAAACAGGGACAGACGGTCACCCTATTAGCAAGAGAGAAACTTTACGCTGAATCACAGTGAGAGAATAGGTGAGGGAAATTTCCTTACACTGATTGCTAATGACTTATTTGTGCTTGAGGAGAGTGAGGCCACCTGTTCACAAAGAACCCTACATCGCCTTGCATGGCCATCTCAGGCCCCCACATACCTTATTATCAAGACGGTGCAAGTAGGAGCAGATATATTCAATGCTTGCTCCAAATGGGTGGACATGAAGGAATGTGGAGATAATCCCTATAGAGACAATAGCATGGAGGTTACACTTGAGCATTGTATTCGTTGAGATGCCACATGATAGCGTCTAGCAAGAGTCAACTCATATGTACATCATATGTATTGGGCACTATTCTAAGTTTATATGTATTTTACACATTTAATCTTTACAACGACCCTGTGAGGTAGGTATTACCTACCATCCCCATTTCACAGATGAGAAGACACTGAGCCACAGAAAGTTTAAGCAACTTGCCCAAGGTCACACAGCTGGTAAGTGGCAGGTATTTGAATCCAGACAGTTGCTCTCAACCACTATGTGTATTGCCTCTCACTGCACTATACCGCATGCAGAAAATCTGGCATTTGAGGAGTCACTTCCATCATTCATGATGGCTAAACGCCATTTGAGTTCTACGTTTTACAATGAATTTAGACTTTTACAATGACTTTAGATTGTGCTGGGTTTTTGCAGTTCCTCTGAACCATCTTTAAATTGGATTTTAGCCTCTTATGCATTTAATAATGTCTTGCTGTTGTGGCAAAAGTACAAATCATGTACTTTGCCTGATTAACCTTGTGCCTCTCACAAGAGAATCTGCTGATTGTATTTGGGTTTTATTCCGTGAGTAGGTCTGTAAAGAAAAGCCAAACATTTCCTTCATTCAAGTGGTGACTAGCATTCTGTTTGTCCTCAGAGCCCTGAATCTCTTCAAGTAACAGAATTCTTATAGCAATTTACAGCCTCCAGGGATGTGCATGATTTCTAACTCTGGAGTGATTGGCAGCTACACATACTGCCTTGATTATTCTGGCCACCAGGTTAATTCTGCTAATACTACTTCTTTCTCTGGCAACAGGCAGCATATAAATTGTTCAAAAGTCTACTGTTTTTTCTTTTTTTTTTTTTTGAATTCCTCTCCTTTCATAAGATCTTAGGTATATCAAACAGACCCAGAACTTAGTTTGCTGAAAACTGCTAGGAAATAAAAGCTAAATTTGATTTGGTTTATAAACTATAACTTGTCTATATCCCTTTAAGCACCTGACAAAGAATATCACAAGTTTAAATTGTAGCTTAAAGTTCAAATAAGTTCTCTGTAAAAGTCCTCCAATATTAGATGGCAAGCGGGTGGGTTGGAGGATCCAGGAGGAACTGATGGTAGGGTTCAAAACTCTATTCAAAATGGATACTATTACTTATAACACTACTTTACTCTTTTTTTTTTTTTTTTTGCGGTACGCGGGCCTCTCACTGCTGTGGCCTCTCCCGTTGCGGAGCACAGGCTCCGGATGCGCAGGCTCAGCAGCCATGGCTCACGGGCCCAGCCGCTCCGCGGCATGTGGGATCTTCCCAGACTGGGACACGAACCCGCGTCCCCTGCATTGGCAGGCGGACTCTCAACCACTGCGCCACCAGGGAAGCCCTACTTTACTCTTAATGACTTGGTAAATTGAATTTCTAAACACTGACTCAAGCTGAGAAACTTAAATTCTGAAGAAGACAGTCCATATTCAAAGGAATTCTAGATACTATGGTCAAGAAATCCTGTCAAATGCCAAGAAGTAACTCCATAGATTTCAAAATACGAAGCAGTTTTTGTGGGTTCACACCCAAATAACCAATTTAAAAAATAGATTTTCCTTTCTGTGAGTTCAAGACTACTTTCTTTAAAAAGCAAAACACTAAACACTTAAGAATCTTTGTTTCTAGAACTATCCATTTACAGAGGTTTCCTCCTACCCATAGCTCTTCTCTGACAGGTCTCCCTGTTGCCATGCCAATTTGTTAAAGAACTTTGAGTTCGAAAACGGAAATAAGTTGTCACTCTTCTTGAAGACTCACTGGCAGATCCCCCTGTGCATCTTTATTAACATATCAAAGTGTTAAATCTGAGTACAATATCCATTACTGAAGGAGGCGGATGTATCTTTAAAATATGCAGAAGCTAATTAGTGTGGAGAACTTTTGAGATTGGGGTGAGGCTACAGTGTGGCTCAGCTTCCTAGAAGGCAGCTGGGATTATCTGCTGAGGCCCAAGATTAGCCCCTTTTAAATGACTGAATATTTTAGTCATTTTAAAGGGGCTCAATCTGCCACTGTTCTCCAAATAGAATATAAAGTCAACAAGCATTTGTGAATAGTGCTGTAAGTGCAAAATGTGTCTCATTTATTGAGGGCTTACTATGGGCTGGGCACTGTGTTTAGTGATTTAGATGAATTGTCGTATTTAATACTTGCAGCTACTTTTAGACAGGTAATATTATTATGCCCATTTTGCAGACGGAAGAACTGAAGCTCAGGATGGAAATGGTGGGGTCAAGACAGAAAGCCAGTTCTGTCTGATTCATTAACCACTTATGCTATCTTGCCTCTGTGAAAAAAATTTTATGTAACGAGAGCAATTGTAGCATTTATCTCATCAGAGCCCACCAGGGTCCAACACCCCACAGACAGCCTCCTGAGTCACCTGCCAGTAACCTAGAAAGACAGGAGAGAGACACACACCTTCTCCGGAGGCCCATCTGGAGAAGCTCTCTGCCAAACAATGTCTGCACTGTCCCTTGAGTGGGAGTGAGAGGGCTCACCTATCTTTGCTTAGAGATTTAAAAAATCTACAACGTGTTTCTCCAGTGGACCCCCTCTTAGCATAGCACTTATACTGACACACTGGATGTGGCAGTGGTCACCAGGAGTTTGAAGAGGGCTGGGAGCCGCTATTACCGTTTTGATTGAAATCTGTACTTGTTCTTACCCTGTTGTCTTCAGGACTCTGGGTCCTTGCACTGTCATGCTTCATAAATGCTTGGCATGTGCTTATGCATCTTAGGTTAATCCTTCCCCCCACTCCACTGCACTCTATCCGTTGAATGTGTGTGTTAGCTTCCTTACCCACTAGCAGTGCTTCGCGTTCAGATTTGATAGGACAGCTGTTCAGGGTCTTCTCCAGAGGGTAGTCACTATCCTGGCTCGATGCACACAGTCTAGAGGCACAGCTTTCCTGTGGGAATAATATGTCTCCTGGGTCAGTGCACCTTATATGGTAACAGACTTGGTTTCAATTATACAGCAGGGAACTTCTTAACGGCACCTCGAAAGCAATATTGTGCAATTTTGCTTATTGAATGGGAGGAAAAATAGCATAAATTACAAAAGCATCACCAATAATCCAAAGCTTCCTTATAAGCCTTCAAAACACACACAAAAATTTAGACATTCATCTTCACTAGTCTTTTTTTTCCCTTCTGCCTTTATCATTCTTGACTCTATGCAAGTAGTCTGGGGAACCAGACCCAACATTTATTGTCTGTAAGATGCCAGGTACTGTTAGGTATGTTTTATCTCCATTCTACAGGTGAGGAAGGTGAGGCTCAGATAAATCAGGTAACTTGTCTAAGATCACATTGCTAGAAAATGGTAGAGCCAGGATTTCATCCCAGGCCACCCAATGTGAAAAGGACCATTCTTTTTTTTTTTAAATTAATTAATTTATTTTTGGCTGTGTTGGGTATTCGTTTCTGTGCGAGGGCTTTCACTAGTTGTGGCGAGAGGCGGCCACTCTTCATTGCGGTTCGCGGGCCTCTCACTATCGTGGCCTCTCTTGTTGCGGAGCACAGGCTCCGGACGCGCAGGCTCAGCAGCCATGGCTCACGGGCCCAGCTGCTCCGCGGCATGTGGGATCTTCCCAGACCAGGGCTCAAACCCGTGTCCCCTGCATCGGCAGGCGGACTCTCAACCACTGCGCCACCAGGGAAGCCCAGGACCATTCTTTTTTATTTTAGGTCCACACTATGCTAAAGGTCAGTCCCATATTGGAATGGAGAATCTACAGTGTGGCCGATCCACTCACAGGTAATCAACTGTTGGCTCTTGAACTAAAAATTAGAGCCTCTATTTATTGACTATCAGCTCTCTCTTTTCTCTGATAAGGACATTATCAATTAGGATATTTATGACTTTACAGCAAGAAATGACCATGACAGTGGACTTCTTTGTTGTTGAAAGTTTTCTCTTTCTGAGCATAGTGGGTATGTTTCATAAGAGATACTCAGGTGAAATCCATGACCAGCAGCCAAACTGAAAAATGCCTCCAGACCGTTCTCGGGTTTTTCTTTCTCTCTTTGGGTACTGAGAACATCTTTTCTGTATTATAAATGTGAAGCAGGAGCCTTCAGAAGAAGGAATAAAAGAAATCAGTGCTTCAGTCTCGCTGCTGTTGTAAAAGAGAGTGCTGGGGAAATGTTCCGGAGGGGGGAGCAGATCATGGATGACTCGGATGCTTCATCACTTCTTTCCTTCCAAAAGCCCTCAGCAGGGACAGGTTTCCTTCTTTTTTCTTTAAAGATGCCTTCAAAGCTTCCAGGATGCTGCCCCTGAATGAAACTAATGGTCTTTGCTGCAAGACATGTTGTTTTGTGGATTTACAGGCTTCCAGGCTGTAGTCAGAAGGGAAACCTTTCTTGATGACCTATTCAATCTTTGGTCTTTAGAATCCAATTCAGTCAGTAACCATCATGCCAAGTTTGATTTAAACTGCTGGCTCACTTCTAAGCCACGGGCTGTACATGTGCTTCTAACCCCCTTAAAACATTAAATGATCCAGCAAGCCATTTCTTAAGTGTGAGAGTTTAACAGATTGGGGTTCATTTAAGATATGTAGACGTCCTGAGAAGTTTTAGCCATCTTGAATCAAAATGTAGCCTTACTGAAACCTGACTTCAGTTTTATTATAGCTGGCATTTAAAAAATTAGAAGGTATATTGAAGGGATGCTTATCACCTTGAATTTTTTTATAAACAAATATGAAGCTGCTTTATTAAGATACATCATCAATTCAGAAAAAATTAGATCCCCACAAATAAAACAACTAATTTCACAGATGACAGTATTAATCATGAAAAATAATAAAAATAAAACATTATGAATTACTATGAAGCATATTCAACAGTTACAGAAAAGAGAGGAATAGTATTTTCCTAAAACTGGAAATAATGGAATGATCTCAGAGTGTTTATAACATAAACTTCATTTAAACAGAAGCACACAGTTAAAATGTTAAATTAAAAATAAATGAAAAGGAAACAAACTGGAAAAAAAAGTTTAATGGCTCTTTTAAGGGTAGAATGGCCAATAAGGTAGTAGGAAATGGGCGATCAGAATTCAAGGGAGGGTTCATGACATCACCTTGAATTTTACTAGCAGATTCCAAGAGCTAGTTCTTTCTGCAGTAAGACAGACATAAGTCACATTGTTATATTGCAAAACACTGACAATAACTCACACTGTGGTTTACTGTCAAGAAACCCAAACAAAAAGAAAAAATGTCCTTCCTCACCAAAACTTATTGCTTTCCTTTCAACCTGGAATTATTTTTGCAGTCTAATGTGATGGTACTTTGCTTCCTAACCTAATTGTGACAGTTTGAAATATTTGGTCACAAATCAGCTTCCCAGAGAAGATCAGATTATAATGAACTGTCATGACTTTCCCTGAAGGAAACCTCACTTAAAATAACAGGACAGAAACATATTCTGACTCACATTTTTCTGATTATCAGTTGGATTTCTCTCCCTGTCCTCTTTAGCTGCCACTTCAAGGTATATTTAGTTGCAAATGGGAAACACTTAGACTCAGGTATAATATTGCAAGATTTTTCAATGCCATTTGACCCTTCACTTCTTTAAATGAAATACTTTACAAAGCAGAGAGCTGCTTACACGAAAATGTCCTCAAGTCAATTTGTGATGTCAATCCTGAAGAGTGATTTTAAGCTTGATGTCATTAGGATAACCCCACGTTCATCTAGAGTCTTCTGGCTACACTACACACACACTCCATCTTATGCAAGAAGGGAAACAGAGCTAAGTAGCAGCTCTGGGACATTTTAGAAGCTCTGATCGTATGAGGAAAGTCCTGCTAAATAGAGCAGCTTTGGCACTTTTCAATTAAATGCTTGATAACTGAATTTGTCTGGGATTATGCTCATTTCTTTAATAACACCCACAAAACTGGAAAGTGAGTTGGTTTTATGAAGTGGAAAAATTAAAAGCATATTGCAAATGGCCTCCGGAAGAAAACACTTCACACTTTCAATCATTTGTTTCAATTACACCAAGGTTGCCAGTTCTTTTTTTTTTTGCGGTACGCGGGCCTCTCACTGCTGTGGCCTCTCCCGTTGCGGAGCAGAGGCTCCGGACGCGCAGGCTCAGCGGCCATGGCTCACGGGCCCAGCCGCTCCACGGCATGTGGGATCTTCCCGGACTGGGGCACGAACCCGTGTCCCCTGCATCGGCAGGCGGACTCTCAACCACTGCACCACCAGGGAAGCCCCCAGGTTGCCAGTTCTTAATGGCACTCTGGGGGAAGTCACTATGCTGGCAAACACACCCAGGGCCTGTATGCATTGAATCTTCCTGCCCTGAGCACAGAAGAGCAAAAGTACGAGCTCTTGTGGAACCGTAGAACTGTGGAATTGATTTCTGGCTCTTGGTCTAAGCTCCTAATCTTCTCTCTCTCTTTTTTTTTCTTTGTTATTTTTCTTTATTTATTTTTGGTTGTGCTGGGTCTTCGTTGCTACGTGGGCCTTCTCCAGTTGCAGTGAGGGGGGGCACCCCTCACTGTGGCACGTGGGCCTCTCATTGAGGTGGCCTCTCCCATTGCGGAGCACAGGCTCCAGGTAAGCGGGCTTCAGCAGCTGTGGCATGTGGGCTCAGTAGTCATGGCTCATGGGCTCTAGAGCGCAGGCTCAGTAGTTGTGGTGCACAGGCTTAGTTGCTCCGCAGCATGTGGGATCTTCCCGGACCAGGGCTCGAACCCGTGTCCCCTGCATTGGCAGGCAAATTCTTAACCACTGCGCCACCAGGGAAGTCCCCTAATCTTCTCTTTCTTCTGAGACATTAAGTCAGGCAGCTATGGTCAATGGGCCTTTCTTTCCAGAGGATAAGTTCACTTGAATGTTCAGGCATAAAGGAAATTAGAGAGGTGTGACAGGGAGACGCCATCAGTAGACTTTACATACCTTAAATAGACTGGGCACCAGATGCATGGTTGAGATACATTAATCTATCTAGAAGTTCGTAGACTTTCTCAGAGGTCCTCACTGGAGGTTCTATGGCTGCAGGCTCTCATTAGGCAAAGTCCCATTTTGCCTTCCCAGTTGCTATTATCTAGCTTTAGAATAATGTGTCTCCTTGTTTGCTTTCTAAGTTTCCCCCCTTTTGGTTTTGGCTGTTTCAACCTGCAGCAGCTCATTATTACACTAGATGGAGTGTCGGCAAAGACATGTCAATGTTCTGTTGTACTTGTGTTCCTTCGTTTAATGAAATGCTTAATTGAAAGTATTTTGTGTCACACGGGCTTTCTATGTTGTTATTTCCTTGACTAGATGAAGCAGGGATGAGGTGTATACTCTGATCTTCTCCAAGAAGGAAGACTGAGGAATGTTAGGGATGGATGGACATTTTATTCATTGAGAAGTGTACTCTCCAGAACCTTTAGAAATGCCAAGGACTCATACCTAAAAGCAGAGCCCTTGATTCAAGAATTACCCTGGAGAAGGGCTTTTAATCCCCAATCAACCAACCATTCCACATTGATACCTATTGGTAGGAGCTTCCAGGGCATTTTCATTGTCACTGAAAAGGGGGAAGGGGGGAAAGGGAAAAGGGTCACTTAGTACTCATGTACCTTTTCTTTAAGATTTTCCAACATTTTTTCCACCTGTAACTTGTCATCTTTGATTTTTTCAAGTTCAGCTTCTTTCCTTTTGTATTCCTCTTGGACTTTGAGTAGATGCTACAAGAAAGACCAAAGACAATCAAGTCTTAAGAAGCCACACTTCACTTAAAAACACTGGCTGAAGTTAGATATTAGGCAGGCCTGCCTCACTTTCCCCCAGTACACACAACCATTTCTCCATGCAAAGATACTAAAGGGAAAATCAAGATACTTTTCACTTGAAGTTATTTTATCTGGCTCTTATGAATCTTTTGGATTTGTTCATATTTTAGAAAGAGTCTGAGAAACTAATTGATCTAATCACTTAACTTTCCTATTCCAGCCAGACGTAAGGGTAGGGTGCAGTTAATACTATGTGGACAATATCTTGATTTTGGCATAGAACTGAACTTGATGTGTAAAGCATTCTTACAAATAGCCATTTTCCAAGCCAAGTTCAACTTCTGTGAGAAAAGTAGTAAAGAATCCAAATTTCACAAATGTTAGTTCCCTTATCAGTAGGCAAGGAACTGGATTCATCATTAATGATTACTACAAATACTATGTATTTAGCATCTAACATGTGCCAAGTATTGGGCAAAGGGTTTCATATGCATGATCTCATTTAAGCCTCACAATAAAACTATGATACATAAGCCTGAAGGTTAGAGAGGTTTAATGGTTTGCCTAAGACTATTCAGATAGTCAGTGCCAGAGCTGGGATTTAAACCCAGGTTGAGTCAACCCCACAGCCCATGCTCTTAACCATCATATTATACATACTATACATATATACATACTATACATACTATATACATACTATACATACTATACATCTATCGGGGATAAGATGGGAGAAATTTTACCATTGTTTACAAGGCTACTGTCCAATAAAAAGTAATCAAAATGAGTAAAATTAATTTTTCAGGAGGTAGAGACCTAATTGTCTCACCGAAGTTTTTGAAGTGATGGAATGAAAAAAAAGTTCACTAGTTTTAAATTGAACCACTCCATTCTTATGTGGAGTGGTTTCAAATCAAGGTAAGAGGGGAAAACAACAAGAAAATGTTTTCAAAGTTTTGCTTTTCAGAGGCTTGCAAAAGACCATTGGGAGAGCTAAAAGACACAGTACGATGTACATGGTTGAAATTCTTTGAAGTCTAGCTGAGGAGATGTATTTTTTGGTGGAAAGATATTTGATGTAATTAAACTAGATCCCTGATCTAATTAAACTCCACGGTGACAGTAAAAGGAAGGTAAGCATTACTTCACATCACATAGCATAGCATCACATAGCATCACATTTTGTTAATAGGAAAGGTGAAATATTAATGTGATATTGCTTGTCACGTAGGAAGACAATGATAGCAGAAGTAATAGGAACATGGGGCTCTTAGTGCCAGAAGAGACTCCCTGTTCACAATTTGTGATTTCTAAACATCAATAAGCTTTGCCCTAGATAATTCCAAGGCACACAATTAAAAAATTATTGGACAGTTTAAGTTGTGAGGAAAATGGCTGGTAGTCTGGCAAGACAGAAGAGGATAGTACCCTTACTCAGAAGTACTACTCCTTTACTATAATGGAAACAGATGTTGATATCTTTTAAATAGTAGGCTTGCTGTGGTGGTTACATAAAACTTCTAGATATTGACCATCTGTTACACAATGTTGTATTTGAATGCAATTACAGTTGGATGCACTTATTTACTTTACTTTTTATACTTGGGATAAAGTGCTGGTAAACTCATTCACATAAATGACTGAAAACAAAACAAAACAAAAGCACATTGGTATTATGTGCCCAAAAGCACTGATACTGAAAAACCCATAACACCCCTCCTTCCAACCAAATCAAGGGTAGGATTCTCGCCATTTCTTCTAAAAGACTGTATTATTTAGCATTGTGTCAGCTAGATACTTATTCACCAGCACTGTTGCATATCTAAGTAATTAAGGTTCGTCATAATGACTTTGAGACCCTGTCCAGATCCCAAAGTACATTCCGTAGCATAAAGAAAAGATTAGGTTATGCTCAGTGTAGTTTTATTGTTAAGTATTTTTTACTGAATGCACATTCTTTGAAAATTGGTGATCCATTGCTATCTCTGCATTTACCAGAATATTTCATGAACTACAATAGATAATCCCTTCCTCAGCCATGCCAGAGAACACAATACCAAGAAAATAAGAGGTTTGCTATTCTATTTGCTTGTGGGGGCCCTTTTACAAGTGAGGAGCTGATTACTATCCTTCCAAAAAGCTCAGAGGACCAAAATGTCTTTACCTGTTGCATTCCTTGCAGGGCTTGCTGCAGGAGTTTCAGCTGCTGTTCCTTGTTTGGGTCATCTTCTCTGTGGGCTTTGCCTTGTTCTTGCTTTAGCAGTTCCACCTCATTCCGGTAGGCATCAAGCTGCCAACGGAGGCTGTCATTTTCTTCTTTCAGAGCTTCTGCCTGTGATACTAAGGCTAAACAATCAATACAAAGGAGTAAAAACCATATATCCAGATTCCGTTGTGGTTCACCTTAGTACCATGAAAACTTGGTGTTTTAAATTGACATGTATAAAAAGCTTCTCAATGAGAAACTTTAGATCTGAGTTGGCCATGGTAGCAAGAGATGGACACAAAAGCACAAAGACTCGTTTTTGTAAATGAACACAGAATTCCAACACACAAAAGTCCTCATTGTGTTTCAAATTCTTCACCTCAAACATCACTAAAATATTTCTAGGTAACATCAGTTACTTTTACTTGAAATGCTGCAAATAATAAGAGCCTGTAATAATAAAATAGAAGGCTAATCGTCTTGAACTGATGACTGTCCACACAATAATTTGGCTGACAGTTATTTTTTAAAAATGCAGCCTTAACTGATCCTATAGAGGAAAGGTAAATGTAAAAATTAAGACACAAGACTTCCTGGGGAATTCCCTGGTGGTCCAGTGCTTAGGACTCTGCGCTTTCACTGCTGAGGGCCCGGGTTCGATCCCTGGTTGGGGAACTAAGATCCCACAAGCCGTGCAATGAGGCCAAAAGAAAAAAAACTTCCAGTTTATGGTCTAGCATTTAAGGAGCTTAGAAGTCACCACTCCATCCTAACAACAAGTAAAAAGCTGAACAAGCTGAAAAAAACCAACAATTCTTCTTAGATACAACAGAGGAGTGAAGTAAGAGGGCAAACTCATATACCCAAAATTGGAGAGACAAACAGGTGAATATAGAGAATCACAACTTACCAGAACAGAAACCCATGAGCAGATATTGCCACAGGAAACAGTGCCAAGGTAGGAAAACCTAAACTGTACTTGGCAATTTGCTGTAGGCTCAGTGTAAATAAGTCTGAGAGTTAAAAACTCCAGGGAGACCCAGTCATAGCTAGGTCCCTACACTTTTGTGAGTTTTATCTCCAGGGGCTCCACCTGGTCCTCAGAGTGAACACTGGAGAAAAATTCCTATGTGCTTCCAGCAGGGGAGGGGAAAAAGAATCCCTCTTGAGATATGCCAGAGCATCATATTCTTCTTTAAAAGGGCTGCCTTCAGAAGAAATGATTTTACCATAGCCTAACATACTGGGGTAGTACCAGAGCCTAACCAACCCAGGGAACCAACCAGCTCCAGACCCCTCTAGCCATTCTGTCCCACCTAAAGGGGGAGAAAAAACTGAGAAACACTTGTGAAGTTCAAAGTCCAGAGGTATAGGCTCACTAAAAGACTGAGACCTAATCATAGGACTATAACATGATTCTCCTCCCACCACATCTTACCACAATACCACAAAAGTCCTATTTAACAGAGTTCCTTTCACCTAGTACATCATGTCCAGATTTCAACAAAAAATTACAAGGCATACTAAAAAACATAGTTTGAAGAAACTGAACAAGGATCAGAACCAGAGTCAGATATGGCAGAAATGTTGGAGTTATCAGACAGGGAATTTAAAACAACTATTATTGGGAATTTGCTGGTGGTCCAGTGGTTAGGACTATGTGCTTTCACTGCTGAGGGCCCAGTTTCAGTCCCTGGTTGGGGAACTAAGATTCCCACAAGCTGCATGGCGCCAGAGATCAAAAACACTAACAGAAATGAAAAATCCCCTTGATGGACTTATTAGTAGATTGGGCATGGCTGGGGAAAGAATTTCTGAGCTTGAGGATATGACAATAGAAACCTCCTAAACTGAAAAGAAAAAAGAAAAAAAATTACCCCCCCAAGAACAGAAAATGCAAGAATTGTGAGACAATTACAAAGATGTAATGTATACATAATGAGAATATCAGAAGGAGAAAAAAGAGAGAAACGGAAACAATATGTAAAATAATAACGACTGAGAACATGTCTAAATTAATGTTAGACAACAAACCACAGATCCAGGAATCTCAGAGAGCATCAAGCAGGATAAATGCCAAAACATATAACATTCAAATTTCAGAAAATCAAAGAGAAAGAAACAATATTGAAAGAAGCCAGAGGAAAAAAACACCTTACCTATAGAGAATCAAAGATAAGAATTACATGCTACTTCTCCTCAGAAATCATGCAAGCAAGAATAGAATAGAGAGAATAGTCAAAGTGTTAAGAGAAAAAAAAATTCACCAACTTAGAATTCTGTACCTTGTGAAATTATCCTTCAAAAGTGAAGGAGAAATACTTTCTCAAAGAAAAATTGAGGGAATTTGTTGCTATTAGGCCTGCCTTGCAAGAAATGTTAAAAGAAGTTCCTAAGACAGAGGAAAAATGACATAAGTCAGAAACTTGGATCTACATAAAGAAAGGAAGAACATTAAAGAAGGAAAAAGTGATGGCAAAATAAAAACTTTAATTTTTCTTATTCTTGAGCTAACAGATAATAGTTTGTTCAAAATAATACTGACAATGTGTTCAATTATGTATGCGTGTGTGTGTGTGTGTGTGTGTATGCGTGCGTGCGCTTATGTATAAGTGAAATTAATGACAGCAATGATACAAGGAATGGGAGGAAGGAATTGGGATTATGTTATCATAAGGTATTTGCACTACCCACAAACTGGTATAGTGTTATTTGAAAGTGGACTTGGATTAGTCATAAATGTAAATTGCAAACTCTAGAGCAACCACTAAAAAAGTAATAAAAAAGAAGTATAACCAATATGCTAACAAAGAAGAGAAAGTAGAATCATATAAAATGCTCAATTAAAACCACAAAGGGCTGGGAAAGTGTAGAAGACAAAAGGAAGAACAAAGAACAAGAGCAATAAATAGAAAACAGTAACAAATATGGTGGATATTAATCCAACTACATCAATAATCATTTTAAACATCAGTGGTCTAAATACAATTAAAATTCAGAGATTGTCAGAGTGATAAAAAAACAAGAAACAACTATAGTGGTATCTTTAAGAAACACACTTTAAATATAAATATACATATAGATTAAAAGTAAAGGAATGGAGAAAGACACTATGCTAACACTAATCAAAAAAAAGTAAAAGTAGCTATATTAATTTTAGACAGAGCTGACTTCAGACCAAGGAAAGTTATCAGGGCTAAAGAGGGGCATTACATAGTGATAAAGGGGTTAGTACTACAAGAAGACATGACAAACAATGTGTATGAGCCTAACAATAGTGTGTCAAAATAAGTGAAGCAAAACCTGGTAGAACTGCAAGGAAAAAATAGATGAATCCACTATTATAGAGACTTCATACCTCTCTATCAAAAGTGGAACAATCCAGTAGGAAGAATATCAGTAATGACACAGTTGAACTCAACAGCACCATAAATTAACTGGATACAGTTGACACGTATAGACTGTTTCATTTAACAAAGGCAGATTACACATTCTTCTCAAGCACACATGCAACATGCACCAAGATAGATCACATTCTGCATCATAAAACACATCTGAACACATTAAAAGAATAGAAATCACACTAGGTATGCTATCAGACCACAATGAAATTAAACTAGAAATCAATAACAGAAAGATACATGGAAAATTCCAAAATACCTGGAGATCAAACAACACACATCTAAAAGGCACGAGTCAAAGAAGAAATCTCAAGAGAAATTTAAAAATATTTGAAATAAATGGAAATAAAAACACAACTCTCAAAATTTGTGAGATGCAGTGAAAGCCATGCTTAGAGGGAAATGTATAGCATTGAATACATAGATTAGAAAAGATCTAAAAAGAAGAAAGATCTAAAATCAATTATCTGAGCTTCCACCTTAGGAACCTAGAAAAAGAAGAGCAAATTAAATCTAAAGTAAGCAGAAGAAAAGATATCATAAAAATAGATCAGAAATCAATTAAATAGAAAATAGGAACTCAACAGAAAATTTATGAAACCAAAAGCTGGTTCTTTCAGTAAAATTGATAAACCTCTAGCCAGTTTAACTAAGAAAAAAATAAAGAAGACACAAACTACTAATGTCCAAAATGAAAGAGAGGATATCACTATAGAGCCTATGAACATTAAACGGATAATAAAGGAACATTATGAACAATTTTATGTCCAACATTTGATAACCTAGATGAAGTGGGCCAACTCCTTGAAATACACAATCTGTTAAAACACACACAAGAAGTAAACATGGGAAGGAAACCTAAAAAGTATATGTATATGTATGGCCGATTCACTTTTCTGTACAGCAGAAACTGACATGGCAGTGTAAAGCGACTATACTCTAATATAAAAAAGAAGACAGGGCTTCCCTGGTGGCGCAGTGGTTGAGAGTCCGCCTGCCGATGCAGGGGACACGGGTTCGTGCCCCCGTCTGGGAAGATCCCACATGCCGCGGTGCGGCTAGGCCTGTGAGCCATGGCCGCTGAGCCTGCGCATCCAGAGAGGGGCCACAACAGTGAGAAGCCCGTGTACCGCAAAAAAAAAAAAAAAAAAAAAGTAGACAACTTGAATAGGCCTCTATCTCTTAATGAAATTGAATCAATAATTAATAATTCTCTAAAACAGAAAGTACTAGGCCCACATAAGTTTACCACTGAATTCTTTTAAACATTTAAGGAAGGAATAATACAAAATTTCTACAATCTCTTCCAGATGATAGAAACAGAGGGAATACCTCCTAACTCATTCTATGAAGTCAGCATTCCCCTGATACCAAAACCATACAAAGACATTACAAGAAAAGAAAGCACAGACTGATAACTCTCATGAACACAGATGCAAAAATCCTCAACAAAATATTAGTAAATCAAATCCAAGAATGTATTAAAAAGAAATACACCACAATCAAGTGGAATTTATCCCAGGTATGCAAGGGTGGTTCAACATTCGAAAATCAATTAATGTTATCCATTACATTAACAAATTAAAGAGGTTAAAGTCACATGAAAGTATCAATAGATGCAGAAAAGGTATCTGACAAAATCCAGCACCTATCCATGATTAAAAAAATCTCAGTAAACTAGGAAGAGAGAACTTCCTCAACTTGATAATGAACATCTACAAAAAACTTATAGCTAACATCATACATCGTGGTGAGAAACTTGAATCTCTCCCATTAAGAACAAGGCAAGGATGTCCCCTCTTACCACTGTTTTTTCAACATTGTACTGGAAGTCCTAGTTAATGCAATCAGACAAGAAAAGGAAATAAGATGAACATATAATGGGAAGGAAAAAATAAAATTGCCTCCGTTTGCAGAGGACATGGTCATCTATGGAGAAAATCTGAAAGAACTGATAGAAAAACTCCTGGAACTAATAAGCACTTATAGCAAGGTTGCAGGATATATAAAAAAGTTAATATACAAAAGTTGGTTGCTTTGCTATATACCAAAAATGAATAAGTGGAATTTGAAATTCAAAACATACTACCATTTATATTAACACAACAAAAATGAAATACTTAGGTATAGATGTAACAAAATACATATGAGATCTATATGAGGAAAACTACAAAACTCTGATGAATGAAATCAAAGAACTAAATAAATGGAGAGATTAATGTTTATGGATAGGATGACTTTATATTGTCAAGATATAGGTTATTTCCAACCTAATTTCTGGATTCAGTGCAATCCCAATCAAAATCCAAGCAACACAGTAATCAAGACAGTATGGTACTGGCACAAAAACAGAAATATAGATCAATGGAACAGGATAGAAAGCCCAGAGATAAGCCCATGCACATATGGTCACCTTATTTCTGATAAAGGAGGCAAGAATATACAATGGAGAAAAGACAGCCTCTTCAGTAAGTGGTGCTGGGAAAACTGGACAGCTACATGTAAAAGAATGAAATTAGAACACTCCCTAACACCATACACAAAAATAAACTCAAAATGGATTAAAGACCTACATGTAAGGCCAGACATTATAAAGCTCTTAGAGGAAAACATAGGCAGAACACTCTGACATAAATCACAGCAAGATCCTTTTTGACCCACCTCCTAGAGAAATGGAAATAAAAACAAACATAAACAAATGGGACCTAATGAAACTTAAAAGCTTTTGCACAGCAAAGGAAACCATAAACAAGATAAAAACACAACCTTCAGAATGGGAGAAAATATTTGCAAATGAAGCAACTGACAAAGGATTAATCTCCAAAATTTACAAGCAGCTCATGCAGCTCAATATCAAAAAAAGCAAACAACCCAATCCAAAAATGGGCAGAAGACCTAAACAGACATTCCTCCAAAGAAGCTATACAGATTGTCAACAAACACATGAAAGGATGCTCAACATCACTAATCATTAGAGAAATGCAAATCAAAACTACAATGAGGTATCACCTCACACCAGTCAGAATGGCCATCATCAAAAAATCTACAAACAATAAATGCCTAGAGGGTGTGGAGAAAAGGGAACCCTCTTGCACTATTGGTGGAAATGTAAATTGATACAGCCACTATGGAGAACAATATGGAGGTTCCTTAAAAAACTAAAAATAGAACTACCATACGACCCGGCAATCCCACTACTGGGCATATACTTTGAGAAAACCCTAATTCAAAAATAGTAATGTACCACAATGTTCATTGCAGCTCTATTTACAAGAGCCAGGACATAGGAGCGACCTAAGTGTGCATCAACAGATGAATGGATAAAGAAGATGTGACACATATATACAATGGAATACTACTCAGGCATAAAAAGAAATGAAACTGGGTTATTTGTAGTGAGGTGGATGGACCTAGAGACTGTCATACAGAGTGAAGCAAGTCAGAAAGAGAAAAACAAATACTGTATGCTAACACGTATATATGGAATCTAAAAAAAAAAAAAAAGGTTCTGAAGAACCTAGGGGCAGGACAGGAATAAAGATGGAGACGTAGAGAATGGACTTGAGGACACGGGGAGGGGGAAGGGTAAACTGGGACGAAGTGAGAGAGTTGGCATGGACATATATACACTACCAAATGTAAAATAGATAGCTAGTGGGAAGCAGCCGCATAGCACAGGGAGATCAGTTCGGTGCTCTGTGACCACCTAGAGGTGTGAGATAGGGAGGGTCAGAGGGAGATGCAAGAGGGAGGAGATATGGGGATATGTGTATACGTATAGCTGATTCACTGTGTTATAAAGGAGAAACTAACACACCATTGTAAAGCAATTATACTCCAATAAAGATGTTAAAAAAATATCCAAACACGTTATTTTGTGGATGTTGACAAACTTATTCTAAAGTTTATAAAGAGAGGGAAAAGACCCAAAATGGCCAACTCAATATTGAAAGAGAAGAATAAAGTTGGAGGACAGATGCTACCTGACTTCAAGACTTAACAGAAAGCTGTAGTAACTAAGACAGTGTGGTGTTGGTGAAAGAATAGACAAATAGATCAATGGAATAGATTAGATAGCTCAGAAATAGACCCCCATAAATAGAGTCAACTGATCTTTGACAAAGGAGCAAAGGCAATACAATGGAGCAAAAATAGACTCTTTAACAAATGTGCTGGAACAACGGGACATCACAAAGATTAATTCAAAATGGATCACAGACCCAAATGAAAAATGCAAAACTATAAACCTCCTAGAAGATAACATAAGAGAAAATGTAGGTGACCTTGAGTATGGTGATGACTTTTTAGACACAACACCAAAGGTATGACCCATGAAAGAAATAATTGATAACCTGGACTTAATTAAAATAGAAACTTCTCTGTGAAAGACAATGTCAAGAAGACAAGCCACAAACTGAGAGAAAGTATTTGCAAAGGACACATCTGATAAAGGACTGTTATCAAAAATATACAATGAACTCTTAAAACTCAACAATAAGAAAATGAACAACCCATTTGGACTAAAGACCTGAACAGACACCTCACCAAAGATATACTAATGACAAGTATGCGTATGAAAAGATTTCAACATCATATATCATTAGGGAATTGCAAATTAAAACAAGAATGTGATATCACTAGAAACATACCAGAATTGCCGAAATTCAAAACAATGACAGCATCAAGGACTGATGAGGATGTGGTGCAAACAAGAACTCCCCTTCATTGCTGGTGGGAATGCAAAATGGTACAGACACTTTGGGAGATAGTTTGGCAGTTTCTCACAAAACTAAACATACTTTTAGGATATGATCCAGCAATCATGCTCCTTGGTATTTACCCAAATGAGCTAAAAACTTTGTCCACAAACCTGCACATGAATGTTTACAGCAGCTTTATTCATAATTGCCAAAACTTGGAGGCAACCACAATGCTCTTTAGTGGTTATCTAACCACTGATATACTGTGGTGCATCCAGAAAATGGAATAATAAATGGCACTAAAAAGAAACGAGCTATCAAGCCACAAAAAGACATGCAGGAAAAGTAACTGCATATTACTAAGTAAAAATAATCAATTTGAAAAGCCTGCATACTTTATGATCCCAACTATATGCCAGTCTGGAAGATCAGTAGTTACCAGGCATTTGGGGGGAGGGAAGGATGAATAGGTTCAGCACAGAGGATATTAAGTTACCTGAAACTATTCTGTATGATACTACAATGGTGAACACATACATTTTATATATTTCTCCAAAACCATAGAATGGATACCAAGAGTGAACTCTAATGCAAATTATGAACTTTGGGTGATGATGATGTATTCAGCTACTGTAACAAATGTACCCCTAGGGTGCGGGATGTAGATGGTGGGGGAGACTGTGTGTATATGGGCACAGGCAGTATTTGGGAACTCTGTACTTCCTGCTCAATTTTGCAATGAACCTAAAACTGATCTAAAACTTAAAGTTTATTAATTGAAAAAAATAAGACACATAGGGAAACCTAGGTTAAATTTAATTATTTATGGTTATTGCATATTTTTCAAGATCACAATATCATAAAATCTACTTCAAAGTGTTTAATAAAATTTTCATTCATTCAACAAACATTGAGTTCCTTCCGTGTTCCAGGCTTATGACTATTGTAAAAAATGAAATTCCACTAATCTCTATTGTTTATACTCCAAATTTATGGAAATATTTGTAGTTTATTCCCTTTTTGACTCCTAACAGAGTATAGATGAACGCCTCTGTACTACTATCTTCTATGCCTTCTACTTTCTTCAACCCTGATTTGTATACAAATCCCTTACATCTATTTCCTAACTACCTACTGTCTGAAGCTGATTTCATTATATTCTGCAAATCAGTCCCATCCATCAGTCCATTTCTATCAGTTCTACTGTTATGGGTTGAATCTGTCCTCCTAAAAAAGATACTTTGCAGCCCTCAGAATGTGACCTTATTTGGAAATATGATCTTTACAGAGGTAATCAAGTTAAAATGAGGTAATTGGGGTGGGCTTATAGATTTCTATGACTGGTGTCCTTATGGAAAGGGGAAATTTGGACACAGAGACAGACATGCACACAGGGAAAATGTCACGTGAACAGGAAAACAGAGATCGGGGTGATGCATCTTCAAGCCAAGGAATGCCAAAGATGGCCAGAAAACCGCCAGAAGCTGGAGAGCGGTCTGGAACAGATTCTCCCTCAGAGCCCTCAGAAGGAACCAACCCTGCTAGAGCCTTGATCTCAGATTTCTAGCCTCCAGAACTGTGAGACGATAGATTTCTGTTGTTTAAGCAACTCAGTTTGTGGTTCTTGTTGTAGCAGCCCTAGCAAACTAATAAAATCACCAACCTTCCATTCTCCCTAGATTAGAAAACCTAGGCTCATTCTGAATTCTTTCCATTCTTCATCATTTATATTCAATCTAGCGCAAAAGACTTTAGTTTATTCCCCCCAAATGACTCCTAGCATCTTTAATGTCATACTCTCTGTTACCTCTTTTTCTTCTATCATTTTTCTCATTTCCTGTTGCCTTCACTAGTCCCAATCATCATCATTTTATATCTCAATTCCTATAAAAGTCTCTGGTTTGTCTCTATCAATCCAAACTTATCTCCTAAAATATACAATTCATGTTGCTTTTATCATACAAGTGCCATGGTTGAAAGACATGCTTATAGTGACATATTGCCTACTATGCTAAGTCTAAGCTTGGCATTCATGTCCCCTATGGTCTAGGCTCATCTTGCCCACTCAGTCTTTTATACCCCTAATCACATCATTCTTATTTCCCTCTTTGAGCCATGCTCCTTCTCCCTCTCTGCATCAAGATGCTTTCTTACTTTCTTGCCTTTCATCCAAACCTGTTCATCTTTCAAGGCCTTGATCAATTTTCACTGACTGCGACTACTCTGGCCCACACTCTCTTGCCCTGGCTGCATTCTAATCAGTACCTTCCAGGTTAGCACCAAGTGGTATTTCTTACATTTTATGTATGTTTACGTATATTACATCTTTATTTCTATCAGCTGATGGGATATAATGCTTGTTAACTAACTGATCAAACTCCTAAAGTGGGAATACTGGGAGGTAGGAGGAGAGAAGGAAGGAGATTGGATACCAGCGGAAGAGAAAACTTTGGCTAGAACAGTGGAGAATTAGTCTAAGTTAATGTTTTCCAAATGTGCTCCCTGGACCACGATCATATAATTCATTTAGGATGGCTGATAAAATTTAGATTCCCAAACCCTATTACAGGCCTATTGAAGCAGACTCTATAGCACAGAAATCTGAATTTTAAAAGGTAACCCAATGATTCTTATATATATATATATATATATATATATATATATATATATACCAAATCTGAAAACCACCAATTTAAGTGAAGAAGGCAAAAGACAGATGCTGAAAGGGAACAGCTATCCTTATGTTTACTGGGTACATGTACTTCCCATCATGGTTAACAATAGAATGAAGTAGTTTCACACTATCACGATTTGCTTTGATGTGATTCTCCCTCTTCAACACATTGCTTTGAGCACAGCGGTCTTTTCTTCCATGGCAAGAGTATTTCCAGTTCTGAATCACAAATATGGGCTTAGCTACCATAGAGAATCTCACAGAACAGAAATTTTGTGGCACTTCAAGGAAAGGTAACAGACTGCTAGCTTTGACTCAGACTGGGAAGTATATTTAACCAAAAACATGCTATAGGCTCCTGAAATTCAAGTTTGGTAGCATGGAGAGAGAGAAAAAAAAACTTTTGAGTTCTAGTTGCTTAAGCTTTTCATTGGAACCAAGCGATAACTAAAACATGTAGCTGATTTAGATAAAAACTGAAGACCTGCTCACCGGCTCACACTGAGCAGGATTTCTGCAGTTGAGTACTACAGACATGCAATAACAAAATTAGATACGATCAAGGGGAAGAAAAATGCACAGAAGTCCTTGAATTAAAATGAATTGAAACCTTCTGGGAGAAAAGCTATTTGGTAAGCTCCATTAAGTCCATTGTACATAGCTTTATTTGACAAAGCAGCATCCTGGCATGTGGAACAGGAAAGAAAATAGCTATAAGATGATCTGTCAGGGAGTTTCCAGTCTCTAAAGAAATAAGATTCTGTGCAGTAGCCAATACAGCTTTTAACTCAAAAGAGATACAGAAGCAAAATGCAATTATATAACCCTAGTAAGTACATTCAATCTGAATCTCCCATATACCCCTCTCCTCCCCCAGTAATTCCTCAAACTCAACAACTTATCAAGTGGATGCTCAAACTTACGGTCGCATTCATTTCAGGGTAACAGTGGATTTATACTGTATACAATACTGCAGATACTGAGGTGGAGACAATCCTACAAATCAAAGATTAATCAGCTATAAAATATCCTGGCTAAACGCTTAAATAATTTGAATAGCTCAATTATTATTAAATTTTTTGTTTATCTTGGCTATAAGTTTATAGTATGTATCTGCAGTTATTAGTTTGCTGTTCTGAAAATATTAACTATTCACTGATTACAAAGGGTTTATTTAATATATACGGAGGTTTATATGTTTAGGGATGTAACATATGGCAAAAATAGAGGAAATTCAGATGTAACAGCTAATGAATGCTTTTAAAAAATTCTGACTTGGTGATTTTCTTTCCTTAAGAGTTTTTGTTCATGGAGTGAAGATTCTGGGATCACTCAAGTGGCTAGAGCTGCTCACTTCAATATGCAAGTACAGGAACCAATAAATTCTGATTTGCATTATAATCAATCTGTTTTCTATCTGTCTCACACAGACACACAGACACTCACAGAGACATAGACACACAGACACACAGACACACACACACAGTGGGGGCAGTATACTACCATATCTCCAATGTCTAGCACAGGGCTGGGAATGTAATAGTTATTAAAGGAGTGAATGAATTCACTTAACCATTATAAAATCTTTGTTAGATAGTTTTTATAATGTATTTCTTATAAGTGTGGAAGCTGAGGCTCACTGAGGAAGAAGTCCTTTCTATGTCAAGAAAGGCAGAGCTTGGACTAGAACTCAGGTGTTCTAACTTTAGGTCCAGTGTCTTGTCCACTGTGCTTTACTGACTGCTAAGATTGTATAGAATGGTTTACCTGAAAACACTCATCTTTTAGCTGATGTTTTAATCTCGCCCATGGTAACCCCCCTCCAAGATGATTTGTTATGAAATTGAAGGGTGGTGTCTTATATTGTTCAACAGGTTTGCCATTTGAGTTCCACTGGGGACCCATACCATGGCTATCGTCTCACAGTGAGGTCCTGACTATACTAGGTAAAAGCAAAAGGCCTTATCCAGACAACTGTTTGTAGACCCCTATTTGGTTCCTAATAAACCTCCAGGTAACCACAATGGAAGGCAGCAGATAGGTAGACTCATATACTGTAGATATTTCCACTTAGTTTGTAGATTCTCTCTTTTTTTTTAAAATAAATTTATTTATTTATTTGTTTTTATTTTTGGCTGTGTTGGGTCTTTGTTGCTGTGCATGGGCTTTCTCCAGTTGTGGCGAGTAGGGGCTACTCTTCTTTGTGGTGCGCGGACCTCTCGTTGTGGCTTCTCTTGTTGCAGAGCATGGGCTCTAGGCATGCGGGCTTCAGTAGTTGTGGCACGTGGGCTCAATAGTTGTGGCTCATGGGCTTAGTTGCTCCGGGGCATGTGGGATCGTCCCAGGCCAGGGCTCAAACCTGTGTCCCCTGCATTGGCAGGCGGATTCTTAACCACTGAGCCACCAGGGAAGCCCTCGGTTCTCTTTTAACTTTGTGATTGTTAAAGAGAAATATTTAATTTTTATGCAGATACATATATCAAAAATATCCTTTAAGATTTCTATCTTTGGAGATCTTCATCCAAAATTATATAACCATCTCCTACATTTTCCAACATTTCTTTTGCTATATATGTATTTTGTCATTTGAATCTTCAATCCATCTGCTATTAATTTTGGTGTAAAGTATAAGTGATGTAGGGATCTAACTTTTTTCCTAAAAGTTTGGCTAGTTACCTATTTATACATAAACTGTCTTATAGTTTCTACTGTAGAACGTCTTATTAATAAGTCCAAGCCAAATATAGAACAATACCACCTAAATGTCCAATGCTCCTAGGAAGAGAAAGCCCACTTTTAGTTAGGTACTATGATGAAAGATGGCAGTAAACTAAGACCACAGTAAGTCCTGTAGCCACAGGGTTGACATTTAGCCAGTGTGTACTTATACGGCCTTACCAATTGTCTCTAGCTGCTTCCAGTCTGATGGGTTTGTGCCCATACCTTATTGGTTGTTAATGGTTTTAAAATATCATCCCTTCCAGTAGGTGTTAGTTAAATAAAGCAAAGCAGAATAATCTTTACCTGATTCCTCAGTTTCTTTTGTTTCTGTTGTTTCTTCTATTTCATCATCAGACATCTCCATTTCTTCTTCTCGCCTGATTCCCATTAATTCATCATTATGTATGTTGCGAATTTCCTAAGGTTAAAAGGTATGCTTTTTAGGTGGGAAAGCCTTGAAAATGTTGAGGAAATAAACAGAATTAAGGACTAGGTAAAGCAGGGTCTTTTTAAACGTATAACAAAACTTCAGAGTAGTCTTAAGGCAAAGGCAAAGGCAAAGGCAAAGGGGCGTGTTGAGGCTGAGGACAGTCTCAATACACAAAGCAAACTTTGTACACTCTGTCCTGCATAGGCTTTCTTTCCATACCCAGAGCTCTAGCAGCCGATGATTCTTGTATCCCTCCCATTTTAGAGAGTACCATTGACCATGAAATACCTTCCACCTCTTACATGGATTTCTGGACTTTCCCTTAAGGTTCTGCCATGTTCACCTTCCCATGTCAAATCCTTTGATCTTGCTGCTTTCTAACCTCTTCTCTCTCCCTTTACAGTCTTACTCAACAGAACTCTTAATCAAACATTTGCAGGTTTAGTAGTTAGAGTAAAAATGAGCTGTCAGGACTGAACTCCTACCAGATCAACCCTTCCGTGGATAATATCTATATTCTGTGAACAAAAAACCAAACCAAACCAAATCCCTAACTACTTGATGCCATTGGAGAATGAACAAAAACAGGCATATTCTGAAGAGGAGCCGACACTTGGAAGAAGGGTGTGGGTCTTCCAGTTTTAAAGAGACTTTTAGTCTGAGAGCAGACAACAGCTAGCACCTCATATGGTGGCTAAATTTTAGATAGAAAATCCAATGTCTTCATATCCTAAAGAAATAAAGGAGAGAGTTCAGGGCAACCACTGGAAGCCAATGGAAAGTGAGGAGGGGATCCCAGAAAGTAGATAGCCAAAGAGAGAGGGATCCAAATTCTGTGTATAAGAACTGTACAAATTTCTGCATGACCCTTGAACCATGAAAGCACATGGCAGATTCCAAACAACCCAGCTAGGCTAAAAAACTGAACTGAGATTTGAGTTGCCATCTAAGAGAGACAATTTCTAGCTTAAATTCAATGAAGTAAATTGACCATTAAAACAAAAGAAAACAAAATCAACATTCTTTGAAAGAATATAACAGAATCCAAAGACTTAAAAGCAAAATATTCACAATAAGCAGGTAAAGCCCCCAGTTAATTGACATACCTACAAGAACTAGGTTGAGATGACCCATTTTCAAGAGAAAAGACAATCAACACAAACCAAGCTTGAAATGAACTAGATATGGAAATTAGCAGAACAAGGAGTTAAAGCAGCTAATCATAACTATCTCAATGATGTAAAGGAAATATGTTAATAATGAATGAAAAGATAGGAAATCTTAGCAGAGAAATAGAAACTTTGGATGAGCTTAACAGTAGAATAGAGATGACAGTATACAGAGAAAGCTTAAAGAGAGAACAATACAAATTTATCAAATCTGAAGAACAGAGAAACTAACTGGAATCACAGAAAGAGAGGAGAGATTAAATGATTCAAAATATTTGAAGAAAAAATAGTTGAGGATTTCTTAAATTTGATGAAATATATTAATCTATATATTCAAAAAACTCAGTGAACCCCAAGCAGAATATGTGTGGAAAAACAGTATGTCTAGGAACACCATAGTCAAGCTGCTGAAAATGAAACATAGAGAGAAACTCTAACTCTTTAGTTAACTAAATTTATTGTGACAATCATTTCACAATACATGTAAGTCAAGTCATTATGCTGTACACCTTAAACTTATACAGTGCTGTATGTCAATTATATATCAATAAAGGAAAAAAGAGAAACTTTTAAAAGCAGCCAGAAAAAACCAACATATTATAAACAGGGGAAAAACAATTTGAATGCTTTGATTTCTTTCAGAAACAATAAAGACCAGAAGTTAGGGAAACAATTCTTTAAAGTGCAAGAAGAAATAAAAATTATCTATTTATTCAGAATTCTATATTCAGAGAAAAATTCTTGCAAGAATGGAGATGAGATAAATATATTTTCAGACAAATGTAAATGCGAGTATTTGTCACCCAAAGACTTGCACTATAAGAAAAACTGAAGAAAGTTCTTCAGGCTGAAGGGAAGTGCTACCAGATGTAAACACAGATCTGCAGAAAGGCATAAAGAACATCGGAAATGATTGAGATCACACTGGAAAAGTCACTTTTTCAAAAAAAATCAAGCATGAGAACTCCATTTTGGAACAGCTTGCAATCATTTAAAGGCCACTTAATGCCTGTCAGAGGCTCCTCAGCAGTGAGCTGAGAATTCCTTGCCTAGGTTAGCTGCACTTGGGCCATAATACAGAAAATGTGCAAAGCCGTCTGGTGAAAATTGCCTCCATTTAGGGAGATTATAAGTATTTTAAATGGATTTCTTAATAATTAATGCTACAGTTAATCACTATCTCAACTAATATTCTCCTTTTTTATTCATTTTATCAGGAAAAATAATGATTTCTATATCAAGTTAAGTTTACACTAAATATAAATAAAAGTACCTATTAAAAAGTGAGCTATTCAGTGTTATCACTGAGAGTTAAGAAGTAAAGGAAAAATAGAAGAAATAGAAAATAGAAATACTATCAAAGGATCCCTCAATGTGCTGCAGAGGCATTACTTAAAATAGAAGAAAATAATGACTTGTTTGAGAAAAATGAACTTTAAAGGACTGTGTCAAGAAAGACATTTGCTATGTCTTATTGCACAGAGAACAATAACGGAATTGCCATTTCTAAGAATTCATCCTTTCTCAGGAGTCTGGATTTCAGTTATCAAAGAGCTGTTACTGGAAAGGTGATCATAATGAGGTTTGACACTGGCAAATTCAAATATTGTACAACTTACTTCATCAGGAAAAGTTGTGGCTCTCCTAGCTGCCTAACAAAAATGTAGACTGTCAGAGGGTATAAGCAGAGACCAACTCTCAATTCACAAACATGTTGTCTAACTCTGGGAAAGTTTAAATTGTGTTTCTCAGAAGAGTAAATTGTGTTCCTTCTAGGGAAATGTCCCAGGGCCGGAAGATCTAACTGATAGCTAAGACACGCTCTGTAGCTGCTCAGCATCCGCAAAGCATCTTTTCTGCTTCCAGCTGGGCAAGAAAGCATAATCTCTTCTTAGAAGTATAAAATGTTCAATAACTAAGTAATACAGCTTATCTAGAGATCTTTCACACCTTCAAAAAATCCCTAGAAAAATAACGGACCTATGGGCAAATTTTACCTCAATGCCTCAAAATACTTCAGAAACAAGAGTTACCAGTTCTTTTAGCTGATAATGAAATGAGGGTAAGAAAAACTAGGGAGAAGCTTGCTCTAAGTATTCAGCAGGCAGGCAAAGTGGCAGAGCCTAGAGCCCTCTAACTAGACAATCCTTCTTAGCTACAGAGAAACTAAGGTCCATACCATTACTTTTTCTGTAAATATCGATACTAAGTCACATGAATGGAGATAAGGCAGAGAGAACAATAGAGGCTATAGGATACTATACTGCAATAAACTTAAGGTGAGCGTTCAGTAAATGACACTACCTCTAAGTAAAGCAAGTGAGATTTTAATTCTTTGAAAAGTAAAGCACTTGATATCTAAGATGCCTATTTTCTATATTCTCTGGTGGATCAAAAAAGCTCTACTTTTGGAATCAAATCCTAACAAATACCTTCAGAGCGAAGGACTAAAAGGTGGCATTTACCTAAGGAAGGCATTCTACCTAGCTTGGACACAGGAGCAGGCAACAGGAGGACTTTGAGCCACTGAAGTGCAGGCAGCAAGAGAAATAGCTGCCTCCCAGATCTGCCCCTTTTCCCATCCTGATAGTTGGATCCAGTGCTGAAGCCAAAAGAGTGGCAATGACATGGAAAAACATTTTCCAGAAATTTTCATTTGTAATTCTCTACCTGAAATTGACTGGGTCACATCACTGATAGAGTACATAAAAAAAGGTAAGATAGCCTTCCTAAAGTTTTTATACCACACTATTGCCCACAGTAGACCTGTGATATTTAATCTAAACAGTGAACTGTTAGTGACTTCTCAAAATGCATTATAATGCCTTTAAGTCTATTCTAGTGGTAACTTTTTGCGAAGCTTAGAAATTCACATATTGCTCCACAATGGAGGACAAAGCACTTTTAACATAGAATAAAACTGAAACTCTAGACAGAGGAAAATGCTGAAAAGAATCATTTTTGTACCAGCTGACATTTTTGATTTATCATAAAGTAGGCAAATCATAAATTATTGAACGTTAATTATCTAACTATATAGTTTCCAAAAAATTTATGTGGACTTAAATTCATCTTACTCATGTTTTATGATAGAAACATGACTATAATAAAAGCAAAGTTCCTTATGAATTGTGTAACAAAATTGTACTTACCCATACTTTGAAAATTAACAGGATACTCGGTGGGGAATGGGCCAGATGAAGGAATGGAAAGGAGCAGAGGATAGGAAGATAGCTCCTACACTTACACAGAAATTTGATTCTGAGATATCATTCAAGCCAATGAAGCAAAGCACAAACACAGGCTCTTAATCAATGTCTATTGTATGCTACATAATGGAAATACAAATTAGGTTGATCCAAATTTTGTTAGCATGGGGTTTGATGGCTGAAAGCCAATAGCTAGTGTTAGTGCAAATGGGTCCTAAAACAAGGGTATGCAGATAACTTGAACATCTATCTGCAACCAGTTCTTTGCGGTTTGGAATGATAGGCCTGGAAATCTAGAAAGTTATTTTAGCAATCACAGTATTTCATTTCACGAGAATGCTAGTATGTAATCACCATGTACCCTTTCTTCTGGTCCAATGGTATAAAAATCTCACATTAGGGAGAATGCAAGGGAGTTTCTTGGTGCCTACTGCTATGGCTCTAGCTTCTTATATGCCATCCAAAGTTTAACTTGTAATCTAGGCCAGGATCTCGGTAAGAGAAACACACAGGTTTTGAATGATTCTATAGAAAAAGAGTTCCCACAACACAGCACTGTCAGTAAAGTCACTGTAGATGCTAACTTTTAGTAAGGGGAGGGACTTCAGCCTTCTCTTATTTTTATTACCCTTTCAAATTGTATCAGCAGGAGCCTCACACACATGTAAATCAGGAAAGTAAACCAATGAAAAAGACTCATTATCAAACTAGTCTGCTTGGCAGATGTTACCAGGGTGAGTGCCTTAGCTCCCTGAAAGTGGGGACCTTTTCTTCTTACTTTATAACTTCTCTCTCACCAGAGTGAGACAGTGTCTGCTGCTGGAAGCAGGATGACAATGAGACAAATAACAGGTACTTTGTGATGCGAGGAAGTCACCAGCTGGCTTATTCCCTGAGGCAACTGGTAGAAAAGGTTCAATGTCAGACCCTTCTACCTTGATGAAACCCCTAACTTAGGAATTGTAGCTTTTATGCCTAGGTCAAGAAAAAGTCAGTTTAGTTGATTAGGTCACTGAGATGCTCTGATTCTCAGTGGGGTGCTAAGAGGCAGTCCCAATTTAAGAGGACAGTTTTGTCACTTTCTACAGGATACCTCCTTTTAGTCCTCAGAGTTGCCTGTCATCAAGTGAAAGTACTCAGAGGTTAAAAAAAATTTAAAGCCATGATTTAAAGAGGTGCCAATATAGAATAGAAGAAATCTTTTAGGTTTAGGGAATGCAATGGCAGAGAAAGGTCATGAGCTATGTTCCACTGTCAGTAGTTTTACTTATAAAGATTGAGGTATTCAGGGTAGACCTTAATTTAGTCCAATCCAACAGGCAGGAAGCATTTTTCTGGGTTCCTACAAAGTCTACAAGGCATATCACAAAACATGTAGTAAGTCATGCCGGCCGTGTGCTTTATCCTCATCAGTGTGCCAAGGAAGCTCTGCTACAATATTAGGTGATAGGGTGTACAGCTCTCAGCTCTCCACAGCCCTAGAGAAATGTCCGGCTTACTGGCATAGCTGTCTTTACTGAGGAAGTAATTAAACTCAAGCATATACCCACCAGATAGGTAGGCTTGCTCTAACTACAGAGGGCCTTGATGAATAAAATTAATGGAGACTATTTTATTGCAAATTTGTTTACAAAAGGGTTGTGGCCTAGACAAGTCAGTTCTCCAACCAGAGGCTCCACTCCTCCCATGAAAAAGGAAATACTGTATCGGCAGGGCTTTCTGTAATGGGTGGGGCACTTCAAACAGCCTCTTCCACCCCCTAAAATGGATACATGTGTGCGTTGAAGGGAAGGTAGAGACTAATACTGCTTTGCTACAATTGGAAGACATATTGAGCATTTTTCTCTCAACTTTTATTTTTCTGAATTATTCAAACTAAATTAAGGATTTTGGATATTTTAAATTTAGGTGCTATGTGAAAAGATGCTCAACATCACTAATCATTAGAGAAATGCAAATCAAAACTACAGTGAGGTATCACCTCACACCAGTCAGAATGGCCATCATCAAAAAGTCTACAAACAGTAAATGCTGGAGACGGTGTGGAGAAAAAGGAACCCTCTTACGCTGTTGGTGAGAATGTAAACTGGTACAGGCACTGTGGAGAACAGTATGGAGGTTCCTTAAAAAACTAAAAATAGAGCTACCATATGATCCAGCAATCCCACTCTTGGGCATATATCTGGAGAAAACCATAATCCAAAATGATACATGCACCCCAATGTTCATTACAGCACTGTTTACAATAGCTAAGACATGGAAGCAACCTAAATGTCCACCAACAGAGGAGTGGATAAAGATGTGGTACATATATACAACGGAATATTACTCAGCCATAAAAAAGAATGAAATAATCTCATTTGCAGCAACATGGATGGACGTAGAGATTGTCGTACTGAGTGAAGTAAGTCAGACAGAGAAAGACAAATATCATATGATATTGCTTATATGTGGAATCTAAAAAAATGAATTTATCTACAAAACAGAAATAGAGTTACAGACGTAGAAAATAAACTTATGGTTACCAGGGGGTTAAAGGAGGGGGAGGGATAAACTGGAAGATTGGGATTGACACATACACACTACTATATGTAAAATAGGTAACTAATAAGGACCTACTGTATAGCACAGGGAACTCTACTCAGTACTCTGTAATGGCCTATATGGGAAAAGAATCTAAAAAAAAAAAGTGGATATATGTATATGTATAGCAGATTCACATTGCTGTACACCTGAAACTATCACAACATTGTAAATCAACTATTCCCCAATAAAAATTTTAAAAACAAATAAATAAATTTAAGTGCTAAACTCCAACCCTTCCCTTGATCACTTTTGTTACCTTTTTAGCTCCCTGAGGGCAAAGATCATCTCATCCTGCATTGCCTGTCATGATACCTGAGACAGAGAATCTGTTCAGTAAACGTCTGAATTGAAATGTTGAATTTTGTTCGTTGGGCTCAACAACATGAGGTAGCCCTAGCATTCTAAAATCATTTTGTGCTACACTAAGATAATCGGTTCCTTTTCTGATCCTAATTATTATTTTTTTAACAATTAAAAACTTTACTGGCTTTCTATGACCCTACCCTCCACTGGGCTGATGTCTTCAAGGATTTCTCCCTAGTGGCTCATAGATCCCTTTGCCGAGTCAGAACTGATGGCTCAGAGACTGTTGGTTTATGAGCAGAGGTGGGCTTATCTTCCTCTAATCTCTCTTCACGGTTCTCAAATTGTTGCCACACAAACTATGTCATGTATTCTCATGAAAGACAGAGGAATGGATTATTATCTTCATTTTATAGATTAGGTAACTGAGGTTCACAAAGATTAAATGACTGACTCAAGACCACAAGGCAGTTTATACCAGAGCACAGAGTGAAGAAGAAGAATTTCTAGGCCTGAATTGACCACTTACTAGCTGTATAATTGTGTGTACATCGCTTAACATTTCTTTTTTTAAATTTTATTTTATTTTTGGCTGCGTTGAGTCTTCGTTGCTGCATATGGGCTTTCTCTAGTTGCAGAGAGTGGGGGCTCTTTGTTGCAGTGCGCAGGCTTCTCACTACGGTGGCCTCTCCCGTTGTGGAGCACGGGCTCTAGGCCCATGGGCCTCAGCAGTTGTGGCACACAGGCCCAGCCGCTCCGCAGCATGTGGGATCCTCCCAGACCAGGGCTCAAACCCGTGTCCCCTGCATTGGCAGGCAGATTCTCAACCACTGCGCCACCAGGGAAGCCCACATCGCTTAATATTTCTATGTCTCAGTTTCCTCACATGTAAAAAACGGACACTCTACTTACTTATTATTCCTTATGGAGTTGTTAATGATAAATTGAAATAATACTATTTCTCATTTATATAGCATTTATATTTTCATACTGTCTACATATCTCTTATCTCATTTAATCCAGGTGAAGAAATAAGGACTGAGAAAGGCTGACTAACTTGCTCAAAGTCACGCAGCTATAACGTTGTCAGAGCTGAGATTTGGATTCATGTCAACTCCAAGTCCAAGGTTCTTTCCACTACACCACATCTATTGAGGGGCTCGCGTAGGTGAGCTAACCAATGTGAAAGTGCCTTATAATATGTAAGTTCCATACAAGTGCTATTTAACTATTAAGGAATATGACAACCTGCATTGATAGATATAATGGGACTGCTACTAGACTGGCAAAGAGGACTCAGAAACGAAGTTGAAAGAGTTGCTGCATACATAGATGGAAAGTGTCAGGGCTGGCTGGGTAAGGAAGCTACACATAGGAACAGAAAATCTTGAGGACTATGTAACACCATTCCAAAGGCACACTGGTGTAAACAAACCTCCCATCTCGGTTTTTAATCTCAGATTTAGAATCTCAACTTAATCACATCAGATATGTTCTAGTGTTATGCTAAAAATGTCACTTGAGCACAAGCAGAGAGGTGTGTGTCAACCTTAATTTGAAATCAGAGTCCTCTGTTACCTTTAAAGCTGCCACCTATAAAGGTGGCTGAGTGGGTTTGATAAAGGAAGCTCAGAAATTTCAGTGCTCCAATGTAACACCAGGCTGCTTTCAGCCTCAACTGTCAAGATGCTCTAATAAATGTAAGACAGCCCTAATATTACTAACACTAGATGCACAGGTCCGTAATTATTGTTGTACCCAAGACTAGCTAGCTTAGGGAAGTAAACTTATTAATGATCGCAGCTACATTTTCACTACTAAGGTTTCCACCCAGCAGAATGCATTCAAGACAACATGTGCACATTTATTACCCTTTTGGCAGCAGGTGGTCTGGACACAATGACAAGCTATAGAACATGTCTCAGTGTTTCATTAGGGCCTTGTTGTGGCCATGGGAGCTTGGCACTATTTAATTCTAGCTAAACTCCAAATCAATAACTTGTTAAAGAAAGAAACTGTCCCCGTGAGGGGCTACCAGAGTAAAAAGTTACTAACCTCAGCTTGTTTACACCAAACGCTGATGTTTTTACGCTGGGCTTTTGTGAAGTGGTCCCAAGCCTTTTGTTTGGAGGCAGAATGGTACACAGCTACTATCTGCTCAACTGTAGCATCAGATCAACAGTTGAATCAGCATCATCCAGGGATGGCAAAAGAGAGGAGAAAAGAAATAAGAGAAGCATTAGGCTTAGTGTGTCTCCTATGACACTACTGGACTAGAGCTGTGCTAAAAAAAAAAGGCTATGTGTATTGGTGTACCATGAGTTTAAAGGGGACGCAAAGGCAAAGATATCAATATACAGAAAGAAAAAATGAATTCTAGAAGGTTTAGGGTGAAATGGTGACTAAAGTTTTTTTAATACAGGCAGTCTGTATTCATTCAGGCAGGAGAGGCAAGAGTCATGGTGAATGTGATTTAGCACTTATTGACCCTGCACAACAGGACAGCAAGTGGTGAACTGTACCAGCTCCTTTTGACCACTGGCTTCTTAAACTAGCCTTTCAGAATGAGCCTGGATGCTTCATTTCAATGGAATCCATCTTTTTATTATTCTGAGGTATGTTTAACCAGAAGCAACAAATCAGAACCTAAAATGGATGGGATCTATTTTAAGTCTACCTAGATAGGCTTGTTGACTGGAGAAACACAAGTTTTATGGAAGAATAGTGTGTAAGCACAGTCCTAGGGACTATTTTTTCAGGGTCGCTTAAAATGTCAAATGAGGAAATGTGTACAAATATTCGGGGGCTTTATCGCAATCAGTTCAAGAGAAAGAAAACTTAGTCATGACTTTTTTCTGGGGAAAGAAAAAAAGGACAAGATCCTCTGCCTGGCTAGGTGTTCACAGTAAGAAGATTCAGAGGTGTTATTTCTTTCTTTACAGCCCTGTTTGTACCCTGTCTACTAATGATTTAAGGATTTATATTCCCATGATGCTTGCTGCTCTCTTTTTCTATTTTTTCTGAAGCCCTAAAAACATATGCTTTCTCTTCCTGGATTCCATGCCCATAGATACTTTCAAAATAGAAATGGAAAATGAAACAACTCCTCCTTAATCCCATTTATGTATCAGTCAAGTATAAGAAGAGTGGGCCATAACTGTTTAAAAGCAAAGTCATAAAACTGTACCTTTGTTCCTAATGTGAATACAGTTTCTTACTCAAAAGAGAAGAGTTCATAATTTTATAATACGGTGAACTAAAAACATTATTTGAGAATTTTTCTGCTCATTTAAGAGACCTTGGATAGGTTTGGAGTGGTACTAATTTTTGAAAATGGCTATTTCAGTGGCTTCCCATTCCCTCTCAGTGTCTACTGACATCCAGTAAAGGAAATGTTGAAGAAAGGAAACTGAAAACAAAAGGTAGAAGTAGCAAATTTGGCTTTTATTCAATTACCTTGGGAAATATAATTACATTTATCCCTGAAATGGAATACCTGAAAAGCATAATGATGCAAATCTGAAGCAAAGAAGCTTACAAATCCTGATGCTACATTCTAACTTCAGCAGTGAAATACCGAATTTTCCACTGGAGCCTGAGGCTGCTTGTAACTTACTTTGAGAACAAGCGAAAGTAAAATCACAGGATTGTGGTCTAAGCGTCAGTGTTTCTAAGGATCTGAAGTAGATATACCACAGAAAATGAACATAGGAGGTGCGCACATGATTCCCATGAAACCAGAGCTCAGGCATTTGGCAATATAAGGAGAGCACAAGGCAGAAGAGGGCATTCCTTCTTGACACAGGATGGCTCTGGAGCCCTGGCTCCTGTGTAGAGAGAGTGATGACTAAGTGAAGTGCCCTCTCTCCCTTCTGGCAGAACTATGGCTTCCACTCACATTGAATGAGAATTCCAGAAAGGGCCTGCTTAAACTTCTCCTTTGCTTCTTCCATGTCTTTCTCATGGGCAGCTTTCTCATTCACTAGGCGGCGGACGTGGCTGTTGGCCGACTGGATCATGGAATAGAAGTTGTTGGCGCTGCGACGGTTCACCTCTCCTCGCTCAATCCAGGTAAGCAAGGTCTGCACGGCTTCTGAGAATTTGGAATCATCTGAAAAAAGAGAATTTATTTTTAGAGTCATCAAAAGTAACCAAATCTCCATCTATTTTCCAAACATGCTGGTAAGGAGGCCACCATGGCTTTTTGGCAAAGGTTGTGAAATGAATTAATTGCAGAGGGTGAGGAACCATGCATGCACACGTGTGCACACACAGGCAGCAGGTGAGCAGAGAGACTGAAAGAATGAAAGATTCCAAAAGTAGGCAGATTGGTTGTAGTCTACGAAGAATTTTCAGAACAAGAGTATTTCTTCTTTTCTTAAAGTTTTCTTTACTGACATAGTTTTCACATATTGCAAATTTCTTAACCTCTGTGTGTGTGTGTGTGTGTGCGTGCATGTGTGTAATATATAAATTAGCAGTGAGAGAACTTCAGAATTCTACAATCTTATTTTTTAATAAGCACAAGTAAACTTGAGCCTTGAGCTTAACTTGCGTTTGACAGTAACTTTATCCTGGATCCATAGAATTAAACCTTTGGAAGGAGGCTTAAGAAAGGGTTAAATGGCAATTCTTTAGGTATAAACACTTACATCTTTGACTTTTTGTAACATCACTCCTGCATCCAGTCCAGCCCCAGGCCTTCCATTCAGTCCCAATCACAATCTATTTTGATGTAATTCATTCTATTTCTACATTTCGCCACATCCTGTTTCTCTTGCCTGAGGAACCATCCATGTAGATTTCTACAGCTAGTTAGGAGTTACTCTCTGATGTTAAAATAGTAGTCTCTGGTTCAGCTTCCAAAGCCTCTGGTTCAGCTTTCTGAGATAGCCACTTACATATTCTGCTGTTAAAGACTCCTGAGAGGGAGAGTCCATTAGCATCCCATTGCAGGCCCACTGTAGGACTCCATATCCCTCTCTAGCCAGGAACCCTTATGTCCAGTGGAACCATCTCTCACTGTAATGTGAACTTCTTACCACTTGCCTTTTTAAGTGCAGATGTGTAATGAGAGGTCAGCCTCACCGTTATAGCAGTTTTCATTTCATTACTTACATACAGTCTTTATGTTGATGCTCAGTTTTTAAAAAAATTACTGATGTATAGTTGATTCACTGATGCTTACTTTTTGCTTGAGTTCCACACAACCAGCAAATTCATTTTTTTATAAAAATTCAAACTGAGCTGTTTGGTCTTATGTGAACAGTTAAGTCTTGGACCTGGCATCTTACCAATGCTTTCAGCCTTTCCAGCTTTTCAAAGTGTACCATTATTTCTGTGTCTCTACTCTGGACTCTATGTTTTCTGCTTTTCTCTTACAGGAAGACAAATCAATCCAAACAAAGGATTTCTTTAACATGTGAAACCCTTAGGCTATAAGGTGCAAACAAGTTTGGTGAATGAGACCTATTTGCAAAGGGGGAATTAGCAGCATCTTGCTGAGCCTAGAGCACAAGAAGCAAGGAAAATTCATACTGTTAGAGCTGGGTTGGTGTCACCAATAAGATCAATGGGACACCAGCACTCATCCAGTAAAATCAACCATACTCATAGAATGAAAAAACTGGATTTGAGCTACTAACACAGGAGACCAGGCAAGGCAATTAAGGTTAAATTAGCAAAATGGCTCTGAGAGTTAAGCAAGGGGAACAGGAATCAAAACTAAAGGGAAAGCAGTCTGATTTAGCAATGTCTGGAAGTCTCTGTAGTTACTGTGTGAAATAAATGTGTGATTAAAGGAGTCCTCTTTTAGTTGGTAGTAGCTACGTCTTTGAGTAATCTAAGAAGAATATATACTGTAACTACTCTGGCCCTCCATTTTCTCATCTATAAAATGGAATTTTATCAGAGTTTTCTGAGGTCACATCAAGTTCTATTGTTCTGATTTATTCTGACTTAGAATTCAAAACTAACTTGCTATCCACAATGAAACGGGGTGGAGGTGCTTACAGGTCCCAAGTCATGGATCACAGCTAAAATTCTCTGATGTGGAAAAGTGGGAAAAAATTGTTTCTTTCTAGTCACCTGATGTATGGAGAGAAAAAGTAACTTGAGACAGTGAAGGATCACAGACACAGGTGGGAGGGACAAATTTTTGGCTCTTGAATTACTAGGTACACCTTTCTAACTGCAAGGCTTCAACACAAGAAATGCTTAGAATCCCTCAGTGGGAAATTCAAGGATAACTGTCAACAATACAAATATATTTATTACATTTCTCCAAAGAAAAGAGTTCTTTTAATCACAAAGCTCGAGTGTTTTGTATACCTTTTAGTTTTTCAGCAACAATGCTGCATTCATGATCTGAATAGTGGACCACTGGAGGTGGGGATGGTGGGCGCAACCTTTCTTCTTCCATCCTTCTACGGTGGCGTTCCTCTCTTGCAAGCATACGCTGTTTGCATTCCCACTCATACAGGTCATCTCGAGCCTGTGCAAAATCAACATGAAGCCTACCTGTGTCCTTTTTGTCAGTGCTAGAGCCCAGGCGAATGCGGTAACCTAAGTGCACAAGAGGGAGAGAGGAGAGAACAAGAACAGCCCAGTGAGTGAGCCACTGTAAGTAGCTTTTCAAGTTAGGTACTTCAGATGCAGTCACAGCAGTTTCCAGGGACCACATAACCCCAAATTCTCTCCCCACTACTAGCAAGGAGAACATTAAAGACTTGGATTATAGTCTCTGTCTCTGATAACAGTTTATTATTCCATGGTTGGGTCAGTCTTATTCATAGGAGTTTCATTTCTCCATCTGCCACCTTACCTGTGACAGAGGGAAGCTCTGTGGGTAACTGTATCAAGAATAAGCTTTATGTGGCACTATGGGCTGGAAAGAATGCAAAAGGTGGCCTCAAATTGTGGTGTCTTTGGATAACTTCAAGAGTGTCAGTCATCCTGCCACTCAGAATTTTGATAAAATTTAAATGTTGATAAAATTTAGATAAAATTTAAATAAAATCAATAAAATTTTGATAAATTTAAATCAGCTCAACATTTCAATCCCCCAAATTGCTTCCTAGATGTATCTGGTGACTTGGAACCATTTTGGAGGGGGTGGTGGAATAGATATAACGGGGAGTGGTATGTGATCCAGGTGACATATAATTTTGGATCCTTAAAAAAAGAGGTAGTATGCTTATAGTATACTGGTATAGGACTAGGATTCAGATAACCAGGATTCAAGTCCACACCTCCACTTTTGGTGTCAGTTATAGCACCAAAGTTAAATCTCTCAACAAAAAAATAAAAAAATTAAGTTTTTATTAACCTTTTAAGTTTCAGAAGCTGAGCTAGCTGCTTCCACACACATTTATCTCATTTCATTCTAAGCACAAGTTTGCAGGGTAACTCCTGCCTTAAACAAGTAAAAATATGGACAAAATGTATGAAACAATAGTTTTTAAGACATTGGACATTAGGCAATGAAGACAGAGATCACTAAGAGACAAGAACCAAATGAAGTGATCCCTAACATTTTCCAAACTTATTGCCTGGGGAGAGTTTCCAGGCCTCAGCACAGGGAGGGGAACTCAGGCAAAGCATGGTGATCTCCCTGAGTTGAGGAGACTGAACTGGGAATCCAGGGAGACTATGGCAGACAGTTTGCATGGCAGAGTACTGGAAAGAAGAAAGCTACACGGAGAAAGAACTTCAGAGATCTGAAGAGGGTCCTCCCCTATTATGTAGCTCAGTATTGATGTCTGTCTATGTGTGAATTACCTAAGCATTAGAGGTAATAATCCCTGGAGCTCATACAGGGCTAGGACTATTTCCTTTTCACACCAGCCAGAGGAGAAAATCTAATAATTCAGAGAGCATTGGATAGAGTAATCAAAAGAGTTTTGCCTTAGTGAGGAAAAATTAGCCCTAGACTAAACCCTGCTCTGGTTCTGCTGAACAAAACTTAAAAACAAGACCTAAAAAGATAAAAAAATTTTCAAGTTACTTAACTGCATTCCAGAACAAAGGTCAAGAATACTTACAGGAATGAAAAATATTTGTCACCTGGTAAAATTCACAATGTCTGGTGTCCAATAAAAAATTACCCAATATGCAAAGAAGCAGGAAAATCATAATAAAGATAAAAATCAGTCAACGAAGCAGACCCAGAAGTGAGGCAGATAATATAATTAATAGATAAGGACATAAAAATTATTATAGTTGGATTTCATATGCTTAAGAAGCTAGAGAAAAGATAGAACATATTAAGTAGAAACACAAAAGACATAAAAAAGAACCAAAATCAAACTTTTATAGATTTAAACTACAATGTCTGAGTTGAAAAGAAATCACTGGACAGGACCAATGACAAATTAGACATCGCAGAAGAAAAGATTAATGAACTTGAAGACACAGCAATAGAAACTATTCAAAATGAAATACAGAGAGAAAAAAGACTTAAAAAAATGAACAGAGTACTGGTAAGCTGTTGACAACTTCAAGGGGTCCAATATATGCCTAATTGGAGCCATGACTGGAGACAGGGGAGGGAATAGAAAAAATATTTGAAGAAATAAGGAAGGAAAAATGTCCAAATTTGATGAAAACTCAGATCTAAGAATTTCAATGAACCCCAAGTGGAAAACCATGAAGAAAATTATACCAAGGCACATCATAATCAAATTTCTAAACATCAGCAATAAAGAGAATATCTCAAAAGCTGCCATAGACAAAAGACACATTTTATGTACAGAGAAACAAAAAGATAAGGATAACATCATATTTCTTGTTGAAAACAATGCAAGTAAGAAGATAGTGGAGCAACATCTGAGAGAGAGAGAAAAAAACTGTCAACCTAGAATCCTATACCCAGAGAACATATCTTTTAAAAAAAGTGGAATAAATTTTTGATACGTACAAACGCTGAAAGAATTTATCAGGAGCAGACTTGCACTACCGAAAATGTTAAAGGAAATTCAATCACAGGGAAAATGATACCAAATGGAAATCTGGATCTATACAAAGGAAGGAAGAGCATACAAAACATATGATTTCATTTATATGAAAATCTGGAAAATGCACACTAATCTGACAGAAAATAGATCAGTGTTTGCCTGGGGAGAGAACTGGGGAGGGTTAGGAGGAAGGGATTACAAAAGAGGCATGAAGGAAGCTTTTGGGAGAGGTGTACATACTCATTATTTTGACTATGATGATGGTTTCACAGCTGTATGTATGTGTCAATAATATCAAATTGTATTTTTGAAATATGTGAAGTTCATTGTATGTCAATTATACCTAAATAAAGCTGTTATAAGGAATAATTCCCAGTCACACTAAAATATTCTTTTTAGAAAGAGGAAGAATAAATACATTTCATAAGTAAACTTTGCTAGGGTTCTTTAAAGTTTACAATGTACTTTCACACCCCCATTCATCTTATTTAATTATCTGAGCCATCAGAAAAATGGGGCTATTAATGATTACCTTGACTATTCTCCCAGGATTGTGGAGAAGATCAAATGAGAGGAGGAAATGAAACTTTTGCATAAACATACACAAGATACTGTGATGCTTTGAGGTGGTGCACTTTGTACAATGCCGGTTCCCAAAGGTGCTCAAACTCCAACAGAAAAAACAATTATGTCTACATTTCTAGCCCCTTTCTAAGGGATTTTTGTTTGTTTTAACCTCTTTCTTTTACAAAGTGGGAGAACAGCCATCCAATTCAGGAGTTTTCTAGCACGTGTAAACTTTCAGGGAGCAGGTTCAAATTTAAAGGGAAAAATTAGTTGTTTTCACATCACTGATTGCAATCTCCTTTCCTTTGGCAGCCGTGAGAATGTTTCCAGGTGGCTGTTACCAGAGAGCTGATTTCAATGACATTTAGATGGATACCTCCTGAGCAGCATGTCGTCTTTCATGTACAACTGTTCAGGGCTTTTCAAGACCTTTAAGTTTTTATTAAAATAGTCTATTGTGGAATGCTCTGTTATCATTGCTAAGGGCTGTTAAATCTTCAGTAGTTGGATTTTACAGCACTTAGCAAATGTAAAAAGAGCATTCTACATCTGCCTCCTCTTCTCCTCTCCCATGTTACCAGCCTAATTTTTCCAATGCTCATTACCTTTTCTTTGGCCTATTGCAACAGGTATCTAACTGACCTCCTCTCCTCTTACCCATTTTTATACAGAGCGGTCACATTAATCTTTCAGAGACAATCTTCTTCCTTGTTCAAGAATTTCTTCAACAATTCCCTATTATCTGAGAAGTAAAGACCCAACTGTTAAGCCTTTCAAAGTGTGCTGACGATGGATGTTTTCCCTCCTCCTTTCATGTCTACTCAGTACACAAACCACTACTTATTGTTTCCTTGAATGTTCATCAAAACCTACCACCTCTGTACCTTTGCTCATGCTGTATCTATGCACCATTGTCCACATTCAAATGCTTTCTCTTTGTCAAAGACTTGGTCTAAATGCTACCTTTCACCTTGATAACCCCAGTCAGGAACCAGACAATTTCAAATTCTCTCTCTCTCTCTCTCTCTTTCCCCCTCCCTCCCTCCCGTCCTCCCTTCCTTCCTCCCTCTCTCTCCTCTGAACTTCCATAACACTTTACCATACTTCTCGTACAGCACGCATAACTTTCAAATGTCATTATTATTAGCAATGAGTGTGTCTTATCAGTGTCTTGAGCAATGCCAGGTGCTCAATGTTTCTTTAATAAATGAATGTATGACTGCATACTAACCCTGGGTTCATTAAAGGGAAGAACTAGGTTTAACTCATTTTCTACTCTGTACAACATTTAGCACAACAGCTTACACAAAGGAGATGTCCAACAAGTGCCTGTTACGTGAATGAAGATTCTGTAAAATGTCTAGCACTTGGACCCAATTCTTCCAAATTGTTAACCCTTAGGGAAGGGTTAGTAGTTAGGGAAGGAAGTAGTTAATTGTTCTATGCCTTTCCAATTACTCTGTCTTCTGCCTTCATCTTATTTGTCCACTGCCCCATAAAGAAAAATAACAATTCAAATAAGCAAAGGATCAGCCATGAAACTTTATAATATTTACAAAGAAAATCATTCCAATTCCAATTGCCTCAGTCTCCCCAAATCTGAACTTTTACCAGGAACAAGTGACTTTATGCAGAGTAGTTCTTGCTATCTCCACTCCAACTACCATAGTATATAAGCCGCTATCACTTCTGGATTGGACTAATGCTATGGTTAGCTAACTAACCACTAGTCACCACACTTGCCCATACCCTTCAGTCCATTCTTTACCCAGAAGTGATATTTCTAAAATGTATATCAGATCACATCACCCTACTCCTTAAAATCCTTCAATGGCTTCCCATTGTATCCAGAATAATAACCTCATTACTACAGGCATAACTTGGAGATATTGTGGGTTCAGTTCCAGGCCACCATAATAAAGTGAATATCGCAATAAAGTGAGTCACACATAGTTTTTGATTTCCCAGTGCCTATTGAAGTTATGTTTACACTGTACTGTAGTCTATGAAGTGTACAATAGCATGACATCTAAAAAATGTAAATACCTTAATTAAAAATACTTTATTGCTAAAAATGCTAACCTTCATTTGAGCCTTCAGTGAGTTGTAATCTTTTTTTATAATTTTTATTTTATATTGGAATATAGCCGATTAACAATGCTGTGATAATTTCAGGTGCACAGCAAAGTGACTCAGCCATACTTATACATGTATCCATTCTCTGGATGGGGGAGTTTGGGGGAGAGTTGTAATCGTTTTGCTGGTGGAGGGTGTCACCTTGATGTTGATGGCTGCTGACTGACCAGGGTGCTGTTTGCTGAAGGTTGGGGTGGCTGTGGCAACTCCTTAAAATTTAAGACAACGATGAAGTTTACTGCATCAATTGATTCTTCCTTTCATGAACAATTCTCAGTAGCATGCAGGGCAGTTTGATAGCATTTTACCCACAGTAGAACTTCTTTCAAAATTGGAGTCAGCTAAGTTTAACAGCTAAGTTTGGGTAATATTCTAAATCTTCTGTTGTCATTTCAACAATCTTCATAGCATCTTTACCAGGAGTAGATTCCATCTCACAAAACCACTTTCTTTGCACAGCTTTAAGAAGCAACTCCTCACCTGTTAAAGTTTTATCATGAGATTGCAGCAATTCAGTCACATCTTCAGGCTCCACTTCTAATTCTAGTTCTCTTGCTATTTCCACTACATCTGCAATTACTTCCTCCACTGAAGTCTTGAGTCCCTCAAAGTCATCCATGAGGGTTAGAATCATGTTCTTCCAAACTCCTGTTAATGTTGATATTTTGACCTCTTCCCATGAATCACGAATGTTCTCAATGGCATCTAGAATGCTGAATCATTTTCAGAAGGTTTTCAATTGACTTTTCCAGATCCATCAGAGTAATCCCTATCTATGGTAGCTATAACCTTACAAAATGTATTTCTTAAATAATAAGACTTGAAATTTGAAATGACTCCTTGATCCATGGGCTACAGAATGGATGCTGTGTTAGCAGGCATGAAAACATTAACCTCCAGCAGAGCTCTTGCGTGACCAGGTGCATTGTCAATGAGCATTAATATTTTGAAAGGAATCTTTTTTTTCCTGACCAGTCAGTCTCGGTAGTGGGCTTAAAATGTTCAGTGAACCATGTTGTTAAACAGATGTGCTGTCATCTAGGCTTTGTTGTTCCATTTATAGAGCATAAGAAGAGCAGAATTAGCATAATTCTTAAGGGCCCTAGGATTTTTAGAATGATAAATGAGCACTGGCTTCAACAGAAAGTCACCAGCTGTATTAGCTCCTAAAAAGAGTGTGCCTGTCCATTGAAGCTTTGAACCCAGGCATTGACTTCTCCTCTCTAGCTATGAAAGTCCCAGATGATATCTTCTTCCAATAGAAGGCTGTTTTATCTACAATGAAAATCTGTTGTGTAGTGTATCACCTTCATTAATGATCTTAGCTAGATCTTCTGGATAACTTGCTGTAGCTTCTACCTCAGCACTTGCTGCTTCACCTTGCACTTTTATGTTATGGAGACGGCTTCTTTCCTTAAGCCACATGAACTAACATCTACTGGTTTCAAACTTTTCTTCTGCAGCTTCCTCACCTCTCTCAGCCTTCACAGAACTGAAGAGAGTTAGGACCTTGCTCTTAATTAGGCATTGGCTTAAGGGAATGTTGTGGCTGGTTTGATCTCCTATCCAGACAACTAAAACGTTCTCCATATGAGCAATAAGGCTGTTTCAGTTTTTTATCATTTGTGTGTTCACTGAACTAGCACTTTCAATTTCCTTCAAGAACTTTACATTTACATTCACAAGTTGGCTAACTGTTTGGCATGAGAAGCCTAGCTTTTGGCCTATCTCAGCTTTAGACATGCCTTCCTCACTAAGCTTAATCATTTCTACCTTTTGATTTAAAGTGAGAGACTCTTCCTTTCACTTGAACACTTAGAGGCCATTGTAGGGTTATTAATTGGCTTAATTTCAATATTGTTGTGTCTCAGGGAATAGGGAGGCCCAAGGAGAGGGAGAGAGATGGAGGAGCGACCAGTCGGTGGAACAGTCAGAACACACACATTTATCAGTTAAGTTCACCATCTTAGATGGGTGCAATTTGTGGCACCCCAAAACAATGACAATAATAATATCAAAGATTACAGATCACCATAATAAATATAATAATAATGAAAAAGTTAAAATTTCCCAGAATTACCAAAATGTGACACAGAGCCACGAAGTGACGAAATGCTGTTGGGAAAATGGCTTTGATAGACTTGCTCAATGCAGGGTTGCCACAAATCTTCAATTTGTAAAAAACACAATATCTGCAAAGCATAATAAGGCAAAGTGCAATAAAAAAGGTATGTCTGTATAGATTAAGGGACCAACATAATTTGGTACTGTTTACCTCTCAGACTTCATTTCCCTTCACTGCCTCTCTCTCATTTACTGTGCTCTAGTCATGCTTACCTTCTCTCCTCTGCTTGAACATGCCAAGTCCATTTTCATCTTAGGGTCTCTGACTTGTTCTTCCTTATTTTGGAATGCTTCTCCTACAGATGTTTGCATGGCAATCCCCTTCATATTGTTCAAATCTCAATTCAAATGTTAGAGAATACTTGCTTTCCTAGCAACCCCAGGTATGTTAGCTGTTTTTATCTTCTTCATAGCATTTATTGGTACCTGATATTGTTTACATATATATCATATTTTGCCATCTTCAGAATGTAATATCCCTGATGGCAAGAATTTCGTATACCTCAGTCTTTGCCATATCCTCAGCAACCTAGCATTCTGATTATCAGTCAATAAATATTTGATAACTAACTGACTTCCATAGTTATTTTTGAGCATCTACTTTTGTACCAGGTTATGTGCTAGATGCTGGGGATTCAAAGTTAAATAAGACACAGTCTTTCCCCTAAGGAGTTCATTCTCTGTTGCAGGAGACAGAGGTAGAAAGAGACAGTTCTCATATGGTGTTACAGGTGTCATGCTAGGAGGAAGCACCAGGCATGGCAGAAGCACTGAGGAAGGGGTGCCCAAACCAGCCTGGGGCAGAGTGGGGAGAGAAGTCAGGGAAAGATTTCTAGAACAGGTTATGATTGAGCTGGAGCTTTAGGGTATGAAGATGTGTGTATGGTGGGTGGGGGTGGAAAAGGTAATTCTAGTCAGAGGAAAGGGCATAAAACACCATGGGCACATTCTAGGAACTAGAATTAGTTTAGTGTTAGGACATGGTATGTGAAGGAAGGATTGGGAGATAATGTTGAGAGGTAAAACAGATAATCAAGGCCTTTAACACTACAAGTAAGGAGTTTTGGAGTTATCCCATAGGCAATTGGGAACTACTTAAGAACTTTTAAAGGAATACATCAGGTAGTAACATGCATTTTCCATCTATGAAGGCAAGAGAGGTTGCCATTAAGCCCAAACTTTAGCTGCCACAGGTGCAAATACACTGATCCCCAATCTCTGTGCTGTGCCTGGTGGGCACAATCCTCATGACTAAACACCTACCAGAAAGATAAAGGGCTTTGTCCACCATGTACTCCTCAGCAAAGCGAATGTGACAAAAGTTTTTTTTGCTCTTCCGAATAGCAATGATCTCTCCACACTGCTCAAACACTTCCACGATGATCTGCTCTGTACCGTTTTCAGGCAGGCCACCTACAAATACTGTTTTGCATCCTGGTGGTCGTTCTCGGGTTGCAGGAGGTGGAAGATCTAAGTGTAAGTGCAAAAGCATTTGAAATTAAAATGTTTGCTTAGGACAGACCTCTAAGAAACTTAACATGTCCCAGAGACAGCCCTACTGTCCCCATCAGACTTCTGCCTAAGAGTCCCAGAAGCATGTGGCCTCCAAGATGCTCATCTCTGCTCCATAGCAAATTGGTTGCCTGACCCTGAGAATTATTTTATTCAATGATTTGGTGATCGTGATGTATGTATACAGGATAAAGACTCAGACCCATCTGTCTCATCAACAGTTCTTTAATTTTGTTCTTTACTTTTGTTGTGACAACCCAGCTATGCCCAATTTTCAGTCATTTTTATTAAGAAGACAATTAGTGGAAAGAAATCCCACTTGGTTTAAACTTACTTTTGAGAATTCTTAGAACCAACATCCTTGAGAGAAGGGTTTGTTTAATTCAATTTGTCGTTATTGTATTCTCCCTGTTCACGCTTACAGAAAGAACTGTTTCAGGATTAATTTGATAGTGAAGGGGTGAACATTTACAAAAATATTTACAGCTATCAAAATAATGTGGTTGACAAAGTCAGCCAGAGTACAGATCATCCCTTTTAGGTTTTTTGTTTTTTAATACCAGTGAGCTCTTCCTCAGATTCTTTGCTGGAGAAGTGAGGTCCAGAGCCAATCATGCAGCATTTAGAGGGAAAGTAAACTCATCTGGGAAATCATTAAATAAAGTGAGATAAATTTGGCTGTAGGGTTATTAAAAACCTACTTAATGGGCTTCCCTGGTGGCACAGTGGTTGAGAGTCTGCCTGCCGATGCAGGGGACACGGGTTCGTGCCCTGGTCTGGGAAGATCCCACATGCCATGGAGTGGCTGGGCCCATGAGCCATGGCTGCCTAGCCTGCGCGTCCCGTTGCGGAGGCCACGGCAGTGAGAGGCCCACGTACCGCAAAAAAAAAAACAAACCCAAAAACCTACTTAATGAGATGATTCTCCTTCTGCTTAAAAAATGTGCTTTCTACTCACTTATACATAAAGCCGGTTGTATCTGCCAGCTCCTTGTTGCTGTTTATATGTAGCAAAGCATTTCCCAAGCAAAATCCTACAGTTCACAGCCCAACAAAACAAAGCATGATGGTCAAGGGTTTTCTAGTGTTGGTTTTGTATCTGCAAGGATTTATTTTGTGTAATCCGTTCTTCCCATTCAGCTCTTAACAATAATTCTCCCAGCTCAAGATTTGGAGAGCTTGACAACCAGTGATTACAGCTCACATGCAAAACTAAATGAGTTTCACTTGTAGATTAGGCCAAGGCCCCCACCTGATTCTTATCCAAGTTGGCAAGCAGATGATTTGAGAGCTGCCTTGGCTATTAGCATCTTAAGCTTCCTCACTTTGCTTATTAGTGTTGGTCAGAATAATCAAGTTCTCATGATGCTCTCTTTCCCTCTATTTAGTCAGTAAGAGGGGTAGAGGGATTCAGGGAACCTACAAAATTTCTGTTAAAATTTTAAATGTCTGCAATTTCAAGAACTCACTGTATTGGTTTTTTATTCCATAGGAGAAGCTTAAAGGGAAAAGAAGATAACCTAGTGAGCAGGAATCTGAAATGTCTAACATTAGAGAGGTTATAGCTTTAGCCAAAAAGGGAAAAATGAGATCCAGAATCTCTTGAGATTTATACTTCTGAGTTTTTTAAGAACTGGAAAGGATTCTAGATATCACACTTCCAGTGATTCTCAACTCTGGTAGCACATTAGAATCAACTTGGGAGTCAAACAAACAATGCCTGGGTCTCACTCCAATGAGTCTGATTTTATTAGGCTGGGGTGCAGCATGTGCATCATTTTCTTAAAGTTCCTCAGGCAACTCTAATGTGTAGCTATAGTTGAAAACCACTGACTTGGCCTAAACTTATAATATTCTGAGGAAAAACCTTAGCTGAGTGAGGTTGGGTAACTTATTCAAGGTCAACAAATCAGATAGAAAGAGAAGGAAAATGAACTTGGAGCAGTTAAACCTGGACTTAAACCTTAATTACTCACTGTCTGTATGACCTTGGGAAAATTACATAACCTCTGAGAACTTTGTTTTTTCATCTTAAAATAGGGATACTATCCTCTACCTTACAAGGGTTATTGTAGGATAATTGATAATCTACTGCCTATATTGCATGTGGCATAATGCCTAGCATTTGATAGGTTCCCAATAAATTGTAGTTACTATAGTGTTATTATTATTTACTATTATAGAACTCAGGTTTCCTAATTACCACTCTGAGGCTTTCTAAAATCCTACTACAAGTCTGGAGTGGAGTGATAGCTAAGACCTGGATTTCTAAACCCTCAGCTCCTTGCTTTATCCAGATCTTTAGATAAGGCTGGGTTTGGGAAGGAATCACTCTTATTGGTAGAGAAACTGTTACAGAACTGAACTTGGGTCTGCTTCACACCCCACCCTCCCAGCAGTAAAACCAATCTACCAAAATCAGGTTGTGCTGAAGGAAAGTACAGCATTTATTGCAGGCACCAAGCAAGGAGAATGGGCAGTTCATGCTCAAAAGACCTGAACTCCCTGATGGCTTTCATGGAAGGGTTTTTAAAGGCAACATTTGGGGTGAGGGTTGCAGGGTGTATGACTTTCTTCTGACTGGTTGGTAGTGAGGTAACAAGGTGGTGTTTCAGGAATCTTAATCATAAACCTTCTGGTTCCAACCAGTCTGGGGCATATTCCTTGCAGAGGAACTAGGACTCTGTTTTATTGTTGAATTATTGTTCAAGCTATCTTGCTTAACTGCTTTTCCTTTGTTTCTGTATTCCTTCACTTCTCCAATTAGTAACTGCTTGTGCCTGCTCTTTGGCACTCAGGGAAGACCTAGGAGACAAAAATCTTTTCCTACAAACAAGAAACAGGGGACATGGAGGGCCTTTTGTACCCTGTAGGGCCCGTGGTGTCCTGCTCAGTTTCAGAATCTACAGCTGTGAAGACACACATGATTTTGACCATAGAACACAACCCGGCCACTGACTATATTAGGTAAAGAATTTTTAACAACATCTATTTAGTTAGAGCCATGTTTTCAAATCTAAGGCTTCAGAATAAAATCCTGCCTTAGAACCCTTCTGAAGTTTACTATTTAAATGAATTTGATAAAGAATCTTTTTATGAAGCAAATAATCACCTTTTTATATTATTTCAGTTAGGCTAGGTTTACCTTTAGGTCCGTTGAGAGACTCTAAGGAATGTCTGGTTACTGCTATAGTTATATGTAATACTGACAATACCAAGGCTCTTTCCCTTGATGAAACCATCACCCTATTTAGATGCTGTGATTATTCTGTGGTGACTGTCTGCTAAGTAAAGGCACATAAAAGCCACTAAGAGTAGTGTCAAGAATGCTGGGGATTTATTTATTTTCCTTGGGTAAATGTAGCATTTGCTGAGATTTAGGTGTATGCCACCAGCAAGGCAATGGGCTGTACTGTCTTCCTTAATGGATAGTACTTGTTCTTTAATTAACAGCTCAAAGTACTTCGTTGTCTGGGCCCGACTTTCTAATCCCACTGAAATACAGTGATATGGGCATAGCAATGGTGACTCCATAGGAGTTAATCCTATTAATCAGGTAATGTGCTAAGCTCCTGTAACACCCCAATCACCACTCCCGATGGAGAAGAAGAAACTTCCATGTAAAAAGATGCAAGATAACTGGGAGTATAAAGCACTCTAATCTCTGGTAATGGAAAAGGAGGGGCTTCTAGCAATTCTAATTACAACTAAGCACCCACTCTGGGGAACTGTGTTGGGGCAATCAGCATTAAGATCAAAGTCACTGCTCATCTTTGAGAAGTGAGGCAGGGAGCAGCATAGAGGCCCAATAAACCATTTGCATCTTGCTTTTCAAAGGAGCATCACAGATCACTCAACTGGTTTGCCAGAATTTGCATACTGCAAAATCTTTGAGTTGATTTTATCAGAAATCCCAAGATTGAAGGTCCCCTAGACAATCAGCAGGGGTCAGATATATTTTAATGTAATCTCAACTGATCGGAAGTAATCAGAAGGCCAGCGAATCTTTATTAATTCTCAATTTATCCATTTTCTCTAATTTTCTTTATAGAACCCAGCCCTAGGAGCCAAAATGAGTTCAGCCTGTTTTGGGATGGTAAAATGAAATGATTGCTCTTTTTTCTGGCTCCTGGGTGCTTTCCCACATGCCTGCACACAGATAGCAGATGATATTCCACCATTTATTCCATGTGCACTGTTATTTCACAGTAGATGAAAAACGCAACCTCTCCATCAGAAGGTCTATCAGCTGAAGTGAAAAATCTTGACAGAATTTAGTTCTCTGGAGAGAGGGTGCTGTCCTCTTCTTATACCACCAACTGAGGACTGTTAATTGGGAATGCAGTAAATCTCTGATAGCCACCCTGTGAAAAAAAGTACCTGTGTTCCAGGGAGCTTTCTTTTGCCATACCTCTGACTCCTAGGAATCAGAGGATGTTGCTCCTAGGACAATTCACCATTTATCTTTAGGAGACTGGTGCACAGTCAGCTCCAGTCTAGTTTGATCTGTTGAATTTTTAGACCAGAACTGATTTTGCCTAGTCTAGATCAGAGAGGTTAAGTTACTTACCCAGTATTTCATGGCTATTTAGTATGGAGATCTGGGATATGAAACCAGGCCTATGTCACGTTGGGGCTCTTAATTATTATACCATACTGCCTGTTCCACTGAAGGCACAAAGCTCTACGGGCCACCTGCCAATTTGCTCTTGCTTTTCCTAATACATTTTGAGGGACTTTTGCCTAGGTGAATAATTATTGTGGTAACTACATTTTTAATATCAAGAATCATATTTTTAGAACTGGCTGAAATGTTGGAGGTATCTAGGGTAATCTAACCCAATAGCCTCACTTTACAGACAAGGAAACTGAGACCTGGGGAGGTCATGCGACTAACCCAAGATCCCTCAGGTAGTTGGTGACAGAGCTGGGGGTAAAACACAATTCTCTCGACTTTTAATCTAGTAGTTTGTTCACTATAGTATAATGCTGTTTTTTGCACATTTGATGTAGATACACCTGGAAAAGTCTAGTGGTCAGTTGGCTATATGTGTCTGAAGCTCAGAAGAGAGCCATGGACTGAAAAAATAGATTTAGAAGTTGTCAGCATGTGGTGTAATTACCTCATGCTCTCTTGGTTTGATTTCTAGACCTCTGACTTCTCCTTTTGTATTCAGCCATCCATCCCTCCATCACTCAAGAGATATTTATTGAACACGTACTATATATATCAGATACTTTTCTCAGTGCTGGGGATACATCAGTGAACAAAATAGACAAAACTTCCTGCTTTTGTGGAGTTTACATTCTATAAATTGCATAGTTTGTTAAAAGGTAATAAGTATTAAGTGAAAAATAGAGAGGGTAAGTAGGATTGGGAGTGCGGCAGGGAGGGCTGAACTTTTAAATAGGTTGTCAGGGTTACTGAAGAGGAGACATTTGAGCAAAGACTTGAAGGAGGGAGGTGAGTTAGCCATGCAGATATTTAGGAGAAGAGTATTCTAGGCAGAGGAAAGAGCCAATACAAATGCCCTATGATGGAAGAGTGCCTGGTGTGTTCACAGAACAGCATGGAGGTCAGTATAACAGGAACAATGTGTGATGGAAAGGAGAGTGGTAAGAGACAAAGTCAAAGAGATAATGTGAGAGAGGGAGGACCTTCTTTGCCATTAAAGGTCTTTCTGTGCCATTCAAGACAGGAATAAAGACGCAGACCTACTAGAGAATGGACTTGTGGATACGAGGAGGGGGAAGGGTAAGCTGGGACAAAGTGAGAAAGTGGCATGGACATATATACACTACCAAATGTGAAATAGATAGCTAGTGGGAAGCAGCCGCGTAGCACAGGGAGATCAGCTTGGTGCTTTGTGACCACCTAGAGGGGTGGGATAGGGAGGGTGGGAGGGAGGGAGATGCAAGAGGGAAGAGATATGGGGATATATGTATATATATAACTGATTCACTTTGTTATAAAGCAGAAACTAACATACCACTGTAAAGCAATTATACTCCAATAAAGATGTTTAAAAAAAAAAAAGGTCTTTCTGTGCCATTAAACAGACTTTGGCCTTTATTTTGAGTAAAACAGGGAGCCATTAAAGGGTTTTGAATAGAGGAGGGACATAGTCTGACTTAGGTTTTAAAAAGGATCACTCTGCCTGCTCTCTTGAGAATACATTGTAGGGGGCAAGGGTGAAAGAGGAAGACCAATTAGAAGGCTATTGCAATAGTTCAGAAAATGTATTATGGGGGCATAAACTGGATTATAGCAGTAATTATCATGAAAATAGTAGAATTCTAGTTATATATTTTAAGGTAGACCTGACAGAGTTTTCTAACAGATTAAATATGGCGTGTGAGGGAAAGAGAGTAGGTAAGGATTACCCTTAAGTTTTGGCTGAGTAATTGAAAGGATGCAGTTGCCATTATCTGAGATGGAGAAGGATACTAGTGGAGAAGGTTTGGGTGTAAATATTAGGGGTTTTGTTCTGAACATATTAAACTTGAGATGTCTCTTTGACAGGTAAGTGGAGATATCAAATAAGCAGTAGGATATGAGTTTGGGGTTCAGAGACAAGCTCTGAGCTAAATATATAATTTAGAGTACCACTGGCATACTTTTTTTCAGCCATGAGATTGGATGAGCATATCAACGGTATGAGTACAGAGAAGAGGTCCAAGGATTGAGTCATGGGGCTCTCCAATGGTAAGAAGTCAGCGAGAACAGAAGGTTATCAGCAAAGGAGACTGAGAAGGAATGACCAGTGTGAGAAGGAAAACCAATAGTGTGGTATCCTGGAAGCCAAGTGAAAAAGTATATCAGTGAGTAAGGAGTAATCAACTGTGTCATACATGGCTGTTAGGTCAGTTACGAAGAGAAGTGAGAATTGACCACTGGATTTAGTATTGTGAGGTCATTAGTGTTCTTTTTTTTTTTAAAGGTATGAGAAAGTTTATAGCAACTAGTAACATAAAATAAATACATATTATAATGTGGTATCATTATTGTCTATCAATTTATCAAATATTTTAAAAGCATATTATGTAAATATAATTGTCATGGTCCTTATAAAAGACTGGTTTCCAGGTATGAATGAGAATACTTGTCTAACTAACTTTATTAGTGCTATAGACATTAGTGTTCTTAAGCAAGCATTTTGATAGAGGGGCGGGGCAAAAGCCCATATGAAGAAGATTTAAGAGAGAAGAGAAGAACTGGAAACAGTAAAGATTAAGTGCTTTAAGGACTTTTGCTGCTAAGGGGTGTATAGAAATGCAAATTCCCCTTCTCTCTTAAATTTTGAAATGTTAGAATTCCTTAGGGTGCCCTGCTTGGTCATCCTCCTTCTTGAACTATATAATCTCTCTGGTGGTCATTCTAACACCTTCAAATGACCTAATGTTTCAAGAAGGACGAAGGGGTCACTAGTTCTAAATATAGTAGAGAAATAAAGTAATTTAAGGACTAAAAAGTATCCATTGGATTTAGCCCCTAATACTTTATTGGAAATGCATTAGAACGATGAAAGATTAACTACCATTTTAATTTCAGTACCTTCCACATGGAAGTGTTTGGGAGACAGCAAGCTTGGAGTTGGGCTGGAGCGGTGACAAGGACCTGGATGAAATGTTAGGTGGGAGAGAGGGGAAGGAATTGATGTTAAAGATACTTTCTAATGAAGAAACTAGACAGAAGCAGATCAGATGGGTGCATAAAGAGACTGTGAGAGTCCCTAAATCACATGACCTTATTGCTGAGAGGCTACTGAGTGCAAGAGAATATACCAGAGACAGGCAGGAGTAAGTACTGGGGTTTATAATCAAGGCTTCATCAGACACAGTTGGTGGGCTCTGGAGAAGATAAGTCAACATACCAAATTCCTACTCTTCCCATAGCACTTGCTCTTTCCATTCACCTTTACAAAGTCTTGGGGCTGTTAACAAAAATGGCACTTTTGCCACGCTCTCAGCAGAGAACTAAGGGAGGCTTATCCGTTAGTGTTTTCCCCACCCAAATAACCTGAGCCCCCTTTCAACAAAATTCAAGTTCTAAAAAGGAACTACAACACTAGTTTACTTTAAGCTGTGTCAGGAATGTTATATTTTGAATTCAATTCCAAAGCCAGGTTCCTTCCCAGAAGCCACCACTTTACAGGCACTAATTGCCCTGACAGCATTCTTAACACAAAAACAAATAACCAAGGGACTGAGACACCAAAACATTGTGACTTGTGTGGAGAGAAAGCAGAATATTACTTGGATTTGGAGGGAAGAGTGTGCAGCTTTTACAGTGTATGATCTCTTTTACTACTGGCATATCTGGTGGAATTGGAGGAGGTACTATTCCCAGGCCAGGCATCATTGGAGTTATTGGTGGAATTCCAGTCATCATTCCAAGAGCAGGATCAAAGTCTTAAAAAGGAGAGGAAAGAGAGAACAATAAATTACACCAGGCAAGATCAAGTAGAGGCAGAATGCTACCTTATAAGCTTCAAACCAAAGGTCTTTCTAAAACCGAGGCAAAATATTTAAGAAAACATGTTATTAGCATTACCAGGTCTTAAATATCGTAATTGTGCATTTTTCTTTTGGGCTAGGCCTGTTTGTTTTTGTTTGCCCAGTGCCTGTTTTTCTCTACCTCTCATTTTGACATCCAAGGCCCTTTGTAATATGACCGCGCCATTGATCTTTCCTTCCACTACTTTCCAACACACACCCTCTGCTCCATTCAGACAAGGTTTCTTGCTGTCCCTTGTAACACTTCCTGTCTTTTTGCAGTATAGCATGGTGTTAAGAGCATACAGTTTTGGGGTTCAGGAATACCTGGGTCCTAGTTCTACCATTTGATTAGCAGGATGAATCTTTTGAACCTCCGTTTTGTCATTTGCAAACCGGGGTTAATTCCGCCTACTTTTATAGGGAGCTATGAGGAATAAACAAAATGATGAATGAAATGTGCCTAGCATAATGCATAGCACAAAAAAGCTCAATAAATAACTATTCTCTGTGCCTTTGTTCCTGTTGTTCTCCCTGCCTGCCTGGAGTCATTCAAGCCTCCCCAAATTCTCCCCATGCTTCAAGGCCTGGCTTAAAGTCCCACCTTTCCAGATAATACTGGTTCATTCTTATCTCTTTATCTAAAAACTGTTCTACACCCGTTGCCACCGAATTTTATTTTGCATCATCTTTTGTTTCATTCAGGGGTGCTTCTAGGATGTGTGGGAGCTCCCCAAACATATTTTGTGGGGCTTGTCTAGATACACAATTGATTCACCACAAATCAGCATCAATACTATTCTGGTAGCCCATTCGATACCATGAAAGAAATACCATACCATATAGCCGGAGTGATTTACTTGCCAGGATACTCTCCTGGAACCAAGACTCTGGGAGGACTCCACAGGCACAAGTTCTGAAGCTTCTTGGGGGCATTTACTTGAGTCTACATGTCGGGTAAAGGATTGAAGAGTGCCTCAAAGGGAGAAATGGGGACTGAGGTCCACATAGGTTCAATTTGAGATTCGGGCTCCTTGCTTAGATGACACTGCAGGCCTTTGTGAATCCCAGGCACTGGAGGGGAACCTAGAAAATGTTGAGAAAGCTGCTTCTTGCCATCAAGACCCACAGAGGAGCTGCTCTGGACTTGGGGCACCTACCCCGATGGCACTATCTACCTGGCCAGTCCTCAGCTCTGGAGAGGGACTTAGAAAATATCTGGACAGTCATTCCAAAGCTCGGGGTCCCCTGATGTGAGGGCCCACGGCAGGGGCCCCGCTTACCTGGGTCTAAAGGCGGTACTGATTTCATTGTTTAAATTTTGTCTCTATAACAAAATGCATGTTCTTTGAGAGAACCTCTCACCCCTGCCCTCTGTTATAGAATGCACAGTGTATTGCAAACAAAGAAAATATTGCATAAGGAGTTCTGATAATGTAGGGGTAGTCATGGTAGCAGTAGCAGGTCCTACTCCCCCAGACTTTACCCTGCTCACCACTCAGGCCCAAGGGACAGTGCCTTTAAGTATGTCCTCAAGGTGGCTCTGACCCCCCTGGGTGGTTCTCTAAGATGTTGAAGGAGGTGTATCTAAACAGTGGGAAGAACCTGTGGTTCATACAGAAGCAGGACTTCAAGTACGATAGGCCCAGAAGGAGGGAGTCTTGTGACTGGGCAGATAGGCAGGTGGGTGGCACATGAGCACCTCCCATTGCAAGCCAGTCCAAGAGAGCTAGGGCATTCCGCATCCTCCCACATGCCTGTCATGCTGAGATGCCAAGACCTTGAACATGTTTAGGAAGAAAGAATTTTCTTCTAAGAGGAAATTTTATTTTTCTGAAAACAAATTTACTTTTAGCCCTCATATGTTATCTCACCCAACATGCAAGTATTCATACGTGCCTGTGCGTGCACACACACACACACTCCTTCCCTTCCTCCCTGTGACTCTCATCTCTCTACTCTCCTCCACATGCTAGTTATATGACCTTGAGGGATGTTTCTTAATATCTGTGTGCCTCCATCTCCTTTTTGGTAAAAGTAGGGATAAATAATGACATTTAGCTCAAAGGATGAAAGGACAGAACAGATATGAAAACCTCTGGCATGATACATGGTGGTCCTGATAGGTAAGTTTCCTTCCTTCCATTCAAAACATGCGTCCACACACTAATATATTCACTTATTCAGGCATTCACTTCCACATCCCACAAACATTTGTGATAGCTTCCTATATGTCAGGCTCTGTGCAGGGGGACAGGGCGTCCAGGTCTTTTTTTCCATCTTGGAGAACTTAGGAGCCCTGACACTCTGTGTTCCTATGCTGTAGAATGACAGCACTGTGGCTAAGAATGCCATTTATGTCTTTGGAAAATTTGATTCCTTGTGTATAAGGTTTTGGAAAAATTGTTAAAATTATCTCCCCCATTTACAAACTGTTAATTTTCAGTAGGAAAAGATCAGATTAGATTGTGTGCCAACTAAACAATCCCATCTATTTCCGCCCCCCACTGAAATGTTTGTCTTCCTTTTATTGTTCTGCCTGCCTCCTCATTGTTATTCATATAGTTCTGTCACTCACAACTCTACCTTACCACAGATTACAGAAACATCAGTTCATTAAACAAGTTCTGCCACTTCGACTGAGAAAGAAATGCCTGTCTCCATGTACTGTCTACTAATAAATGGAGACAAACAAAAAACAAATACACAGGATAAATATAACTCCTGACTGATGTACTCACCACTGTGCTGTTTGGTATGATTACATTAATATTTTATGAAATTCATTTAAAAGCAAGTGTATTCATGACATATGGCTAAAGCCAGAGTAGATAAACTCCCTTTCTTCTTTGCATTCAATATGCCAAGAGTTCCATAGGCTACACTGCCTAGCAAGGCTTGCTAGAGGGCAGGATGTACATTGTACATGACATTTCAAGGGCTCCTATCACATTGATTATTTCTTTTGTTTATCTTCAACCATTAAAACCAAAGTAGACTTGAATTTCCAATACCAACCAAGAAAATAACCATTTGAAATCATGGGCCTTATACAAGTATTGCAGAATCTGAAAAAAATCAAAGAAGTCCAACACTAAAATACACTCGGAATAGAACACCAGAGAAATTCTCTCCCTTTTTCAGGCCCTATTCTGGCTTGAAGAGTACAGCCAACATGTACATAGTATTACCACTTATGTTAGGAATTTAAACTTCTGAAGGAGATTTGAAATCATTTTATAAAAGGGTTGTGGAGGGACTTCACTGGTGGCCCAGTGGGTAAGACTCCATGCTCCCAATGCAGGGGGCCAGGGTTTGATCCCTGGTTGGGGAACTAGATCCCACATGCACGCTGCGACTAAGAAGTCCACATGCCGCAACTAAGAGATTGCATGCTGCAACTAAGAAGTCCGCATGCCGCAACTAAAAAGAAAGATCCGGGGCTTCCCTGGTGGAGCAGTGGTTGAGAGTCTGCCTGCCGATGCAGGGGACGCGGGTTCGTGCCCCGGTCCGGGAGGATCCCACATGCCGTGGAGCGGCTGGGCCCGTTGAGCCATGGCCGCTGAGCCTGCACGTCCGGAGCCTGTGCTCCGGCAACGGGAGAGGCCACAACAGTGAGAGGCCCGTGTACTGCAAAAAAAAAAAAAAAAAAAAAAAAGTGTGTATATATATATATATATGTATATATATATATATATGTATTTATTTAGGATCTTTTTTTGTTTTTATATATTTATTTATTTATTTAGGATCCTTTTTGTTTTTTATATATTTATTTATTTATGTATTTATCTATTTATTTAGGATCTTTTTTTTTTTTTTTTTTTCAGTACACGGGCCTCTCACTGTTTTGGCCTCTCCCGTTGCCGGAGCACAGGCTCCGGACGTGCAGGCTCAGCGGCCATGGCTCACGGGCCCAGCCACTCCGCGGCATGTGGGATCCTCCCGGACCGGGGCACAAACCCGCGTCCCCTGTATCGGCAGGCGGACTCTCAACCACTGCGCCACCAGGGAAGCCCCAGTAAATAAATATTTTTAAAAAGGATTGTGGAAAAGGCCAGGGTATTCCCCTAAAGTCCTTTCACAATAAATATCCTGTTCTGTTTTGCTTTTACCACCATCTCTTCTTCTAACGCCTTTTCCCTACTGCCTTCTTTACTCTTGGCACTGCCATTGATGGAAATGTCATAAGATGTTGGTTTGTATTCCGTCTTTTGATTCATGTACATTCCAAACTCCCAGCTTACTGGAAATGCTGCAAATGCTGTTTTTCAGTTGCGCCACCTTGCTCCTCTGAGTTGCAGCTCTATTACATCTCTATTATATGATTTTAAGTAATGTTTCAGTGTAGCCTTAAGTCTTCCTGCTGCCTAGCAACTTGCACTTAATTCAACATAGAGTAGTTATCTAGCAATATTATCATCCTCCATTCTCTGTATACATCTGAGCCAGGGAGCTACAATGGAGGAAAATATCATTTGTCCAGTCATCCATATGTCTAACCATTTGTATGTCCTTCCGTATTTTGATGCCAGCTCCTCTGCAGGTGTTGGGGTTGAAGGAATAAGATAAAATCCTCGACTTCAGAGTACAGTTTGGGAACAGCCATGCAAACAATTATAATGCTTTATCATCAATTATTATTATCATCACTATAATTGTTTATTGGGTGCTTCCATTGTGCTAGGGACTGTGCTTAAGCATTTTATATAATCTCATTCCAAAAGACCAGTGGGCTAGGTACTGTTATTATCCTTCATTTTATAGATAAAGAAACTGGGGCTCAGAAGGGTTTAGTTACTTGCCCAAGATTCCACAGCCAATAACCTAGGCAAGACCTAGGATTCAAATCCAGGTTAGTTTAACTCTAATGCTTTTAACCACTGCACTGCCTCTCAATGTAGTATGGCAATTGTTTTAATGAATTAATTTAATTACAGGTATAAGGTGAAACAGGTATGCTGAAAAACATGGCAGACGAATAACAAAATGCTTCTATATAATTCTTTTTTGCAAGTGTGGTGGATTAAAGGTGGATACGAATTCTTTGTTTCCCCTCCTGTCAAGAGGTGCGGTCTATGCCCCATCCCCTTGAGGACCTGGATGGGCTCTAGAACCACTTTGACCAATAGAATACAGCAGAAGGGATGTTGTGCCTGTTTTCAGGGCCAGGCCTTAAGAGAGATAAAATTTCCACTTGTCTCTGGGAACACTTGCTATGGGAGCTTTAGTCACAATGTAACATGTCTGACTACCATGCTGGAGAGACCATGTGGAGAGGGCCTTAGTGTAAATGGAAAGGGAGGGATCCAGCTGAGCCCAGTGTTTTATCTGTCCCTGCCAAGGTGCCATGAGTATGAATAAAATTGTATTGGAACCTCCAGACTATCCCACCACAGCTGAGGCATCCCAGTTGATACCATGTGGAACAGGTGGATTGCCCATTTGAGTCCTGCTTAAACTCTTTATCCAGAAAAATCTTAAAATATAGTAAAGTCATTGTGTCTTAAGCCACTAAGTTATAATGTGTTTGTCATACAGCAATAGGTAAGCAGAATATGCAGCACGTCTGAGGAGTGGGGTGTGATTGGTTAATAGAGTTAGCTATTTTCAAGTAATTAAAATAGAAAGTACACTAAGCACCTAACTAGACTGACATTATTTTTCCGATTATTGAAAAGGTGCTTTGGGATCCAGCAGGGCCCCACAGCCACTGTCTTTGAGCAATAGTTGTCACTGTACTATTGCTGTGTAGAAGGACCAGTTGGAACAATGCCAGATGACAACACACTACCAGATGTACAAAGACTACAGATGTCTACAAAACACTAGAAACCTTAGAGGTTGCCCATCTTTAATGCCTGACAAAGACACCACATATGCCAATTTTATGGTTCAACCCTTGATATTTTCTGGCAGGCCAGTTCACGATGGCTTTCTTCCTATAGACAGCAACATCTACTTTTGTGGCAGGGGAAGAGGATGCTGTCCATAATACTACTACCCATTGATCAGGTGTATATGAATTTTCAGGTTTTATACACATCATCTCATTTAAACTTCAGAACAATCCTAAGGAATGACCAATATTATTATTCCCTATTTTACAGATGAGGAAATTGAAGCTTACAGAGATAACACAGTAAGGCCACACAGTAGGTGGCTTTTACTAGTTATGCTCTCAATCATTACTCTACTCTGCTTCTCACAAAGTCCATGGGTCCACAGGAAAAAAAGATCCTTCTTGTCAGACTAAGCTCTGTTATCTACCTACTCAACCTGTAGAGTCCTTCAAATGTTCCTGTCCAAAAGGCTACCATAGGATTGCTTATCTCTACAGCCAGAACTTCCTGTTGAGATATTCAATATATGTGTTGTCACAGCATTAGATAATTTAGAGCCCTCTGTTCTAAATCTGAAGTCTCAACTTTGACTCACAGGAGAAGTTGGAATTGTGGCAATGTATGAACTGGAGATAGGCAGATATAGGAGCTGACATATTTACTATCCTGCTTGCCTTTTCAGAACTGGACCTGGTTCTGGTTGGCTGGAGTCCTCTTCATACCCTCAGAAAGCCTCTGCTTACACTTAGTGACTTCTCCCCATCCAAGTCCCCCGCCCAGGTCCATTAAAGGCATTTCCAATCTTTTAGGTATTCCAGAGACCCTTGATCACCAGGAGGTAGTTTGTATTCACAGTAAAACCATTGAAATGCAACTATGGATTAGTCTAAAATAAATGTTCCAAATAGGATCTAATTATATATGCATAATTAAGCTATTTTATACAAAGTTATGATTCCAATTCAGGTATACATTTCTGGTACATTATTGCTATTTCTTTAGAGTTCCTATAAAATTCATTGGAAAATTAAGAATTATGCCTGGGTATTGAGAAATTTGAACTCACTACAGTCCTGGCTGCCTCCTCTCTACACAGATCTTGAAAAGACTTTTCAGGCAGCCAACCTGAAGAGGGAACACAGATTTCTAAGGAGAGCTTGGCTGAGCTGTGAGATGACCTTGGACTTACCACAAGCCCTCTTGGAAACAGAACACAAGTTTCTAAATTTTTGCACAATGACTCTCAAATTGTACCAAAATCTGTCTTGCTTCTCCAGAAGATCATCAAAACCCTTGTTTCAGGTCAGTTGGAAAGTTGGGGTAGGGCCTGGTTCATGTACAATGACAAACGAGGCAGCAAGCTGGGCTTGGGTGGGTTATGTGGCATAATTTCAGCTCATAAAGACTCTCCCTAATAAATATCAACTTTGATCCCAAATTTCAACCAATGAAGCTTTATTTCATTAGTATAAGTTTTTGCAAATATCTATATATCTAGTCCACCTTCCCCCTATTCCTCCCTATTTTGTTCTTTGTGTTCTTGCCTTGTTAGAACATTTGACAGATTCAGGGTCATGCCCCTGACTCTCATCTAGGGATTCTGTGAACACCTTTGGAAAGGCATTAGGGAGGACATTTCACACTACATCTTTGGTTCCTAGATTTCTGGATTTTAGAGATGAATAAGAAATATATATATACATATATATATTTAAGGTTGCCAACCTCTTAATTTGCTAAGACATGGAAAAAAGTAACAAAAATTAACCACATACCATTCATGCAATTCACAAAAGACAGAACATTTCAAAACCAAAAATATAGGAAATCTATAATCTCCAAATAAAGAACAGTCCTTTCAATTGAGCAAATTTAGCTTCATGAAAAATTCACTATATTCTTAGTTTCTACATTTTGCAGTGGATGAGAGAAAGCAATATCAACTGGTCCTGGGCCCCAGCCCAGTGTTTGGAGATGACTCAACTACCTCACTTAGTGTGCACCCTTATGTATCAAGATCCCTATGAAAAAAGTCTTTCAGAGCTAAAGTGTCAAACACACACAAGTGTTAAGGGCCATGAAAAGTTTGACTTCTGCTGAGGACTGGTATATTTTCTCTTCAGGGAAAATGCAAATTATATAACTGATCAGGTTTCCCTTTTTGTTTTGGCTACCTGGTCACAAGTGCAGTTCACCTTTAGAAACTGGGTGGGATCCTATAACCTACATATCTCAATTCTAATTAACCTCCCTACCGGGGCTTCCCCTTCTATTCTCATTTATATTTTCCCAGATGATGGTTTATTTTACTTGTAATTTTTTTCTTTTACTGTAATCTTTCTTATAAGCTGCCTCAAATATTTTGTGGAATGGGGTGATGTAAATCAGCTCAGTATTTAACCATTTCCCCCACACTGTATAGTCTTGCATACCTTCCGGTCGTTGGTGTACCACTTCCTCTGTTTAGGCTGTTCTTAGTTCCTTTTTTCCATCTGACACTTTCTTATATATCCCTGGACACTGAGCTCAAATGTTGCCACTTCTGTCAACCTTCCCTGATCACCACTACCCACCTAGCACCCCCTCCATCCTACCCTGGCTAAAACAATACTTTTCTACATGTATCTACTATGGCTAAACAATACTTTTCTACATGTATCTACTGTGACACTTGCTACATTGTAGTGTAGTGATATGGACTTTGCTGCCTCTGCCACTGGATTCTGAGCTTGAAGGCCCACTTGGTATCCCCTTGACCTAGCTCAATATATTTAAATTCATGGATGGGTGAATAAAAGCACAAAGGAACAAAATGTTTAGGAAGTCTTTGAGTTGTTGAGGGTCAAGAGGCAGCTCAAATGAGAACAGGTTTTATTAGGGATAAAATATGGGGGTTCTAAAAATACTCTAGTCACTATGAGGGAAGGAATCTTTCTCTTTTTTGTTCACTGATTTATCCCCAGGGCTCATCACAGTATCTTGCTTACAGCAGGCCTCAGTAAATATTCCTTGTATGAATGAATAAATAAACCACCTCACTCTACTGGACTCTTCATAATAGTTTCCATGGGGGAATCTTGAGAGTTCCATCACTTGGTAGGATTCAAGCTTGATTTGGAGAGACATTAGTTCTATTTGGTACAGTGGTTTATATATTATCGGCTCTTGGTGAAGTGTCCACCATGATGATGAACAGTGCTCTCCTTTCTCAGGATCTCAACATTATCTGCCACTGAAAGCATATTCTATTTGTGGAAGATATTAAAATAATAGAAACCCAAGTCCGGGCCTCCTTGAGGAGCTTGAAGAACAGTGGCCTATCATGTGTCACACATCTTCATTCTTTCTTTCTGTTCTCATCAGAGTTTGCCTGCTGCATCCAGTGAGAACTGCCTCCTTAAGAATGACAATTCTCATAGATGGGCAGCGTCTTGCTCTGGGAATAAGGGCCATGAGTCATATTTTCCAACATCTCTCATTATGGAGGAGGCATAGTCAATACAGTGGAGACACCATAATGAGGGACACTTCTTCTTTGGGACTTCACAGGCTCCACACTTGGATGCTAAGGATATTTTAATTTAGGGGAAAGTAAAGGAAGCAGCACACAGTATTCACTGAGTACCCTTTAATCGGTCCATTCTTGGATTCATCTGGGATGATGGGCAGAACAATGCTCCAAAGGCGGCCTGACTCTTTTTGGTGCCTCCCTTCATGTGAAAACTAACATTAGTCTTATTTGACGAGCTTGGAGAAGCAAATAATCTTTCAAGAAAGACAGGTGCCGGCCAGAGGGGACCTTCAAATCTGCCATCACTGTGGATTAACTTTATCGAACAGCAGCTGTACAAAAAACACCATGTTAGATGAAAGGGAGCTCTACACCAAACCCCAGAGATGGCCAGTCTCTGCTCCATGCTCAAGGAATATAATAAGCTAGACACTGCCCAGATGACAAGTATGTGTCTAAGAGATTCAGCATCCATGACAGTATGGATTTGAGCTCTCTGGGGGAAGTCAAGGAAGCTTATGTATCATTTGTTTTTCATCAATGCCAAAAGCCTTTTCTGTTGTCACAGATAGGCCAAATGAGACAGGACAAAGAAAAACTCTGCCGGCTAAGAAGGAAACCTTCTAAGGGGCAGAAAAGTAGCTAAATTACTAAGCCATCAATGGGTGACCTCAGGAAAGAGTTCCATGTGGCTCCTTTGCTTCCTTTTCCATTTTAAGGAATTTGGGGCAGTAGGAAGAGGATTAGGGGGATGTTTTATCCCATTCAGTTAAAACATTACATAAAAAGGTGGCAGGCCCCCTGTTTCCCAGACTCTAGCAAGAAGAAGGGTAAGCAGCATTGGCGTGTGGAGCCAACTTTCTGCTTCTCTGGACACCCCCCACCAGACTTACAGGGAGCAGTCACCAGCATTGTCAGACACACACTGTTCTCTTCACCTGCCATTGTCCAGTTCTTCTCCAGGGAAAAATTTGTCCCTGCATTCATTATACTTCATTGTTGTTAAGAATAGAAATAAGCCATAATTCAACTTTTTGTGAGCCATATATCAGATGTGAACTTGAAATAATAATAATCATAGCTGAGTTCACTGAGGAATTACTGTGAGTCAGGCATCATTCTAAGACTTTACATGTATTAACTCATTAATCCTCATAACAATGCTATGTCATAGGTGCTATTATTATCTCTGTTTTACAAATGAAGAAACTGAGGCATAGAGAGGTTAAGTAAATTGCCAAAGGTTACACAGCTACTTAATGTCAGAGCAGGGATTTATTTGAACCCAGGCAGTCTATATCCAGAACCCATGTTCTAATCTGATGAGTAAATTGCTTCCCTAAAATAATATGGAGAGGAGAAAAATCATTTCACATACAACTGAAGTGATTTTACACATAGCTTTACAAAGTATGTCTCAGCCTAGTGCTATTGCCCTGTATACTTTTTTTTTTGCGGTATGCGGGCCTCTCACTGTTGTGGCCTCTCCCGCGGAGCACAGGCTCCGGACGTGCAGTCCCAGCGGCCATGGCTCACGGGCCCAGCTGCTCCGCGGCACGTGGGATCCTCCCAGACCGGGGCACGAACCCGCGTCCTCTACGTCGGCAGGCGGACTCCCAACCACTGAGCCACCAGGGAAGCCCTTTTTTATCGGGGAGGAGTATTTTTTTAAATTTTAAAATTTATTATTATTATTATTAGTTTTAAGAGAACTAAATATCAGTATTTCTAAGACCAGGTTTCCAAAAACCCAAGTAACTTTCTTTGGAGCATAGCTAAATGATCCCTGAGTCACAGGGTTGAAGGGGACCATGAGAAGCCATTTCTTCATAGTCCTTAAGAAAACAAGAGGAAGGCAAAGGGGCTTGAAGTAGAAATTAAAATCACTCTTGAGGTTTCAAATGTCTAGTTGGGGTGGATGTGATTAGCGCTGACACTGGCTGCCTAGTACCCAAGTACTTTCAGTCTAAATGGCAGCTTAGCAGCTATTTGAAGGAAGTATGTTAGTATTTCCTTTATCTTAAATAACATGTAATATGACTAATAGCAATAATAATGGCACCAGTTAACCTTCACTGAGTGCTTATTATATACCAAGCATTGTGCTAAGTATATTATTTAACATTCACAGCAATCCTATGAGGTAGATACTATAACCATCCCCATTTCACAGATGAGAAAACTGAGGTACAGATAGGTCAAGTAACTTGCTCAAGGTCACATAGCTAGCAAGTGGCAGAGCCAGGATTTAACCCGAGCAGTTTGTCTTTGAGGCCTGTACTAAGCAAGTTACTGTCTCTACAGAAATAGCCCTCTGAGCTACTGTTATGAAAACCTACCCCAATTTTCTAGGCCTGATATTGACCCTAGCACAGCTTTGGGCCTGTAACGATGGCCTGGATGATTTTTTACTCTCAATGTTAGGCCTTTTTTTGTTCCACATTATAGATGGGTGGCAAAGCACTGAAGATTACTTTGTGAGCATAGAGTTATGTTTAAATGTGGTAATTTACAAATAATCTAAGCTAACATTTAGTCCTCTTAGTAACAGAGTAGGTCTAGCCTCAAGATTTTTTCTGGGACATATACCCATACAGTTCAGTCTTCCATAAATTGGTAATATTTAAGCCAAATCAGATAATCTAGTCACTCTAGACTATAAGAGATAGTCTAGAGTGATTGTGATTGTGATTCAGGACCACTCTATATAAAGCTATAAAATAATATATAAGATTTTAGTTTAAATTCTATTATAATAAAATAATGAAGAAAAATGAAATAAAAAATTACACCCTTTGGAAATGTTTATGAGAAATATATTAATAATGATTTTTAAAGTATTTTAATAGCCAACATTTTTGAGCACTAACTATGTGCCAGGAATTTTACTAAGCACAATTTAATTCTCACAACAACCCTAAGTGGCATCACTCTAGATCTGTTTCTCAACTTTAATGTGCTTATGAATCACATGGGGATCATGTTAAAATGCAGCTTTGATTCAGTAGGTCTGGGCTGTGGCCTGAGATTCTGGGATTCTTAACAGCTCCCAGGTTATGCAGACCACACTTGAGTAGCAAGGTCCTAGATTGGCCTAGATTGTCTTGGTCCTGTCATGCTTTTAAGTAGGATAACAAGTGAATCTGGGAGATTAATGTTTAGGATGTTTAAAAAGCACCCCAGGCTTCCTGATATGACAATTCCCTAATGTCTTCATAAACCCATTTTTTGATCAAATTTATAATTATTTTATAACATTTATATCATTATTCATGATTTTATATTTGCAAATTTGCCTACTTGCTAAAATTCCTTTGTAACCCCCCAAATCAATACTCACAATACTTTCATGGTCATTTAAGGTCATATGCAGAGCGATAAAAAATTTGAGTTGCCCAAGGCACATTCACAAACCTATTTTTATGGTTAATGGCTCTGATAGTCCAGGAAGCTTTTCTGTGTCTAAACTAAGCCCTTCAGATGACATGGCATTTTCCTTCTGATTTTATCTTTAGTGGAGATGGAGTTAGTATACCATGCCCATTCTCTTACAGGTTACTTTGTTCTAAAAAATATGAACAGTTATTCAATGTTAACAATAGTCTTTGGGATGTTCCCCGCTATCTCCTGTCCTTCCCTCTAGGAACCTAAGATTTTTGGGATATCTAAGTCAGTTCTCATTCTAGCTCCATGTTTATTTGCTTCCTCTAAGAAATGTATAAAATTAGACAAACTTTGTAATTCTTTGCCAAATCCTGCTGTACTTTTATTGCAATGAGTTAAATATTCAGTGACCATATCCTGCATCAGATATACCCCCAGCTTGCCCATAGTGCAATAGGGACTATACTAGTAACTACAGGCCACCCAGCCTATAAAGCTCATATTACAAAAATGCACACTCTAGGCAGAATCTGATAAATGTCAACTTCAAAATAAGTTGTGTCATATTGTTATATTTATGTCCATATGGTCAATAAAAAGAAACACTTGTGAGGTGATTAAAAATAGCATACCAGGTAAAATTGGTTGTCCGGCAATTCCCAGCGGTGCCATTCCGAGATTATTCATTGCTGTGGCCCATGCAGTTGGATCAGACATGGGTAGTGTCATTGCAGTGGAATCCACATTCAGAGTTCTACTATTATCAGCTAAGAAGAAATGACAAGCAAAATAATTTGTTGTATTAAGGTTTCAGTATCTAGTTCACTTATCAATGTAAACTCTGGCAACTCTTTACAGAAATGGACTGATGGACAAGTGGTGGACACAGCCTTAATTTCAGCTCTTTACAAGGGTTAAAACAATACAGCTCGAACTGGCAGGAAGTTATAGAATTTGAAAGCCCTTTACCAGATGGCATTTCAGTGTTTCTTTCTTTCTCTCTCTCCCTCTCTCTCTCACCCCACTCCCCTCCCTCCCTCCCTCCCTTTTCTTTCTTTCCTTCCTCCCTCCCTCCCTCCCTTCTTCCCTCCCTCCCTTCCTTCCTTCCTTCCTTCCTTCCTCCTTGTTTTAAAGTCAATGAAAACTATTTTTTAGAGTAGTTCTAGGTTCACAGCAAAATTGAGGGGAAAGTACAGAGATTTCACATATACACCCACCCTCCCACATGCATAGCCTCCCCTATTATCAACATCTCTCACCAGAGTGGTTCATTTGTTACAACTGATGAACCTACACTGATGCATCATAATCATCGAAAAGCCATAGTTTACATTAGGTTTCACTTTGGTGTTTTACATTCTACAGGCTTTGAAAAATGTATAGTGACATGTATCCATCATTGTAGTATCATACAGAGTATTTTCACTGCCCTAAAATTCCTTTGTGCTCTACTTATTCATCCTTCTCCCCTCCCCCAACCCCAGCAACCACTGATCTTTTACTGTCTCCATAGTTTTGCCTTTTCTAGAATGTCATATAGTTGGAATCATACAGTATGCAGCCTTTTCAGATCGGCTTTTTTCACTTAGTCATATACATTTAAGTTTCCTCCATGTCTTTTCATGGCTCCATGGCTCCTTTTTTTTTGCTGAATAATACTCCATTGTCTGGATATACCACACTTTATCTTTTCACGTACTGAAGGACATTGTGGTTACTTCAAAGTTTTGGCAATTATGAATAAAACTGCTATAAACATTTCTGTGCACGTTTTGTGTGAACATAAGTTTTCAGTTCCTCTGGGTAAATACCAAGGACTGCAATCACTGGATTGTATGGTAAGAGCATATTTAGTTTTGTAAGAAGCTGGCAACCTGGCTTCCAAAGTGGCTGCACAAGTTTGCATTCCCACCTCCAGTAAATGTTGATCCACATCCTCACCAGTATTTAGTGTTGTCAGTGTTCTGGATTTTGGTCATTCTAATAGGTTTGTAGTGGTATTTCATTGTTGTTTTAATTTGCATTGCGCTGATGACATATGATGTGGAGCATCTTCTCATATGCTTATTTACCATCCATATATCTTCTTTGGTGAGGTGTCTATTAGTCACTGGCCCATTTTTCAATCAGGTTGTTTGTTTTACTATTGTTGAGTTTTAAGAGTTCTCTGTGTATTTTAGATAACAGTCCTTTATCAGATGTGTATTTTGTAAATATTTTCTTCAAGTCTATGTCTTGTCTTCTCATTCTCTTGACATTGTCTTTCACAAAGTTTTCTAATTTTAATGAAGTCTAGTTTACCAATAATTTCTTTCATGGATCATAACTTTGGTGTTATATTTAAAAAGTTATTGCCATATCCAAAGCCATCTAGGCTTTCTCTTATGTTGTCTTTTAGGAGTTTTACAGTTTTGTATTTCACATTTAGGTCTATGATCCATTTTGAGCTAATTTTTTTTTTTTGGTGGTACGTGGGCCTCTCACTGCTGTGGCCTCTCCCGTTGCAGCGCACAAGCTCTGGATGCGCAGGCTCAGCGGCCATGGCCCATGGGCCCAGCCGCTCCACGGCATGTGGGATCTTCCCGGACTGGGGCACGAACGCGTGTCCCCTGCATCGGCAGGCGGACTCTCAACCACTGCGCCACCAGGGAAGCCCTGAGCTAATTTTTTGATGGGTATAAAATCTGTGTCTAGATTCATTTTTTGGCATGTGGTTGTCCAGTTGTTCCAGCACATTTGTTGAAGAGACTATCTTTGCTCCATTGTATTGCCTTTGCTCCTTCGTCAAAGATCTGTTGACTCTATTTATGTGGGTCTATTTATGGGCTCTCTCTTTTGTTCCATTGATCTATTTGTCTATTCTTTCACCAGTACCACACTGTCTTGATTACTATAGCTTTACAGTCAGTCTTCAAGTTGGGAGGCATCAGCCTTCCAACTTTGTTCTTCTTCTTCAATATTGTGTTGGCTACTCTGGGTCTTTTGCCTCTCCGTAAAGTTTAGAATCAGTTTTTTTTTTATATCCACAAAATAACTTGCTTGGATTTTGATTGAATCAAGTTGGGAAAAATTGACATCTTGACAATATTGAGTCTTCCTATCCGTGAACATGAAATATCTATTTATTTAGTTCTTCTTTGGCTTTTTTTCATCAGAATTTTATAGTTTTCCGAGTTTTTTTTTTCAAGTGTACACACCACAGGAGCTTGGGATGATTAAGATGTTTCCCATTCTTCTCATAGTCTAGTTGCATATGATTACTCCAGCAGCTTTCATCCAAACTACTCATGCATGCAAACCAAGAAAAAACATCCAAAAGGGGTTGCCATAGTAGCAATGAAAAGGAAAAATTGTATTCCTGATGGAATTTCATATCTTTGAGGCGGTACTTTTGAGTTGGACACATGATCAACAAATATCAATTTAACCAATTGAGTATTTGGGGGGTTAGGATAGCAGAGTACAAGCAGATAGGAGACATAGTCCCTGCCTTCAAAGGTTATACAATCTAACTGAAGAGACCGATGATGATGGTGATGATGATTATTATTATCATTACTCTCACCACCTCCATCCATTACTACCACTAACTATTGAACATTTGCCATATGCTAGGTAAAGCTCTTGGCATGCATTATTTTCATTTAACTTTCAAAACAACCCTATGAGATAGGGGCTCTTTATATCTCCATTTAATAGATGAGAGGTTTTGAAGGGTTACATATATAGTCCAAGGTCACACAGAATGTGTACTTTTAGGCACCATGCTTTAGTACCTCCAAATAAACAATTAGGAAACAATGAAAGACTCAAAGAGTATAGACTAGGAATGTTATTGGAGTTTAAGGAATGAGGCTTTGTGGAGAAGACAGGATTTGAAAGAAAGATTTCTATAGCATATGTCTTGAATTATGGGTAGTTATTAAATAGGTAAAGAAGAGGGGGTAAGACATTCCAGAGCAGGGATGACATAAGCAAAGACGTTGAAGCAGGTTATACATGCATGTGCATGTATATATTGCACAGTTGGGAGAGATATAGTCGTAAGTCATCTGAGCACAAAAAGTCTTTTATTTTGGTAAATTTCCCTCTGACTACTGATAGCCATTAAAAAAAAACTTTCCATTGCTTTCTTCCTACCTCCCAGTATGCACTCCTGCCAATTACACCCCCAAAGGCAACTCTATTCTAATAGTAGCTTGCTAACATCCGTCCATCACATCCTTCCAACCTGGCAATATGAGGGATGATCCTTGGCTGGGTTATTTATACAAGTGCTATTTTGGTCACTGATTGGTCATTACAAGAAAATGCAAATGGCCAAAAACATTATTTCTGAAATATTAGTTTTTATTATTCTCCTATACTGCGAAATTGCCTATGCTTCCCCTCCATAAACCACCCCCCCGCCACACACACAGAGTGATTGATGGCCCTAAGCATTTGTTACCGCAGTCAGAAATCACATTTCAGAACTGGTGATTTCTCTGTCTGTAGGAGCTCTAGTCCTCACACCCAGTTTCCAGTGGTCTCTGAGAACGCATACAAGAAGGCTAGAAATAGCCTCTTGTAAATATTATCAAGAAAACAAACATGGGGCATCAAATATCCTTTGGGTCAAGAGTTTATATAATGATTATTAGGTTCATCTTGACTCCCAATCCCCAACTAGGGAGACAAGTTTTAGACAATGTTATAGCTGGAAGGGACCTTTAGGATGTTACTGAGTATGCACTTTGATTTTCTCTGCTGGCTGGAGAATGACTCTTAGAGGAAACAGGTTTAGAAGGACTGGTCCCCAATGCTAAAAATAATTTTTTGCAACAGTCTGGCTACTCACTGGCTCTGCAGGCATGGGAAATATATAAGAGAATTAGGAATTATTCTCAATAAAGAATTTTGAGATCAAAGATTAAGAATTTACAATGTACCTAGCCAAACTCTGGACTAGTTTGGTAGGGGTGGGGGAGAGAATGATCTAAATTATCAGTTTTTTTAAAGGACAACATAGTATCACTATTTTCAAACTATATATTAATTCACAGTGCTTGTTAAAATGTTAGCAAGTAGAGTTCCTATTAGGCTTGTTTACAATGAACAGATAAGGAACATGCTAATTAACAGCATTATTTCGCTACAATGAACTCGGTTCTTAAATCCTTAAGGAGTTCTGCTTTAAATGCCCTTCTCATCACCCTCCCTTCCCCCAACACCCATCTCCACCTGTCAAGTCCTACTCATTTTTCAAGGGTCGTCTCAAATGCCACCTTGTCTGTGAAGCTACCTCACTGGAATTAATTACTCCTTCTTATGTGTTCTCATAATATTTTATGTAGAATTTGATTTTCATCTTTGTTTATTCTCTCACTTCTCCCCAAACCAAACTTTTACTGAGTCTTAGTATATGCCACGTTCTGTGCTAGTGACTAGGAATATAGAAATGAACAAAATTCATTTACTGTTCTGGAAGAACTCACAATACAATGAGAGGCATGACATATAAACAACTAAATACAAATCATTATAATAAGTACTGTAAAAAAACTATGAGGAAAGTGCTATGGGAACAGAGAAGGAGTAATGAAATCTCTGTAATGGGTCTGGACATATGTGTTTGGGGTTGAGAGGTGGAGGAGATGAGGAATAGTCAGGGAAGCCTTCACTGGCAAAGAATCATTTGAAGTGAATCTTTAAGGAGGGATAGGATTTTCCTCTATGTGGTGAATGGAGGATTAGGGTTGAGGAGCATTCCAGGAAGCAAGAACAACTGAACATTTACCATTGACTGCCTTGAATTATAGTTATTGGATACATGTCTCTCTTCTGCTAGCCTACATGCTCCTTTAGGTCAGGGACTGGGTTTTAGGCATCTTTGTTTCCCCATTTCTTAGTTTAGTGTCTGGTATGAAGTAGGTATTCAAGAAATATTTGAATGAATGAATAAAGAAAATCAACTTACATTGATTTGGGGCACAATAAGCAATCTATGCAATGACACTCATTTATTATTTGTATACCTTTTCAGAACGATAAATTGGGATGCCATCTTAAAGGGGATGGTATAATTGCTAAACTGATTCACTCTCCAGGACAACTGAATTTATATGTAGAAATTTATTTAGAGTTATAACCAGGGATAGATGCACCCAACTAATAATTCAGTTTGATTTTATTAGCTATAATCTTTTCCCCATATAGGCACAGTCATATATATAAGCAAGCTTGTAAATTTTTACTTTCAAAGAGAAATCCCAGATGATCATCTCTGGCAGCAATCTGGATTTAAGGTTTGTACTAGCAAAACATGCTGTGCTAAACATCTGTTACGAATTATCACTTAATGGTGGAAAAGTTAAGTCCTGATTCACTTTTCAGACTAAAAATGCACATCTAACAATTTCTTTAGGTGTTTTATAAAAGTAGTCCTACGTCACTAAAGGAAGAAATTGCTCATTTTCCCATGAGTCCTATATTCACTGGCAACAGCCAAGAATATTCAGAAGGTAAGTGCCAGTGTAAGTAGTCAATTACTGTCAAAGTTATTTGATCTTGAAGACAATACACACACACACACACACACACACACACACACACACACACACACACATTCTGTGATACACCTCATCCTGTAGTGGAGTTAATTATTTCAAATGTTTCCCTTATTTCCTTTGAAACAAGTTCAATATGTTGGTGCCATCTTGCCAAATATATTTTATTGAGACATAAACTCTTCTTCTCTGACAGTGTACTCCCCTATAATTTTTCTTTCTTTTGTTCAGTTTTACATCCATTGGTTTTTATGCTTGCTATAACTTTATTACACAGTATTGTACAAAGTTGAGGAGAGCATTTTGTCAACAAACATCTATTGAAAGTCTCTCAAGAGTAGGAAGTAATCTTGCCTAGTGATCAAGAGCATGGGTTTGGGAGTCAGATGGCTCTGTACCACAGTCTAGCTCTACTACTTAGTAACTGTAATGTGATCATTATTTTGCTCTTTTCTTTTTTCCTCTATTTGCCAGCCTGCCTTCCAGCCTTCCTTTCATATTTAGTGTAAGTTCATTGAACATATTCTATGTGTCATGCATCATTCTAGATATTGAAGACAACATTGTTGTCAGTCAAACTGGCCTCATCCTCGGTCATATGAAGCTAACAACATAGTGCAGGAGGGAGATATGAAGCTAACAACATAGTGCAAGAGGGAGAATATAAAATAATTACACATTATGATAAGTGCTCTGAATAAAGAACTGGGTTTGATGAGAAAAATGTGAAGCTAAAAAATTAGGAAAATGATAGTATCTACCTTAAAAGTTTGTTGAAGATTAAATTAGATAATGTGGGTAAAGAATTTAGCATGGGGCTTCCCTGGTGGCGCAGTGGTTGGGAGTCCGCCTGCCGATGCAGTGGACAGGGGTTCGTGCCCCGGTCCGGGAAGATCCCACATGCCGCGGAGCTGCTGGGCCCGTGAGCCATGACCGCTAAGCCTGCACGTCTGGAGCCTGTGCTCCGCAACGGGAGAGGCCAAAACAGTGAGAGGCCCGCGTACCGCAAAAAAAAAAAAAAGAAGAATTTAGCATGGGCTCTGGGTCATATTGAGCACTTGGTAAGTGCAAATAATAACATGGTAATAGTTAAGATGATGATGAAGAAGTAGTCCTGGCCATGAAGGGCTCAAAGTCTACAGATAGACACACCATATATATGAATTATTGCACTACATTATACAAATAATGAAACTGAGGCACAGAGAGTTTAAGTAATCAGCTCAATATCACACAGCTAATAAGAGGTAGAACAGGAATACAAACCCAGACAGCTCTGACACCAATGCCCACAGTCTTATGCATCACACTAAACTCCCTCCCAAAGATTCCCTTTATTTACAGTGTTCCATTAGCTCATTACTATCCTGTTTACAAGAGACCCACTTCAGCCCTAGGGACACATACAGACAGAAAGTGAGGGGATGGAAAAAATATTCCATGCAAATGGAAATCAAAAGAAAGCTGGAGTAGCACTTCTCATATCAGACAAAACAGACCTTAAAATAAAGACTATTACAAGAGACAAAGAAGGACACTACATAATGATCAAGGGATTGATCCAAGAAGAAGATATAACAATTGTAAATATTTATGCACCCAACATAGGAGCACCTCAATACATAAGGCTAATGCTAACAGCCATAAAAGGGGAAATCAACAGTAACACAATCATAGCAGGGGACTTTAACACCTCACTTTCACCAATGGACAGATCATCCAAAATGAAAATAAATGAGGAAACACAAGTTTTAAATGATACATTAAACAAGATGGACTTAATTGATATTTATAGGACATTCCATCCAAAAACAACAGAATACACTTTCTTCTCAAGTGCTCATGGCACATTCTCCAGGATAGACAATATCTTGGGTCACAAATCAAGCCTTGGAAAATTTAAGAAAATTGAAATCATATCAAGTATCTTTTCCAAACACAACACTGTGAGACTAGATAACAATTACAGGAAAAAATCTGTAAAAAATACAAACACATGGAGGTTAAACAATACAGTACTAAATAACAAAGAGATCACTGAAGAATCAAAGGGGAAGTAAAAAAATACCTAGAAACAAATGACAATGAAACCATGATGACCCAAAACCTACGGGATGCAGCAAAAGGAATTCTAACAGGGAAGTTTATAGCAATACAATCCTACCTCAAGAAACAAGAAATATCTCAAATAAACAAACTAACCTTACATCTAAAGCAATTAGAGAAAGAAGAACAAAAAAACCCCCAAAGTTAGCAGAAGGAAAGAAATCATAAAGATCAGATCAGAAATAAATGAAAAAGAAGGAAATGATAGCAAAGATCAATAAAAATAAAAGCTGGTTCTTTGAGAAGATAAACAAAATTGATAATGAACCATTAGCCAGATTCATCAAGAAAAAAAGGGAGAAGACTTAAATCAATAGAATTAGAAAGGAAAAAGGAGAAGTAACAACTGACACTGCAGAAATATAAAGGATCATGAGAGATTACCATAAGCAACTCTATGCCAATAAAATGGACAACCAGGAAGAAATGGACACATTCTTAGAAAAGCACAACCTTCCAAGACTGAACCAGGAAGAAAAAGAAAATATAAACAGATAAATGATAAGCACTGAAAGTGAAACTGTGATTTAAAATCTTCCAACAAACAAAAGCCCAGGACCAGATGGCTTCACAGGCAAATTCTATCAAACATTTAGAGAATAGCTAACACCTATCCTTCTCAAACTCTTCCAAAATATACCAGAGGGAGGAACACTCCCAAACTCATTCTACAAGGCCACCATCACCCTGATACCAAAACCAGACAAAGATGTCACAAAGAAAGAAAACTACAGGCCAATATCACTGATGAACATAGATGCAAAAATCCTCAACAAAATGCTAGCAAACAGAATCCAACAGCACATTAAAAGGATCATACACCATGATCAAGTGGGGTTATCCCAGGAATGCAAGGATTCCTCAATATACACAAATCAGTCAGTGTGATACACCATATTAACAAATTGAAGGATAAAAACCATATGATCATCTAAATAGATGAAGAAAAAGCTTTTGATAAAATTCAACACCCATTTATGATAAAAACCCTCCAGGAGCAGGCATAGCGGGAACTTACCTCAACATAATAAAGGCCATATATGACAAACCCACAGCCAACATCGTTCTCATTGGTGAAAAACTGAAACCATTTCCTCTAAGATCAGGAAAAAGACAAGATTGTCCACTCTCACCACTAGTATTCAACATAGTTTTGGAAGTTTTAGCCACAGCAATCAGAGAAGAAAAATAAATAAAAGGAATCCAAATCGGAAAAGAAGAAGTAAAGCTGTCACTGTTTGCAGATGACATGATACTGTACATAGAGAATCCCAAAGATGCTACCAGAAAACTACTAGAGCTAATCAATGAATTTGGTAAAGTAGCAGGATACAAAATTAATGCACAGAAATCTCTTGCATTCCTATACACTAAAGATGAAAAATGTGAAAGAGAAATTAAGGAAACACTCCCATTTACCGTTGCAACAAAAAGAATAAAATACCTAGGAATAAACCTACCTAAGGAGACAAAAGACCTGTATGCAGAAAACTTTAAGACATTGTTGAAAGAAATTAGAGATGACACAAACAGATGGAGAGATATACCATGTTCTTGCATTGGAAGAATCAACATTGTGAAAATGACTATACTACCCAAAGCAATCTACAGATTCATTGCAATCCCTATGAAACTACCAATGGCATTTTTCACAGAACTAGAACGAAAAATCTCACAATTTGTATGGAAATACAAAAGACCCTGAATAGCCAAAGCAATCTTGAGAACGAAAAACACAGCTGGAGGAATCAGGCGCCCTGCCTTTAGACTATACTACAAAGCTACAGTAATCAAGACAGTATGGTACTGGCACAAAAACAGAAATATAGATCAATGGAACAAGATAGAAAGCCCAGGGATAAACCCATGCATATATGGTCACCTTAACTTTGATAAAGGAGGCAAGAATATATAATGGAGAAAAGACAGCCTCTTCAGTAAGTGGTGCTGGGAAAACTGGACAGCTATATGTAAAAGAATGAAATTAGAACACTCCCTAACACTATACACAAAAATAAACTCAAAATGCCCCTAAATGTATGGCCAGACACTATAAACTCTTAGAGGAAAACATAGGCTGAACAGTCTATGACATAAATCACAGCAAGATGCTTTTTGACCCACCTCCTAGAGGAATGGGAATAAAAACAAAAATAAAGAAATGGGACCTAATGAAACTTAAAAGCCTTTGCACAGCAAAGGAAACCATAAACCAGATGAAAAGACAACTCTCAAAATGGGAGAAAGTATTTGCAAATGAAGCAACTGACAAAGGATTAATCTCCAAAATTTATAAGCAGCTCATGCAGCTTAATGTCACAAAAACAAACAACCCAATCCAAAAATGGGCAGAAGACCTAAATAGACATTTGCCCAAAGAAGATATACAGACTGTCAACAAACACATGAAAGAATGCTCAACATCATTAATCATTAGAGAAATGCAAATGAAAACTTCAATGAGATATCACCTCACACTGGTCAGAATGGCCATCATCAAAAAATCTACAAACAATAAATGCTGGAGAGGGTGTGGAGAAAAGGGAACACTCTTGCACTGCTAATGGGAATGTAAATTGATACAGCCACTATGGAGAACAATATGGAGGTTCCTCAAAAATCTAAAAATAGAACTACCATACGACCCGGCAATCCCACTACTGGGCATATACCCTGAGAAAACCATAACTCAAAAAGAGTCATGTACCACAATGTTCAGTGCAGCTCTATTTACAATAGCCAGGACATGGAAGCAACCTAAGTGTCCATCATCGGATGAATGGATAAAGAAGATGTGGCACATATATACAATGGAATATTACTCAGCCCTAAAAAGAAACAAAATTGGGTTATTTGTAGTGAGCTGGTTGGACCTAGAGACTGTCATACAGAGTGAAGTAAGTCAGAAAGAGGAAAACAAATACCATATGCTAACACATATATATGGAATCTAAAATAAAAAAAGGTTCTGAAGAACCTAGGAGCAGGACAGGAATAAAGACAAAGACATAGAGAATGGACTTGAGGACTTAGGGAGGGGGAAGAGTAAGCTGGGACGAAGTGATAGAGTGACATGGACATATATACACTACCAAATGTAAAATAGATAGCTAGTGGGAAGCAGCCGCATAGCACCGGGAGATCAGCTCGGTGCTTTGTGTCCACCTAGAGGGGTGGGATAGGGAGGGTGGGAGGGAGATGCAAGAGGGAGGAGATATGGGGATGTATGTATAAGTATAGATGATTCACTTTGTTATACAGCAGAAGCTAACACACCATTGTAAAGCAATTATACTCCAATAAAGATGTTTAAAAAACAAAACAATACAAAACAGAAAAAAACATTACTATTGCAGCTACTACATTATATTTTTGTCACTTCTTTCTGTGGCTGTCTCTCCTCCTAGACTTTGAAGTCTCTTACTCCTCCTTGTTATTCCTAGTGCATACAAACTGTGTCTGACATAGAGAAGATGTGCAGCAAACAATTTAAAACAAATTAATAAGGAAATCTATGAGTATATATATAATGGAGTCTTGCACAGACATTGTTCTTCCCAGAAGCAGATGCCAAGCTATTTAGAATGGGATACTATTCTGTTGTTGTATTAAGATACAATATATTTTAGTGAGTTTCTTATGAATATTTTAAATGGAGGGAGAGACAGATGAAGATAACATGGTGATAATTTGGGGTTTTATAATCTGAACATGCTGATAATGTAAGAGAATCACGATTACGGAAATACTAACTTTAAGAAAGGTAAGTCTGGAGATGGGGAGATAATTTTCATCACAGAAAAATTCTTTATAGGTAAGAAGGCAATGATTGGAATTACTTTGAGAATGTAAGGTTATTAAATTTACTAAAATAAATGTGCATGTAGCAGCTATATTTGTTAGCACCTTGAGGGCAGGGGATATAAACCTCATTTACTTTTGTGTATTCTACAGTGACTAACTCAAAGTATGTGCCAATAAGTTGGCTTTTAAATAAGTGAACTCTTTAAGAACTCAGTAATTACACAAAGTGGGGCTTACCTGCAATGCCTATTTCATAGACCCATAGCCATTTAAAATTTCTTGACATTGTGTAGTCCTGAACCGTGGATTTAGCTCTCTAGTCATTTCTGCAGAAGGAAAATAGTGGTTTAAACCTGGGTGAGACATCAGGACTCTGGAACGTACTAGGACTTAGATAAATGGTGAATGATAGTATTAATGATAGTAATTATAACAAGACTAATAATAGTTAACACTTCTTTAATTCTTATTATGTGCCAGGCATTCTCCTAGACACTTTATGTACATTAATTAAAAACTCATAACCCTGTGAAGTAGGACCTCTCATTATCCTCATTTTACTGATGAGGTAGCAGGAACAGAGAGGTTAAGCAACCTGTCCATGGTCATACATTAGCTTGCAGTGGAGCTGGGATTCAAACCCAGGCAATCTGGCTCCACAGTTCATGCTCTTAACCACTATCTTATACAAAACTAAAGGAGTCAGAAGGTTATAGAATATTTGAGCTGGGAGGGCTATAGAGCTCATCATTACAGATGGGTGCTCCCCATGTCCTGTATTGTAGTGGTTCTTAATGGGGGCTGAGTTTACCTTCCCTCCCAGGGACATTTGGTAATATTTGAAAATACCTTTGGTTGTCACAACTGGGAGTGAGGAGGTGCTACTGATATCTAGTGGGTAGAGTTCAGGGATACTGCTAAACACCCTACAACGTACAGGACAACCCCCCACCCCCAAACAATTATCTGACCCCAAATGCCAATAGTGCCAAGTTTAACAAACCCAGCTCTATTGTAGCAATTTTCATATGTTCTTACTGGAGGGTGCCTTATACTCCTGGTTTCTTTACACTTCCTTCCTGTCCACCACATGTGCAGCCAATCCCAACTTCTGCAGCTTATGCCCTACACCCTTACGCCACTGTGCTAAGACTAATCTGATCACACCCCTCCCATCCTCAACCAGGAATCTATTAACATTTTTAGCAAGGTTAATTTTATGCTTCACGCCAAAGAAATTATCCTTATGGTGAGGAATCCAGGTGCTGTGGAAGGCTGATGGGGTACTGTTTTGAGAGTGGTCCTGGAAATAGCACTAGGAATACCATGACAAAGGAAAAGAGAGAAGTGTAGAAAATGCTTGTGTGGAACACAGAAGAAAACCCCATCTCCAGCATATCACACAGAACCTTGCATACAGTAGACATACAAGAAGTATATGTTGTGGAAGATTATGGCACAAGGCCAGGATGGGGTGTCCTAGAACTCAATAACATTGTATTTTCTGTCCTCTGGCTAAGGGAAAGGAAACAGCAGGATAACTCATGTTTTGGGTCTATGTTAAGCCTAGGGCTCAAGGGTTTATCTTCTGTTTGGTATTTATTGCTCAGGAAGTAATATTGTGCGTTGTAGGTGTTATTTTGAATCCTTCTTCATTTTCTTTGAGAATTAACAATCCATTATTGTTTGTGAGCAAGGCACTGAAGCCCTGGGCACCTCTCTCTCTGATCACAGACATCACCAGCAGTGACGCCACAGCTTGCATCATGGCTCTGCAGGATGAGAGAATTGACGGGGGCTTTAAGACAAGGCTCCCAGGAGGCTTGAGAGAGATGACGCTATCAGGCAAGCGAGGGCTTTATCTCCTTATGAGTGTTACCAAGGATGAATCAAAGAGCCACTCAAGGGGATCAGGATGCCATAATATATTCTTCCTTGGGGAGGGGGAGGGAAGGAGAGGGAAAAGAAAAAATAAAAGGGAAAGGGAAAGGTTTTTATGCTAGCCCATATAGTAGGTAATTATTCTCACAGGAGCTGTGAGTGTGGTGGGGTTGGGGGTGGGAAAGAGTAGCTTGATCCTCAAGATATGCAGATGAGAACCTCAGGTTAGAGGGTGCTTTCACAAACTAACCCCCATGCTGGAAGACTCACTGTTCTAGTCTATAAGCCAAGGGGTCTTGGAGAGAGCCACCTCCATATTGGAGCAGTTATAAGAATGTTCAAGGTTTTAAACTAGGTGTATAAGAAGCCAGGGCACCAAGCCAGCCCTCCAGATGGCAGTTGCAGTGGGGGTGTAGTGAGGAAGAAGAAGGCCAAAAGTTTTGGCATACATCTCTTCAAGGAAGTCACAGCATATACCCTACATTTATGAAGGGAACAGGGTATAGTGGGAGGAGTACAGACCTTGGGGCCAGACAGATCTCAAATCAAGTCTTGGCTCTTTTACAAGCTGTGTGATTTTAGGCAAGTTTTGAAAACTCTTTAGCACGTTTATTCACCTTCAGTTAGAGATAATGATACCTATCTTTCATGTACTAAGCTAATGATAATAATGTTGATCCCTAATATTGATTAAATGCTTATTATGTGCCAAACACTGTTTCAAGGCTTTATATTATTATTTAATCTAATCCACATAACAACACTATGCGATAGGTAAGATTTATCATTAGACCCAATTTACAGATAAAGAAAAAGGAACACAAAGAAGTTAGGAAGTTGCCCAGGGTCACAGGTGTAGTTGATGCTGGAGGTGAAATTCAGATTCAGGCAGTATGGCTCCAGAGCCCACACTTTTAGGCACTGAGCTATATCCTGTCACTACAGTATAAAGAACACAGAACCTGAGACACAGAGCATGTACTCAGTCATGATTTAACACCACTTCCTTTATCTTTCCCTTCCTTTTTTTTTTCTGTTTAAGAAAGAAACCATTCAGCTGCCATGTGAGGGTCTCTCCTCCCACTTCCCTAAGCGGAGCCAGGGGCCTCCTTTGTTATTTCAAGATGGGCTGGCACGAGTGAGTTGAGGAACCTCAGAGATAGTGCTTGTCACTTCAAGGTTATTAGCTGAATGTGAGCCAGGAGAATAGGCTGAAGTCAGATGTAGGAGTCCTAGAAAACCAGCAGGCTCCACCATGGGAAGCTTGGAGGGCTTCCTCAGTCAGTAAGAGCAGTGGCTAGCCGTACTAGAGAGGCTCTCTTGGGCCTTTCCACACTAAGGTCCATAATTTCTCACTCCTGGTTTCTTGGGCTTCTGAGATACCAGTGAACTCATATTACTCAGGTCTAGGGTGAATGGTTGACTGTGGCCATTAGTCTTAGTCTTTAGGATTACATCATCACATTCATTCCACATTTCCTCACCTAACATTTAGATAAAGAACACCAGGGATTTCCCTGGTGTTCCAGTGGGTAAGACTCCATGCTCCCAATGCAGGGGGCCCAGCTTTGATCCCTGGTCGGGGAACTAGATCCTGCATGCATGCCGCAACTGAGAAGTCCACGTACCACAACTGAGAAGTCCACATGCTGCAACTAAGAGTCCACATGCTGCAACTAAGAAGCCCGTGTGCTGCAACTAAGAAGCCCGCATGCCACAACTAAGAGTCCGTACGCCACAACTAAGAAGCCCGCATGCTGCAACTAAGAGTCCACATGCCGCAACTAAGAAGCCCACATTCCGCAACGTAGAAGTCCGCATGCCGCAACTAAGAAACCTGCATGCCGCAACTGAGTCTGCATGCTGCAACTAGGAGTCCACATGCTGCAACTGAGTCTGCATGCCACAACTAAGAAGCCCGCATGCTGCAACTAAGAAGCCCGTGTGCCACAACTAAGAAGCCCACGTGCTGCAACTAAGAAACCTGCATGCCGCAACTAAGAGTCCACATGCCGCAACTAAAGATTCCGCATGCCGCAATGAAGATCCTGTGTGCCGCAACTAAGACCCAGTGCAGCCAAAATAAATAGATTAATTAATTAATATTTTAAAAAAGCACCAGAAGAATAATTGGGCCACAAAAAATACTACCATATATCAGCTACTTTAACATCTCCACTAATTGCCTGTTAAGCCTCACATTTCTCTTCCTAGTTTTGAAACAGACACATTAATATTACTGTCAGGTCCCAAATATTGTAGGTACTGGTTTTCAACTATAAATCTTAATATTTAACAAATCAACTAATTGCATTTCAGGTACTGAGCATGCTCTTTAGGTTAATGGCATGGTCGGTGGTGGAGGGGGAAATGGAGAAAGAACAAATTAGAAGCATAAACTCTGAAAGTTCCCAAAGCTCTGTGGTCAATGCTTTTCTGAGGTAAGTTGCATAAGAGATGATTTGGCAACCCTGCTGCTATGCTGTTGGAAGTCTGGCAAGATCTCTTGGAGGAGCGAAAAATAAACAGCCCTGGGGTTAATCTACAAGCTGTTTTGCTTTAGCCCTTTTTGCTGAAAACCTTTCCAACATGTTTCAGTCCACTTCCTTGCCATAGGAGATAGAGTACAACAAAGATAAATATAGCATGGGCTAGATCTGGAACTAGGAGGGCTGAGTTTGAACTCTGGCTCCACTATTTACTCGCAGTGCAGCAATCACTTACACCCGTGTCTGTCCAAGTGCATTCCAACCATGTGCATCAGAATCACCTGCAGCGCTTGCTAAATAGCCAAGTTCCAGGGTCCCTGGCTGAGGTTTTCATCTGGGTGGCGCTGGGGAATCTGCCTGTTGAACAAGCACCCTAGATAACTCTTATGCCCACTACAAATTTGAGAAACACAGAGTTTGTTTTCTCATCTATAAATAAGAATGGTACCACCCCTTTCCCAGGGTTGTGGTAAAAACAACACAGGTGGTCAATATGTGCTAGGCGTACCTGAATCTTTGAGTGAGGTTATGGCAGGGCTTCAGGATACATTCTGAATATTAATTTAACAAACATGTTAAATCCACACAGCGTTTGATGGTACCAAGGTGAAAAATCAATGTTTCCCTGCCCTTTGAAGGGTTCACAGACTAATGGGAGAGACAAACGCGAAAACAAAATTATTGTTTGATAATGGCTAAACAGATATGAAGAAAGGGGAGGTAGCCACTTTGCTAGGACGAGAGGTGGTGGTGGAGGAGGGAGGGGAGCATAGAGGAAGTGATGTTAAGCTGGAGAAGGTTATTTTAAAGTGAGTTTTGAAATATAAGTCAATTATGGTACTGTGGATATCTTAAAAGTGTAGGAGATAAGGTTGTATTTGTGCTAAGTCTAAAACCTAGAATAGAAATTGTTCTTATTTGGGGGGATGGGCATGAGTGGAGAATATTTTCCATATCAGTTTACTTATTATTCCTTGCTCCTAAAAGTAGAATGTTAAAAAACTGGAGTCATTTTGTGTTCTCCAGTTCGTTGGACTCTGAGAGGATGGGTATTAGCCTATGTTGTTGACTTGCTTTGCAAGTCACTCGCTGCAAGGCCATGGTCTAAGTCGTGGGGGTAGGACACTGGCCATGACCACTATAAACAAGTCAAGTGTTAAATCCTACTGATAATGGGAACTTTGGCTTGAGAACTAGCTGCCTCAGCAGAGTCATCCTCAAATACTAAGGGCAATGCTATATATACACATACAGCCGCAGGAGGCAGTGACTAATGGCTCTGCTTTGGGCCAGCAGCCCTGGCCCCTTTCTAGCTTCTTCACCTCTATAGGCAGCCTAACTTGAATTTTCAAACTCCACCTCAATTTGACAAATAATCAGAAAACAATAGACTTTACTATACAGAACTTCACACCATCCCCACTACCCTTCATTTTTCAAAATGATTGAGGTTTTTTTGAAAACTGCAACACACTCCCAGCAATCCCCATCATGCCTTTGGCCAGACTAAGAATAACAAACTCTCAACCCTTAATGCTGTGTGACCTTGAATGAAGAAAAAATGGGGTTGTAACAGTAGTTAGGATCATGCTGTTTGGATTAGATCCAAGTTCTAATCTTGGCCCGAAACTTATTATCTGTGTGATGCTAAGAAAGTGACTTAATGTCTCTGTTCTTCATTTTCCACGTCTGAAAAATGATAATAACAAGTACCTATCTCATTGGGTTGTGGTAAGGGTTAAAGGAGAAAATATGTGAAAAAAAAGACCCACTGCAATGCCTAGCTTAATAAGTAGAATGCCAGTAATTATTATTAATATATTAACCATAGTGGGTATTACCTCTGATATCTTATGGAAAGCAGGGGCCATTGTGGGTGAGGAGAGAGGGGAGTGTTATGATTACTTCAGGTGAAAAGGGCAGGAAAGTACCAGTATAGGAACCAGCCATTAATAACAGTGGGGAATATATTTAAACAAAAAAGCATAAGATGGCTTCTCTTTAACCAATTATTTACCAAGATTACTGCTAGAAAGAAAAGCAGGACTAATTTATATGCCTCTCATCTGATCGATGCATTTTCTAAAAGTGGTACTGGTAATAAAATCCTCAAAAGATTTTCTGGTGTTACCCTCCGCCCCCACTGTATATACATACCACAAACCCATCAGACCTGCTGCCAAAACCCACTTGCTTTTTTCTCCAAAAGCATGGATGGCATTGCATCCAGGCTCTCTTTTGTGATCACCCCATCTGTGGTGAAAGAAAACCAGAATAACTTAGTATTACGTCTCGATTATCCATGACCAGGATGGGAGGCAATGTGGTAGGCAGGAGAAGAGGTTGCTCTTCATGGCAAGCTTTCCAGTAAGACAAAGGGAGGTTAGAAAGGGAGGTCATGGCTGTGACCTCTGTGACAGCTGAGCAGGGGACACCCACTGTATGTGTCAGCCTACTCCAGGAATAATCCACATGCAAGTGATTTGGTCAACGGTTTGTGATTCTGGAACAGTATTAACAATAGTGCCTTTCCTGGAATCTATCTTATATATGATGTATTTTTTCCCCACTTAATTCAATAGCTCTCCTGAATATTTTAATACAGCAATAGTAGTATGAATAGCAAACACATGTGAGTTATTGACTTGCTTTCCTTTTATCCATTTCTGCTGTAACTTAAATTTTCTTCCTGAGTGAATCTCCAGGCCACTAGTGACATCACCTTTAATCCATTTGTATTTCTTTTTTTTTTAATTGGCATTAACATGGAGGAGACAAAAGAGGTTAAAAAATAAAAGACGTCTACATTGGTGATGATCTCCAGAGCAAACCTTACAGGGATTGGTAGAGCAAATTTGATTTGAAAATGATTACAAAGGGTGAATTCCCTGTAAATAATGAATTGGAAACAAAATCAGGCTGAGAGTATTTGCTTATCCACTTATTTCCACATGAAGAAAAGCCATAATTCCTGTCAGCCTGTGCTTACAGCATGCCTAGACTGGCCAGAGAGGAACCAAACAGTGATGAAAATAAATACACAAGCCCACTCGTTGACCGCATTCTTTGTCAGGTCCAACACCAAGGAAAGCCTAAAGATAATATGTCTTTGGGTAACAACCCATAAATCCACAGTTACAGTTCAAGCACTTAACTTCAAATTCCCAAATGACCATGCCACTGTTCTTTCCTCTTCCAGAAGCTAGAAGTTCACTGTCAAAAAGGAGGGGATGAGAAGGGAGGGGCAAGGCAGCTGAAATGCTCAACGACCCTAGCAAAATTCTGGGAAAGCATGCCCTCCTCACAAATCACAACTTCTTGAGAAGCTAACTGGTATGTCACTGGAAGACACTGTCAGAGCAAGCTGGCTAAGGATTTTATCAAAGTGCACTTAGCTTTCAAGAGCAGTGTTCCTTAAAAATGTAAAGTTGATTTCTGTATATCAAATCCTATTTTTCCACTGACTCACACTTTCTTCTATTTTTTAAATATTAAATATTGAGTAGGTACAAAGAGGAATTTATAAGAGACAAGTGTGAAGTATAAAAAACTATGGTGCAATGAAAATTGTATATCCGACATGCAGTTGAAGAAAAAGAATATAACTATTACCTTTAAAGGCCACTGTGTGCCCCTCCTGTAATTCCTTCCATCTCCCCTCGGAGATAACCACTATTCTGAATTTTGTGTTAATTATTCCTTGCTTATCTTTATAGTAGTACTATGTATAATGACTCTGTCTCTTCAGAAATGTTTTATCTGAATTTTGGAAGGATTCTTCAGTTGCCAGGAGCTTTAATTTGTGGTGTTCTCCTTCATATCCCTCCCCTCTCCCTGGCTTCCCCCACCCACCTCCATTTTGCCCAGTAGTTGGTAATGCATGAACAAACACGAGTGTCAAAGGTATCATTTAGTAGTGAACCCATACGGAAAGTCAGTAATTCTTTTGTAACAAGGGTACTTTCCTTTTGTTTTTCAAGCAAATCCCTGCATGGGTCTTAATTTGTTTACCCAGAGATCTGGGGACATGGCGGTGGCAGTGGGCTAGCGAGCAGGGTGACAGGGCTGTGTGTATTGCCTAGCAGGGGTACCTCAGGGTTTTGGGGTCAGAAGGCTAGGTTATTTGCCAGCTATGTGACTTTGGGCAAGTCACTTAATGTTTCTGAGCCTTGGTTCCCTCATCTCAAAAACACAGACAGCAATAATACTGATCTTACAGGGTTGGTGAGATGTTTAAACAAGAGATATTTATTGTAAAAGTATTTTGAAGGGTATAGGATACTCCATAAATGTTAGCTGTTAATGTTGCTGTGGCTCTGCTGCTGTTGTTGATGCTATGATATCAGTGCTGTTAAAGTCAAGGTAAAGGACTAGATGGTTATGAATTTCTAAAGTCTGGAGCGAATCCACAGATTTATCCTTGCCAGCTGTCTGGCAAAGCTGGCACAACACAGACAAAATTAAAATTTCTTTTCCAACTCTGTATTACTGGTCTATGTGGAAACTTTCCACCTTTGAACATCTTCCTCAAATCCCACTGAACCTGTCCAATCTGCATGTGTGAGAGTTGTGTTTGCTCTGGCCTATGTCAGTGCTGAAGCCTAGGGCAGAAAGTAGTCACACATTACAGGCATCTAACATTTTCTCTTCCTGGTTATTTCTCTTAGGACGGTGCAGGCTGGTGACTCAGCCATGTGTACAAGATGTGCTCATCACCTGATGAGTTTGCGCCTGAGGAGCCTTCTGAAGGCCCTGACTTTTGCCTGTGTGATATTAACATAACCATTTGCATGTCATTTCCATTTTGTTTTTAAAAGGGTTTCTCCTTGAAGATCTATAAGAATGAGAGTAAGCAGTGGAAAGCCACGTTTCCATTCTACAAACGATATAATCAAATCTGTAAACGGGCAAAAATACACACGAGACGCTCCATAAAACTGTTGGCAATTATTTCAGTGAACAGACGCAAGTTGTGCACAATTCCCCACAGCTGCCGCAGGTGTTGAAGGAAGAGATTCAAACAACAGAGTGGAAATATCGATCATCTTTTTGAATATGGTGCTAGGCTACCTGCTTGGGTGCCCAGGAGGGGGTGAGGGAGGAAGAGTGCTGGTAATATTCCCACACATGTTTCCCAGCCTTGAGGCTGGACAGCCACATACCCATCTGCTGCTAAGAAAAAAAAAAAAAAAAAAGACAGGGCTTAAACGCATGGGGACAGGCTGTTTGACCTCTGAGGTTGCAAGGCTCTTGGCCTCCGCCTAACAGCTGACGCCTGGAATAAGCAGGCCAGCCCCTCATGGCCTCTTCAGGGGCTAGCACAAGGGCTCCAGCTGAGGGGTGGCTGCAGCTATGGCAACAAATGCCCAGGAATGAGTTAACACCAGCCAAAGGGGTTAATGGGAGAGGCAAGGGCTTTTATACGAATGTGTTGGGGGAAGAAATGCGATACAGTGGGAATGAGGCCCATTAATAAAGCTGAGTGATAAAATCCACCACCATTCTTAAATTGGACTTGCCTACTTAAACTGCTTTTCCAAATCAGTCTCCTGTATTCTAGCTGTTCATTGAGACACTAAGCTTATTTAAAGAATAAAAACAATACCATAATATGCAGTATAAAAGGAGAAAATAGGATAGACAAAGGAAGAAAGAAAAACAAGAAATGTGTACAACTATGTTCTGAATATGTTCAAACAGCTTGTTATTACTAACAATCACCACCTGACAATAAATTACCCCCCTACATGTGGATCACAAGCTGCATTATTATGATGCATTAGAATCAATCTGAGTACTAACGATAATGGCTGGTTGGGTGGCTAAACATGGCCCCCAATTACTGCTGAGTGCCCTCTCTTTCTGTGGCTACAAAACAACTGCCATCAATATTCTCTCATAGAGAATGTTTTCTTATCAGCATTATGTCCTCAAAACATCCCTGGAAGGCAGGTCGATATTGATGGGCTTTTTTGAAGAAAACAGGGAGGCATGGAGAGGTTAGTGAAAATTAGCAGAGGCAGTACGACCACCCCACATCAGAATTTGGGTTAGAAAGAGAGCCAAGGTACAGAGGCAAAGGGCTTTGGGCTGCTCCTTTGATGATAGCAGCACCTACTGAATGCAGTAGATCAGAGTTTTCAGCCACTCTCTCAGCTACAGTGAGAAGTGTAGATTCCTTAAGCCACTACAATTGGAATATCTGATTGTAGTTCAAAGCACAGAACCACAGAGTACATTTTTACTTCTGGCAGAGCACAATACAACCTCAGAGTAAAATTTCATTTCTGAGAAGAAAAAAAGGGTACACTGGAATCCAGAAACGGTATAGTCCATTTGAATAGTATTTCCTAGTTTCATGAATGAACAAACGGTACTTATTGAGCCCCTATTATGTTTTTGTTAGACTGAGAGGGACACGAGAGAAACAAAAGACAGTTACTTCCCTCAGATAATTTATAATCTACTTGGGGCTAGAGGTTGGCAAATTCACGCACAAAATGAAGACCGAACAAGACTCCATAGGAGGCCTGAGTATAAAGTGACAATCCTGTTTGTCCTACTGGTTAGAGGAAAAGAGTAAGAAAATCTTAAAGGTGGGATGTTGGTAAGTTCCTCCATGAAAGATACCAGGAGAACTTAACCTGACAAGTATATTAGACATTTCCATCAGCAGTGAATGCACTCACAAAAGGGGTATACAAAGGAGGTGAACAGGAGAGAGCATGAGGTACATGAGAAGGACAGATGAGGTTATGGGGAACCAGGACAGAAGTGTCTGCCATTATTTGAATATGATCATGTCATTTTGGAACCAAACTCCACTGATGATAGGGCCTGCTTCCCTGGAGACAGCACTTCTTAGGCAAGCACATCTGGTTGGCGTGTCCCTATATATAGCTAAGAGCTATAGGGCAGGTAATTCAAGAGGGAGTGCTCTAGTGAGCACATGGAAGGCAGACAGTCCGTTCTGGGCTGAAGAGAGGCCTACATGTTTTAGCTATTAGACATAAAAACTGGCCAAGCTGTCATTCTGTTTCAGAAATTAAGGTGTTTGACTTATGTGTCTGTCCAGATGGAATGTTAGCCCCCTCATAGGGTATCTGCAAGGAGGGATTGAATTTTCCTGAAAGAAAAACATTTTGGATCTGTTTTAGTGACTTAGCTGGTGTTCAGTATTCCAGATGATGCCTTCCCGAGTCACTTCACTTTCTGCTTTGCTCTGCTCCAGAGCCTCAGGCTATACATCTCACCTGGCCTTGTCTTGCAAACACAACTGGCTATAGGAGACTTGGGCAGAGGATGAGGATTACTCAGAAAAAAAGAAAACAACCCAACCACTGAACACACACGTCCTGCACACAGTGGGTCAGCAGTATGACTGTCACAGGTGAAAGTTGAACGTTATAAGGAACAAAAGGCTACAGAGCTTCCCTAGGTCTACTTGTAAATTTCTCATTGAGAAGAATTAAATTCAGAATTGCAATCTGACTATATCTCCCTCTATTCTCTGGAATAGAAAATTGACTATTGCTGTCTCTTCTAAGGAAATTTGAAAGAGACCACAATTGTGCCCAAAGGAACTGTCATGATATAAGAAGTTTGTGACCCCAGCCCCTATAGCCTCAAGGTATTGTAGCTCTGACAATAGCCTGGATATGACCTGATAGCCTCAGATACCATCTTTGGATTTTTCCAGGAATATAAATGGCAAGTTATTATTACATGAATGTTACTTGTAGAACTTGAACTGGTGAGTATATTAGACACATACATCAGGAGTGCATGAACTCACGACAGGCTTGGCCAAGAGAGGTGAGCTGGAAAGGGAGAACCCGTGGTAAATTAGGAAGACAGATGAAGGTTAAAGGGAACCAGGATAGAGGTATCTGCCATTATCTGAATACGATTATGTCTTTTTTTGAGCCAAACTCCACTGATAGGTCCTGCTTCCCTAGGGGCAGCACTTCTCAGCAAGTTTAGAAGTCATTTGGGAAGAAATATTCCTTTCCTCTGACATGAGCAGCTATGTGGAAAAGATGAGCAGACATTTGCTTTGGGAGCAAGAGGTGCTGAGCTTAATGCCTATCATCTCCTGGAGATGATGATGATGTATTGTATATATATATAAAATCACTGCAGCTGCTTGCTTTTTCCAGGGGGTCAAAGTACACAGTCTTTATCTCCAAATGTCTGGCTTTCAATCTGGCTATATCTTGAAATCTGTTTTGAATACAGCTCAGACAGGAAGGTTTTGGTCAAGCATGCAGTGACTAACCTTCAAGCACAACAGAACACCAGGAGAGCAGCCTGACCTTTGCAGTAAAATTAATTTGATGCTTACAATCTAACCTAGAGTCCATAGCCTTTATTCATATGACAGAGTCACAAGACAATTTAGCAGGGATTATTAAAGTCCACTTAAGCTCATCAGAGGGGAGAATTGAGGTTGATGCATTTCAGGATACCAGTGAATTGGCCAAAACATGTGGGAAAGGAAAGGAATATAGACTTCTAGGAATAAAGTAAAAGAGGCTACACTTAGTGCACAGTAGGTACTCAGTGAGAATTGATTCAGTGAATGAGGCAAGAGTAAGACAAATGTGATGTCTGACACCTAGGGAGCCCCTTCCCTACCACCCACTGATGCAACTTCAATCCCTATGAACTTCTCACATAGGGAAGCCATTTGGCAAGTGTCAGAGACCCCAGCATGAGGCTGGAAGGTGAGCGGGTTAATGATGGTACGAGACATATCAGCCTGCATTCCCCTTCCCATTCCAGCTGGTGGTAGGAAGTCTGGAGCAGAAGATTCCTAACCAGAAATGAAGAAAGCCAAATGGATACCAACAAATTAAGAAGGATGCATCCTCTCCGAGATGGCTAAGAGAACCTCACACAGGAGAATTCAATTGGGTTTCCAGAAAGTCTCTGCGACAGTAGTACCAACTCCAGCATTACCTAGGAGGAATAAGTGTTCTAGTTACTGCACTTTAAACAAGTGTGTTATACACAAAGGCCTGACTGTTTGCAGTGGGAAATCCTGGTTGGTTTTATTTAGGCAATATAATAATGGAACTTTCTGAATCTGATGCTCTTTATTTGAACATTCATTATAATGATTCATCTCTGCTCTTCTTTCTTTACCAATGATATTTGCATTCTATTAGCAAATACAATTTCATAGAGGATGATAAGGAATCAAAATTATCCAATTTGTTTCCATCATAGGAGCAGAAGGAATCCTTCAATGGTCTGTTTTGCATCATTGTACTGATTTCAATAAGCTTTTCTTTGGTAATCAGGGTTTGTAGCATTAAATATTACTCATCATTGTACAGTTAGTACTAATTTACTATCACAGAGATAGTCTGGTTTTGTCTAAGTGAACCCCCTCTTATTTTTTCTCATACGAATTGAACATTTTCCAGTCTGGGGGTTCCCTTGTACAACAGAAAGTATGCTGACATTGTATTCAATACATATCTAAGAGATACTTAGCGCTAGTACGATTCTCTAAATGGCCATCAGTATTTTACCTTGTATGAATAATTATCTGGTAACCTGCGATATTTCCTCTGCTGGGTTGTAAGAACTTTGAGGGTAGGGATGGTACCTTATATACTGCTAACTATGCTCTGGGATATGGCATAGTGAATGAACAAACAGCCGAGTTGGATCTCCTTCAATTTGCTGACAGCACTGTACTACCTGACACTAATTGTGGCTCACAGTATTTACTGGTTATTTTTTTAAGTAAAAATGCTTTCCCCAAATTTTATACAAATTTTCCCCAAGTTAATCTTGCTAATATTTTCCCTATTAATTTCTTCTTTCACTAACTGAAGCTAGCCTACATAAGAGCAGAACAGAAACTCTACTAGGGGTTCTCTGGTTAGCTGGTTGGTTCTGTCTACAGAAATGATCTGAAGTCACGGGAATAAGATCAGGGGAACTAGGAATGATATTCAAAATATTCAAACACCAGTATGGCATGAGCAACCAAACAGAACCTTACCACTGGAGTAGGGCCCAGGAAATCCCCTTGTTGTGCCAGAGGTCAATCCATTATTACTAGACTGTGGGAAGTCTGGAGGATACCAGGAGGATCAGGATGGCCTGGGTGACAGGCCGTCACTTAGGGGGGATCTGGACAGTGATTATTTATTGGCAGGAATGGCTGGTTATCACTTATGGGGCACCTGGCAGTACCTATTTACCAACTGGAAGAGAAGTTTTCCAGTATTTTAAAACTGGTATGACCATCCAGGGCACATTGGCTGAATATCAGTCTGGAGGTTGTGGACCTATCTTCACCTGGGCATGCAGCATAATAAGCAGATAATCCTACCCACAGCTGCAGTCTCCTTAAGTAATCTGTCTTAATGTTCAAGAAAACCATTGTGATCAAAGTTATCACTTATATTAAACCCCAATGCAAAAAAACCCCTTTTCAACAGAAATATTAATCTATCTCCTCTTACTCTGTTTTCCCAGGGGATGATCTTCTAATCACTTTTAATCTGTTAAACATGCTCTTTTGTTCCTGTAAAGAGATTTTAAAAAATGCCTCTCAGTGATGTTTTGAGCCTAAAAAGGAAAATATCCCAACATGTATAGTTTTTCCACTCCATGCAATGGAAGGTGAGTCAGGTAGGGGTAGCTGGGAAGCAGAGACATACAGTGGGAGACTGGGTAGCTGTGCTTGCTGTCTCCTGCTTGAGTAGAGAAAGCAAAATTTTTTTAAAAAAATGGCAGAGGCTGGACAACAGGGAGTTCTTTGTTCAAACCATTAGAAGCAATGGAAATAAAAGTGCCATGTTTCTGTGCCCTTTAAAATCCTTTGTTATGCTAGTTGGATATCCAGGTCTCTGGGTAGCAGATTCACTCCACATGAACATGCAGTCTCTGCTTAGCACCTTACTGCCATCTATCCCCACCTGTACATGTCCACTCACTGTGTTGCAATGAGTAGCAATTGCTTCTCTGTTGGGGGACTGGCTGGATTCCAAGGCCTTGGTTTGGGTAAGCTTGTCTTTGCCATTTAGTGTTAATTTTACTTTGTAGGAATGCTAATGAAATTGCTCAGAAAGTTGGATAGGATGTGTGGGAAACTGGCAAGGTGACTAATTCCTATTTCTCTAGAGGTGATGGCTGCAGCTATACTAGCTATTGTGAGCAGATGCCAGTTGCAAATTTCCTTAGGTATAGGCTGGGTAAATGGATGAGTCAGAATCACAGTTTCTGCCTGGAAGGAATGTCTAAGCAACAACATTGGGCATGAAATGTTCAGCATACCCTAGTGTTGGGGTATTAAACCTGAAATCCTTGCTTAGTAATAAAATAAAATAAGTAGGAATAAATGAAATAATACAATCAACAATAATAGAATCAACAAAGTAGGAATCCTCACAAATGTATGTTTAAAAGAAAAGCTCAGGAATATCATGTATAGTTTACTTTCTGGGACACCTCTAAGATTGCAAGTTGGACGTACAAAGGAACTTGGAGTGCACACTAACGAACAGTTTCAAATGGCATGTTGCATAGTAGCCAGGAGGCAAAGGACTTGCTACAAGTATTTATTTGTGAGTTCCAAGGAAATATCCCAGAAATGGCCCCTTCACTCCTCATCGACTGTAATATAAAGAGATCTCCAACAAAACAAAGCCCTTTCCCTTATGTACGGGATTTCCTTGTGAAGCAGTGGCTCCTTGGGTAGGATCGATGCCTATGGAACATACACTGAAAATAATGGCTCAGGCTCCATAGAGTGGAAGAGCTCTAACAAGCATGCCCAGTGGGAGAGACTGATTAGACAGTTACAGACTTCTCCACTTTTTACGTTTATCCCTGCCTCCTGCTAAGTTGCATGAGTTCAAAAAAGGTTAAGATGTCTTACCCAGAGATTTCACTTATGCAGTAGACCAACCAAATATTCATACATGAGTATAAATGGCTGCTTATGAAGCACCTGAAGTTTTTTCAGTAAAGCAGGAGTTTTGTATGTGTCACTTGGTCTGCACTCTGCCAGGGGCATATCGCTCTGACAGTAGAAAAACGTGCTCTTTTCAACATGATTTAGTCTCATTTCCTTTTTCTTCCAAGTCTCTCTCTAATGACTGGAAGTAGAATGAGACTTCGATTTTAGGATGATTTAGAGGTCTGTGAGTTGGCTCTTTCTTCCCTTGGTGTGTAACCAACTTCAAAGAAGCAATTGTGTAACTACTAAGGAAATTAGTTTTTTGCCAAGGGATGGAGACCTTTTGTCATAAGCCAGAATGAATAACTAAGCCCTTCTGTCTCCATCTCAAGAGGGCCTCTGGGCTGAGAGGAGTGTCTGGCTGGTGGTCTAGGTTTGCTCATGAGAGCAGCAGGCAGTCAGCTAGTCAAGAATATTGTTTTTGTTCCTTCTGTAGGCAGAAGCACAGAGTAGGGAGGCTAGGGTGAATGGGGGGAAGGCAAAGGGGAAATAAGACAGTAAACAAATTAACAAATGTAAAGTACATAGCACAATGCCTGATAGGTACACCTCTATGTAGAGCTATCACTTATTGAGCACCTTCCTGTGTAACTTACTGCATTAAGCGTTTTATATGCATGTTATCCTTACAACAACCTTATGAGGCAGGAATTATTATGATTCTCACTTTATGGAGGAGCAATAGGTGTCAGGCATTATATTTGGTACATTACTTACGCCTAATCCTCACAACACTCTCGAGTTGCAGGTATGATTATCTCCATTTATAGTTGAAGAGATGGTGGTTCAAAGAAGTTAAGCAACTTGCCCATGATCACACAGGCAGTAAGTAGCAGAGTGAGGATTCTAATCCAAGCTTGACTCCAAAGCCCATGCTTTTAACCACTGAACTCTGCCACCTCTACTGCAATCTGCTATACGTTAGACATTAAGTAAATGCTTGTCCCCATCCCAACTGGTACAGCAAAGGTAGCTGGAGAACAAAGAGTTGAAGGTAACCTGATTTTAGTAGTCAGAGAAGAAGAGGTTGAGTAGTGGAGATAAGAGCTATAGCTGCTATTTTCCCCTGTGGCTGTTGTTACACAGGATGCGGGGAGAGGCGATAAAAGATAGGGAGACAAAGGGTAACTGATTTCTATCTCCTCATCCCAAATTGTAAGAGGAAGAGAGACCACTCAGAACATGAGCTGGGGCTAGGAGCTAACACTATTAGAGAGTTACTATTACCTGAGCTAGGTTGGTGTGCCAGTTATCAGTTTGTTGCCTCTTACCTTCAAACTCACCCTTATTGCTTGCTCTGTGTGAAGAGTTCTGGGCCCTTTAAATATTTTACCTTGCCAGCTGGCACAGTGTTAAGCTTTGTCAGTAGGGGGCACGAGAGAGACATTTCAGCAGGAAGGAGCTGTGTTTCCTGGTCCCAGTGTGCTGGTGTGTTCACCTGGCAGGCTCCTGCAGCCTAGGCCCCCAGTTTCCTATGTCCAGCAGCACACACAGCCTTCCCAGCACTAGGTTCCTGCAGTGCCTGCAGTTTCTGTAGTACGTGGCAATCAGAAGCACCCAGAAGCTTCTCCCAGTACCCCTCCCTCAGGCAGTTTTGTAGTGGAGTGTCTTATGTTGAGATACCTCCCTGTGAACAGCTCTCCTGGCACTGTAGAGGGTAGATATTCCAAAAGTTCCACTGGGCAGATTTCTAGAAAGTTCCAGGAGTCTTAATTCCAGAAAGTTCTGCCAGCAAAGCACCACAGCAATTTCTCTGCTATCCAGTGAACCACAGCTGTGCCCTCTCCTGCAACGTCTGGATCTCATCCCTTTTGGAAGGGTTCTCTCTTGGGTGCTTTAACTCAGTCTTACGGTATAGTGGTTGTTCCTTGTATTTGCTATTCCTACGTTCTTTACAGTTCTCTTTACTTTTCACTAGCCAGTCCCCCATTATTGTTAATAGCTACAGTAAACTTCCTCTGTTTAAATTACCATGTGGTTTCTCTTTCCTAATTTTCTCAAACCAGTACAGTTCACTCCCTCTTCCCAGATATCAAAGTAAGGTGCTTCCTCATGCAAAGGGATGCTTCTAGGAGGGAAGTGCAGGTAGGGAGGATGGCCTTTTTCCCCAGAGACAATTTCTAAAGAGAAAAGAATATCTTATTTTTCCAGGAGGCAGGAGATGACTTCTCTGTCTTGCTTTCCAGTACAAAAAAATTAATTAGAATGCCTGTGGCCTTTCAGTTATTGGAATTCTTTCAATGAGGAGGAAAGAATCTGCAAGATAGGAAAGGCAATTGGAAACTTGAAGACTGCTTAGGCAATGAGACTCAAAGCGCTTATGCTCATTCCTAGTCCAAATTGTCCCTGAAGTTCTATAGCTCAAGTGCTCCAAGGGATAAGTGGGTATTTGTAATAACAGCCTCAGATTGACCACCCTCTTTAAGAAAACAATGAATATTAAACTCAAAATCTCTATCATTGCCCATAGAACCCTTCTTCATAGCTCAAGGTTGTCTTCCAGAGATAAAATATTTTCCTTTTTTCCCCCTGGCTTTACCATGGACACATTTATAGGCATTTTCAGACAGCTTAAAATGTCATGAATTCTGGAATTTCAGAAAAATTTCTGAAACCAGGATATAAATTAGGTGTTTGGAGTTGGTGTGTCAGGATATTTTCCAAGTGCCATGAGGAGGAATGGTTTTCACCAGTGAAAAAACTCCATCATAATTTTTGTATTACCCATGAATTTGTGCAGCTGAGTTCTTTTTGAATTTGAATAAAACGTTTTCCAAAACACGTGTTGTTAATTGACAACTACCTTTCTACTTTTGTCCTCTTTATGCCTTCATGCTTCCCCACCCCTCCAACCAGCTCAAACTACAATATTGCTTCCCCAAAGCTCAATGAATGCAAAATGGAAGGCAAGCAGTTAAGTAGGAGAGAATAAGGAAATGTGAATCTCAAGGTCTGATAATCAACAAAAATGTTCCCTTTATATAATACAAGGTTATCTTTGGAGAATTTAGGAAGCACTGGCCCAGATCAAATTCAGAGACACTAAAAGCATCACAGCTAATCAGCCAGGCTGCTCAACTGCTAGGAAGTTTTCCATATACACTTTCCATATGTTTGAGGCCTCACAGCAATAACAACTGCATTTGGAGCCATAGCAGTTTTCAATAAAGAGTGTTTAGCCAGAGTGGTCATTGAGGGGGTTCCAGGTGGTTTTTTGGATCATCCAGGGCACCAATATGTTCATGTTTGGGTGAAGATCTCAAGCAACATGGGTGAAAGAGGGAAGTTTGAGTAATTTTACATACTACGATTCTCTTGCTAGAAAACTAACAAATTGGAGTTTCAGAGACTCAGTCCAACTATAGCCTCTGCTTCCCTTCCTCTGTTTGCTCTTTCCAATCTTGACCCTGGCCCAAGTCCCTGCAAACCTTCACTAGCCTTCCCTCTTTCCCTTTGTCCCCCACATATAAACACACATATACACACAGAAGGATCCCACAGCCAAGAATGGAATGTGGAAAGGAGCATTGCCTCAGAGCAGTTTGATGGTTTATACTGTAGCAGCTGGTAAGGTGGAATTGGTGACATGTAGGGGTTTGTTGCCCTAGTTAGAATTTCTTCCTAAAGAGTGAGAAGGTCATTGATATAAACCAGGGGTTGTAAACCAGTGCAGACTTACCATCACTTTCAAAACAGGAATAAGTCCTTTGTTGCTCTCATTATAATGATTATAGATTAGAGTATTGGTTCTTACGCAGGGTGGTTGGACGGTCTGGCACATGAAGAACTGGTGTTGAGAGAAGGGGTAGCCTAGTGGTTAAGATAGGCCCTAGAATCAAAACCTGGGTTTGACTCTCAGATTCACCACTAACCATGAGCAAGGTACTTAACTTCTCTGAGTCAGTTTTCTCATCTGCAAAATGGTAATAATAGTATGTGCATTATAGGATGTTGTGAGGAATAAATAAAATAAGGTATGAAAAGTTTCTGGCACATAGGAAACACTCCATATATGTTAGCTACTATTATTTATATAGTATTATTTACTAAAAAGCACACTGACATAACATCCTTGGCTGTCTTAACTCTCTTTTGTCAGTTTTGGAGATGTGAATGGAGGTGATACTGTCAGGGGTAAAAAAGATGTGTCCCAAACAAATATTCATCATTTTTGAAAAAGGTGCAAAACCAATTCAGTGATTTTCAACAAATGCTGTTCAGGCAATTGGGCATGTGAAGAAAGAAAGAAAGGAAGAAAGGAAGAAAGGAAGAAAGGAAGAAAGGAAGAAAGATACTTGACCTAAATCATATACCTTATACAAAAATTAACTCAAGATGAAACATAGACTTAAACATTAAATGTAAAACTTTAGAAGAAAAACGGGAAAATCTTTGGGAACTAGTGATAGGCAAAGAGTTCTTAACTTTGACACCAAAAACATGACCCATAAAGGGAAAAACTGATAAACTAGATTTCAACAAAATTAAAACTTTTGATCTGCAAAAGACCTTGTTAAGAAGATGAAAGGCATCCTGAGGAGTAGTAAAAAATATTTGCAAACCACAGATTTAACAAATGAATGGTATCTAGAGTATATATAAAACTCAATAGAAAAACAAAGAAAAAGAAAATGATTCAATTAGAAATTGTGCAAACGATGTGAAGAGATATTTCACCAAAGAAACATGCACATGAAGAGATCTTCAACATCATTAACCATTAGGGAAGTGCAAATTAAAATCACAATGAGAGACTACTACACACCTTCAGAATGGCTAAAAGAATAAAAAATTGACTACGCCAAATGCTGGTGAGGATGTGAAGAGACCGAATTGCTCATACATTGCTGGTGGTACTGTTAAATGGAACAGTCATTCTGGAAAAGTTTATCTTTTCCTTTAAAAAATTCAATATTCACCTACCAGATGACTCAGCAATTGTACTCTAGACATTCATCCCTGAGAAATGAAGATTTATGTTCACACAAAATCATGTACATGAATATGCATAGTAGCTTTATTCATAATAGCAAAAACCTGGAAAAAAACAAGATGCTCTCAAGAGATGAATGTTAAGCTGTGGCACATCCGTACAATGGAATACTACACAGTCAACTACTGATACACACCATTATTTGAGTGATTTTCAAGGGAATTATGCTGAGTGAAAAAAAGCCAATTCAGGAAGATTACATACTGTACAATTCCAGTTATATGATATTCTTGAAATGCCAAAATTATAGAAATGGATAACATATTAGTAGCTGGTATATGGCAGGAGGGAGGTAGGGTAACATGAGGGATCGTGTGGTGATGGAACTGTTCTGCATTTTGACTGTACCAATGTCAATATCCTGGTTGTGCTACTGTACTACAGTTTTGCAAGATGTTACTGGGTGAAAGGTATATAGGATCTCTGTATTATTTCTTACAAACAGCATGTGAATCTTCAATTATCACAAAATTAAAAAGTTTGATTTTTAAAAAAAGGAAGGGGCTTCCCTGGTGGCGCAGTGGTTGAGAGTCCACCTGCCGATGCAGGGGACACGGGTTCGTGCCCCGGTCTGGGAAGATTCCACATGCTGCGGAATGGCTGGGCCCATGGGCCATGGCCGCTGAGCCTGCGTGTCCGGAGCCCATGCTCTGCAACGGGAGAGGCCACAACAGTGAGAGGCCCACGTACCACAAAAAAAAAAAAAAAAAAAGGAAGGAAAAAAAGATGTGGATAGACAGAAAAAGCTGAGTAGAGATAGACCCTGTTCTTTTCAATACAGTTCAGATTTGTGTCCCAAATTATAGCAGGGTTTCCAGCTTGGCAGGCTTATCCAAGGGACTGCAGACATCCCCTCAGTGTAGGAAAGCAAGGCAGGCTTTTCATGCAGAGATAGCACTTGTTCGTCTCACTGGGATATTAGTTATTGCTCTCACAAGTTTGCAAACTAGGAGGTATATGACACAATTAATGAAGGTTAGGAAGCTCTGGGTTAGAGTCAGTAAAGTTCCTGAAAGTCCTCCAAGCAGCTCTGTTGCTGGTACCCTGGCTGCTACTGAAGAAGCATCCTGTGAGATCATTTAAGCAGAGGGGATCTCGGAGCAAATAGTATTCTATTGCTTGGCCTCTGAAGAAGAGAGACAAGGGAGGGCAGCCATAGGACAGCTCTCTTCTTGAAGACAGTGTGCAGAAGCAAAAGAGAGGCCTGTGAGTGGTAGGGGAGAAAGACTGAGGATCACAGGCTGGAGAAGGAAGAAAGCAGAAATTCTCTGCCTCCCATGTCTGGGTAATTGAGCATCTCTTTACCTATCACTGATGTCACGGAGTACTTAAGGCAACTTGGAAGGAAAGTGTTGGGTAAAAACCGAGTGTTGACATCTCATTTTTAAAGGCTAACTGTTCACACGTGAATGATTGTGCAGAATATTAAGGCCCAGTCTGCTTTTCCATCTGGACAATGGATCACCACAGGGAGAATGCATTTCTACTACTGGCTGAGTATTTTCAAACAGACACAATATTCTTGCTGCTCTCTTCTTTTTTGTGATGTCATTAAACTATTCGATTTGGTTAACACTGACTTTTATGCTTCCCCACACACTGGTTCCCTGTTTACCAAATCTGCTGAAAAATGCCCATCCAGGCGGTCTACCTACAGTCAGCAGAGTTCCCTGTGTTCAGGTGAATCTCCAGTAAGTCTGAATTAAGGCGTTTTAAGGTGACCTAAGAACCTCATTCATGGGAATGCCTGCTGCAGCAATGGGGGTGTGGTTGTTTCACAGGAACGGTCCAGGGATAGTGCCACCTCTGTGCCCATTTCCCATCTCCCCTAATAATGCTCAGGGGCACAGAGGAGCTTCTTGGGCCTCCGAGTGCATTTTGTGTTTAGCCCATTTCCACAGGGCATAGTGCCTTCCTGTCTTTCTCACCTCTTCTGACTGCTAGCTCTATTATCTCCATCAGAAATTTGATCCTGCTAGAAGTGCTGTGGGGCTTTTTTTGGCCTATTCTTTTAATAGAGCCTTCCAGTTTCCTTTGGGCCATTATGTTCTCTTGAAGCAATGCTTCACCGTCACTCTTTAATATTTAATGTGACTAGAAGCTTTCACAAAAACCTATTGAGATGCACATGCTTTAAGTGGTGGCAAAACTGTTATTTAATGATCTTGGGTGGGTACACTAATTCAACCTACCTGTGAGGGAAGGTGACCTCCTAGTCCCTCTGGCTCTGTATCTGCATTAATACAATTGAAATCTCTTGCCATTTATGGAAACATCCATTCACCCTAAAAGAGAGGGCTGTAGGATTTTTCTGACATCATAAAAGTAACTGATGATTTATGAAAAATTGGAAAAGAATATAAAAAATACAAGTGTGAAAAGACATACATATGATGAATGTCTGTTACAGCATTGCCATAAGAAGAAAATAAATTAGGAACAATCCAACTGTCCAATAATAGAGGATTGGTTAAATAAATTAAATGATATATTTATAAATGGAATACTCTGTAGCCAGTAGGAATAATGATGTAGATCTATGTTTACTGACATGGAAAGATGCCAAGGTACATTAATAAGTGAAAAAATCAGGCTAAAAAACAGTGTGTACCATATGTTTCAATTGTTTTTATTTAAAAAACGGACACACTGGCCATAAAGCCAGAAAAGGTATATGCCAAAATGTTAATATGTGTTCTCTCCAGGTGTCGTTATTGTGATTTTCACATCTTTCTTTACTGTGTGAACTTTTAAAAAGCATACACAGCAAAATTATTTTGTTTAAAAAGTATTATGGGATTGTAGCTATATAACTTACAAATTACTTTCACTTAACAGTGCAATCCAAGCAACCTTTATATTTCCATTCAAGCCCCAGTTTTTAATCTAGAGCAGAGGTTGCCAAACCTCTGTAAAGGGCCAGATTGTAAATATTTTAGGCTTTGTGGGCCATGTAGCCTCTGTCATACTACTCCACTCTGTACCTGTAGTCTAAAGCAGTCAGAAACAATATGTAAACAATTGGCATGGCTATGTTCCAATAAAATTTTATTTATAGAAACAGGCAATGGGCCAGATTTCACCTACAGGCTAGAGTTTACTGAACCCTGCTCTAGAGTGCTGAATAGAAGAGGCTCAGGTCCCATGTGCCTTGAGAATTAATCTTGTTTCCTCTGTTCTTCTGGGTCAATGCAGGTTATACTACTAGTTGCTGCTCTCCAAAGTTGAGGCCAAAGTGGCTTGGAGACATCACTGGAACTTACTATTTTTTGCTACTTAGTTTGAGAATTTTCCTACTCCATACTTGGGACATGCTTTATATAGGGTCACCCTGCCCACCAAAGTGAACCTTAGATCTGCCATGGCTACAGAAGTCCCATAAGTGACTCAAAGGGTTGAAGAATTCACAACAACCAAGTAAGTGACTTTAGCTAGAACTAGAAAGCCCAAAAGGATGAGTGCTTCCTATAGCTCACCAGTATTAACACACTCCATAAAGCAGTTTTCTGAGGAGATGGATTATTATAGTCTGTCACCAGGAGAGCTTTTAAGGAGTCTTAAAATGTTCAACACCCTAATTTAGGAGTTTAAAAGACTTATATAGCTGAAGCAAAATACACATGGGGGAAAAAAGGAAGTTTTAGCTGAAGAAGGGCAGCCACTCCTGGTCACAGACAGCACCCTGATTCCCAGAGGAGCAGTGGAACTAGGTTAACTGTGTGGATTTAGTTCACGTAATTGCCTTTGCCTTAAGTTACAATCAACGCTGCGGATTCTTAAAGCAGTTTACTTGACATATCCAATCTGTAAAGAATATTTTTTATCTTTTCTTTTCAAAGTAGAGGGATTAAATTATTGCACACACACACACACACACACACACACACACACACACAGACACGAAATGCTTCCAAATTACACAGCTTTCAGATCACCCCAATCCTGTTATCTAAAGTATTATTCAATCACACTTAATGGTCTGGCCACTCAAAGGAAGTCACCTAAGAATAGAATGTATTAGGTACAGGACCCAGGGAGCCAGAGCAAGATACTCAGGATTCGGGGTTACAGTAGAGCTAGATGTCCTGAATTCCTAATCTGGGAAAATCTGACATATAGCATCAAATATTAATGATAGAATCTCAGGACATGTAGGTAGCCCAGGGCACTTGTGGAGCCCCATCACAACACTCAGAAGTGTGGCCAGTTGGCTAAGGTGGGTAAAGGGAAGGGGAAGCAGGAAAAGGTCTTCAAGAGAACCAAGAAAATTTGATGGACAGTGTTTCGAAGGTTCAGAAGGAAGTGGGGGTTGGAGTCAAGGTGTTGGTTGAAGTGCGATCTAAGGGCAAAAGGGCAGACCAGAGAGGGAACACAGACGTGCTGCTAGTACTGTGGTTTCCATTTGACAGAGGCAGGTTAGGTGACTTGTTCAAGGTCCCTGTCAATTATATTGAAGCTAAATTAACTCTTTCAGTTTACTCTGATGTTCTATCCCACCATGCCACCCAGCTACTCATGAAGATGGTGCCTGTTCATTTTCCTTTAGATTTAAACAACTTAGAAATACTGTGTAGTATGTAGATGTGAAATAGTTGCTTGACTCCTCTGTAGAGATGACAGAAAATTTAAGGTGTGGAAAATGATTTCCCTAAAAACAGTAAGTGCCCGATTCTAAATAAATGGGGATGGGACATTCCAGATGTTCCTGGCTAGTAGACTACAGGCAGCTTTTCCAATTTAGAGAATGTCACTAAAATTGCTACCACTTCTTAAAAAGTTGCTAAAGTCTAACTTAAATGAACAGATGTAGAGGAAAGTACGGTGAGCAAGAAGTATGAAGACTTGGGAGAAACTTGACTTCTAGTGTCAGCTCTGTCACTAAGTTTACTGTGTGATCTTGAATAAGTCACTTCCTTTTTCTGGATGTTAGTTTCCTCACCTGTGAGATGAGGCGGTTGGACTCCATAATCCCTAAAGGGTCTTTCACCTCCCCCATTTTATGATCCTGTAATTCCTGGTGGGTTTTTTCTCCTGACATTTACTTGCAAGGGCCATTCTGCCATCCACACAATTTAAGTTTTCATTAAATCACAGATGGTCTTAAATAAAATCTCCCCCTTGAAGAGGGGAAAAGAACAGGATGTTTGTGCTGAAATGGCTCATGTCAGGTATGACCTTTTTAATTCAGAGCAGCTCTCTAGTGGTTCATTAACTCACCCCAAGGGCAGCACAGCAAGCAAGTACTATTACAAAAGGCCCCAACTGTGCAGCCAGAGAGAGCTGCCCTATTACCTAGTGAAAACAAAGTGGTTTCCTCTTTGTGCCCACAGTGGTCAATTTTTAGATCAGGAACATATGATTCTATCACTGAAGGAATCCTGGCCAACTCACAGAAACCCTGTGCCAAGTCTAATACTTGCTTTGAGGACTAAGCTAGAGTCCTTTCCACAGGAAGTAATGGAATTACTTCTAAATAATTGATAACTATGGCTCTCTTTCCCAGATAATTAAAAATGCTTAGAAAATATAATATTCTAATAGCCCAGTTCTGCATAATGCTTTATATTTTACAACACATGCCAATAAATTTATTTTCTCATTTACATTTTCTTAACAACCCACTAAGGTGGGGAAAGTAGGTATTATTATCCCCATTTACTAGATAAGGAAACTAGGGCTCAGAGAAGTTAAGGACATGTCCCAGGTCTCATAATAAGTGTCAGAGATGACAGTAGAACCCACATCTTGACTGGTTCAGTTAATTCACCAGTACCCTTTTCAACTGTCCCGTTATACTAATTTAGGTGTTGTCAGGAGTGCAAGTTAAAGATAAGAGATTTTAGTACTGTGTCTAGATATTGCAAAGTATTTTTACACTCATTTGAAGACTTGTGGCATAGGTTTAATTTCTCATAATGGGAAGAGTGGCTAGGGGAACTCTCTCAGAAAATATTCAATACACACTACACAATGAATTCGATTGATTATTATATATCTACTAGAGTCAAAGCAAATATTTATTGAACATCTATTAAACTGACCCTGTGCAAGGTGATATGGAGATACACAAAAATATAAAACATGATTTCTGACTTCAAAGAGAGTCATAAACACTAAATAGTGTATAATAAAGTGCTAAATGTTGGAGTTGCAACAAGTGCCATAGAGGCATGGGGGGGAGAAGTTGGTGAGGAAAGCCTTCTTGGAACAAATGGAATTTAAACGATGGGTACAATTTCATCGGCAGAGAGGAGGAAGAGGTTAAAGTGCAAGTGAAAGGTGTGGGAAGGGAACAGCATGAGCTAAACCAAAGGGGCAGGCATACATGAGATTGGACAGCTGTGAGGATACTGATCTGAGTGAAGAGCAGTGGGGGAGTGTCTGGTAAAGCTACAGTTCATCCTAAGTGTTCAGGCAGAGGGTTGTCTGCCTTTCACAGCATTCTATCCACTCATGAATAAAATGGCATCGAAGGTAGACACAATGATGGTTAAGAGCTTTGGCTCTGGAGTCAGACAGACTTGGATCTGAGTCCCAGAATTACCACTTACTTGCTGTATTACCTTGGGTTAATTAATTAACCTCTTGGAGCTTAGTTTCCTTCTCTGGAAAATGGGGCTGCAATATGGATAAATTAAAAAGCGTTTTTGGTCCAAACACTTGTTTTAATTTTTTATTCAAATTTTGATTTAAAAACCATGATGACCATGGTAGTGGAGACAGAGTAGGAGATGGTACTGAATAGGAAAGTTAAGATCAGATCCTGCAGGAGCTTCATGGGTGGTTTGAGAAGATTGCCCTGAGAGGAATACATATGCCTTCTGACTAAGGAGAAGGAGCCAGAGGAATCAGTGCAAGGGCACTCAGCCAACTGCTGGCAAAAGTGTTCAAGCTTGCAAACTGCTCATCCTTACCTCCATTCACTCATCCAATTGACACTCTGGACTCTTCTCATTTTTTCTAATGAGCATTTCTTAAAGGTATGGTATGCTGGGTACATTTGCCATCCCTCATATACTTTCTGATAGATGGGAATTTTGGATCCTAATTTTGTCCTGGAGGCCCTGGGTTATAATTAATTTCTAATAAGGGGTCAGGGACATCTAAGCAAAGGGTCAGATTCACTGAGGAGTAGTCTGAGAAACTCTAGGGAAGTAAATTCCTGGCTTGAGTGAAGTAGGAGGAAATAACAGGTGCCAACAAAGATAAGCAATAGAATCCCAGAAAAGAGCAACTGCTACCTGAGCCTGGAAGGTCATGAATGTGAAGCACATTTGCAAAGTAGGATCCCAGGGACATAGCTGTAATTACCAACCAATGAGCCTCCCCTTAGTACCAGGAAAACAGATGGATACACTAATTAAAGGGGGATAGAGAGGGAGAGACAGAGAACAATGTAATATTTAAACATGAGGAACTCAAGAGAGTTCTGATAAAGAAAATTAGCCTTTTGATTCCAGATAGCTCTAAACACTGCCTCCTCCCCCCAGAAACCTATGCCAAGTTAAGTGTTTTCACATAATCATATATAATTTTCCTTGGTCCAGGGTGTACTGCGGTGTTGCCTTTGAAGTAAAAGAAAGCTTGAGAAGCTACCCTTACGACCACATGGACCATCTTTCTTATGCTTTTCTCCCCTTTCTTTCTCAAAGGGAGGGGAGACAAATTTTTTAAAATGACAGCTTGCTGAGCTTGTTGGCTATCATTGTAAAAGAATGGTTTATTAAACAGATAATGTATAAGTACTTAAGAAAGTAAGTGGTGACCAGAGACTCCAGTGTGAGAACATGTCTGGTTAAGTAGATATTTTTTTCTTTGAAAAGGATACTAGAATGACAGCTTTACAGCAAATCCTTCAGAGTTGCCTTATAAAAAAAGACGAATAAATATGGATCAGATGATAATTTAGTTATAGCTGTATTCCTAGCTGGTTGAAAGTTGTACTCAAAGAGTAGTGATGAATGGACTGACAACAGTTTGGAAGGAGGCCTCTAACAGTTGCTACAGGGCTCTCTACTTGCCCATGTCCTATTCAGTATTTTAATATATGATTTTTTGATGAAGTTATAACAGGCTTGCTTGTTACAACTGTAGATAAGATAAAGCTTGGGAGTAAACATACTTGATTATAGAACTGAGTTTCAAAAACAATTGTCACCACCATTTATTGAGTATCTTCTAGGCACTATTGTATAGAAGCTATCTTGTTAAAATCTTAAAGACACAGAAAACTAAGGCTTAGAGATGTTTTAAGTAGTTTGTCCAAAGCTACACAGCTAGTAAGTGGCATTGTTAGTATTTAAACCCGAATCTGTCTGCTATTAAAGCTCATGCTCTTTCTCATACACTATACTGCCAGCCACTACTCTATATTGTTTTGACAAGCTAGAGTAGAATGTGATTTCTCCTAAAGATAGGACAGAACTGAGCAGAAGCTGAAAGCTCTGGGAAACAAGAAAGGATCAGACCACATGATTTACTATGGCTTTCAGGAAGGATCAGAGTGGTGCTAAGGTGATGGTGAAAACCAGCACTTGGACTAATAAATTGCTGAGAATATTCTGAGCGAGAAGACAGTGAATGTCACTATCTCCTAGCTTTGTTATTATATCTATCTTTATTTATATGAGGAAAAGTGGCTGGAATGACAAATCCAGAATTATGAAAGTGGAATGTTAACATAGGAAAAAATGGAGGGTAGCCATAGAAGAACAGAATGGAGGAAATATGACTTCACTGTAACTCACATTACAAAGATCTAGGGGATTAGTTTCCAACTTGAATATAAGATAACAATATGAAGTAGCTTCCAGAAAAGCAGATGTAACTCAGGCTGTATTAATAGAAGCCTAATTAAGTGGACTCTAGAGGCTGAGAAATAACAGACACAGTTTTCTGCTCTGGCCGCTGTGTTCTGCTGTGATGGGCAGGTAATAAGAGCAATACTGAAATATCACCAAAGGGAAGCAACTGGGGTGAAGTGTTTGGAAACCATCTCTTATGAGGTGCATTTTGAAGTAACTAGAATATTTAGCATAGTGAGGAGAAAACTTGAGAGCATTGAGCTGTATTCAAATATTTAGAGGACCATAGCAGCTTAAGGTTCGATACAAGAAATACATTTGTAATAATTAGAGTGGTCCCACTACAAAGTGATAATAATAGTTAAACTTTAGGTACCCAGCACTATGGTCTACTGCTGACATGTCAGCTCATGGGATCCCCACAAGAACCCATGAGGTCCATGGAGAAGGGACTAGCTGCATTTTAAAGCAGTGATCTTAATATCATTTGGAATATTTAAACACAAGCTAGATGAATGCCTGTCAGGAATGTGTCATATGTGATTCTGTATTGAGGTGGTAGGGTAGGGAATAGGAGTTGAATTAGATGACTGTGTGAGGCTTTGTCTAATCTAAGACTCAGTAAAATTTCTACTTTACCTGTTTTCAACTTTATAACATTAAACATTATAATCTGGCAGTCCAAATACAGCATTTTGAATTCTTCATAAGATTGTTGCTATGTGTCTGTGTGTATATGAACACACACACATACACTCATATACATTAAAAAAAGTCATACACACACGAGGGTTTAAGGAGAAAGAGAGGGATACCAGCTGGGTATGTGGAGGCTTCAAATAATTTGGAATCCTAACAATACTCAATCTATTAATTAAGCCCATGCAATAAAGTGAGAAACTATGATGTGCTGCATTTATGATGGGCAGAAATTGAAATATACATCATGCTTTCAAAAACAGACACTGAGAAAAATTTAGAAAACATAAATTTGAAAAGGATTTCCTCTCAATTACTGCATCACAGGGTGATTCTCTTGCTCTGTCTGTGGAGCACAGACATAGTAATAACTTACAGACCCCTAACTTCGACTTTGTGTCCATCACTGTGCTAGAGGATTTCAGTGTATTACCTTACTTAATCTTTGCAACAATCTGACAAGGTTGGAACGGAGATATTACTTCTGTTTTAAAGCTGAAGAAACAGAGTCTCAAAGAGAAGCAAATAATCCAAGATCACACAGTTAGGATATGGCAGTGCCAGGATTTGAACCCAAGTATTTTTGACTTCATATTGTCTACTATGCTAAATCAGTATCTTCCTTCCCTTTTCTTTCCTCTGTTAATTCAGAGTTCTTAAAAAATGTAAAGTATAGCACAAATGGTAATATCTATCATTGATAAACAACTATAACATCCAACATCTAGATTCACATGATCCCTGCCTTGAAAAAAATTTACATTAAAACAGAAAACTTGCTGGGGCTTTCCTGGTGGCGCAGTGGTTGAGAGTTCGCCTGCCGATGCAGGGGACAGGGGTTCGTGCCCCGGTCCGGGAAGATCCCACATGCCGCAGAGCGGCTGGGCCCGTGAGCCATGGCCGTTGAGCCTGTGCGCCCGAAGCCTGTGTTCCGCAATGGGAGAGGCCGCAACAGTGAGAGGCCCGCGTACCGCAAAAAAACAAACAAAAAAACAAAACAGAAAACTTGGGGACTTCCCTGGTGGTACAGTGGTTAAGAATCCGCCTGCCAATGCAGGGGACATGGGTTTGAGCCCTGGTCCAGGAAGGTCCCACATGCCACAGAGCAACTAAGCCCATGCACCACAACTACCGAGCCTGTGCTCTAGAGCCTGCGAGCCACAACTACTGAAGCCCACGTGCCTAGAGCCCAGTGCTCCGCAGCGGGAGAGGCCACCACAATGAGAAGCCCATGCACCGCAAGGAAGAATAGCCCCCGCTCACTGTAACTAGAGAAAAGCCTGTGGGCAGCAACGAAGACCCAACGCAGCCAAAAATAAATAAATAAATAAATAAATAAATAAATAAATAAATAAAACAAAACAAAACAGAAAGCTTGGTACTTTAGCACAGATGGGGAGAAATTTGGGGACTCCTGGCCTGTTCTATAGGCTTGATTTAAAGATAAGAATGTACTTGAACTATTGGAGGAAGAAGTCATAGTAAAATGTGCTCCTCTATTTTCTGCAATCTAGATTCTAAATTGCTGAGAGATGAGAAACATGAAAGACCAAACAGTCCATGTGATATCACTTATTGCTTATCCACTATATGCAGAACGCTGCAGTGGCTACTGTATGAAGATCCAGAGGAAGAAGAAGGACCGAGTTCCCTACACGGGTGAGCCCCCAGTTGAAAGGTGCCATTAATGAAGGTATTAAAACAATGCAATGAATTTCCTGATCAGTTTAAGATCTACTGCTGCAAAGGTAGTCATCTATTTGATGGAGCTTAATGCTCATCCTCCCTCCTGCATTATTATAAATGAATTAAGTTTAGAAAAAGTCCTGAGTTCAACTGGTTCTTAAGTAAGGATTTAAAGAGTAGAGACAAAAGATGGCAATGGAGTACTAAAGACTGCCAGGAAAGAAAATTTGGTTGGTCAGCTCCAACTTTAAGCCCCTTTTCAGAACCTGTTATTTGTTCTCCACAGCCTATGATGAATTATAACCCCTGAATCAAACAGACCACAAGTTCTCACTTCCGAGAAGGCATCAGTGGTGTGAAGAGAAATTGGTACTGTGACAATTCAAGCAGTTGGTGAAAGGCCAGTGCATTTCCCAGCTTACACATTCCTCTTAAGCTTCCCATTAACAAGAGTCAACGGGCTTGCCAGCAGACACTGTTTGTACTCACGATTTTTCCCATCCAGACAGGACACTCCAGGAACAATTACAAAATCATGAATTTGAGCCACATCCGTAGTCTGACATGGCTTTATTTCCCTAGTGGACTAAAGTGTAACTGCTTCACTGCCAGTACAAGAGTTCTCATAAACTCACAGCCTCGTCTTTCTCTCCATTGGGACCTTGCTTTTTGTCTTCTCTTACGTTTTAGTTAAGATGTCCTCCTTGTTTTAGGTGCTGAGGATAGTAATATAACAGCAGCAAACCAGTGCTTGGTGTCTACCAGAGGTCAGATTTACTCCTGCCTTAATTAGCAGTGCTTTTAAACATCCCTGCCATCATCTCCAACTTGATATGAATCTGAGATCCCCATTTCCCTCCAAGAAGGATTTCCCATTGCCAAAACTGCCTACCACAAGGGAAAGAACAATTAAGCTGGTCTCCCAGCACGAAGAAACCCAACTAGCTGATGAGGAATTTAAAAGCGAGACTAGGGTCTATTCAAGGAAGAATGGGGAAGATGATTACATTTTGCCCCTTATCCCCAGTCCCAAACCAAGCTGGATGGTTGTGTCCATGAGGGGCAGGCACTGGCACAGCCAGAACGAGGGCTCCTATGAGGGTCTTCTCTCTTCATCACAGTGGGACAGCTGTGTGCAAGCCAGAGATGGGTTAAACATCTGGAGGCTAGGAGGCCAGCTAAAAGGCTATTCAAGTGTGACACAGGCTGGTGACAATGAAAATATAACGAGAGTGCTATACGTGCTTATCTCCCACTCTTATATATTAACAGGAATAAGAAGGAGACTGGTGCCATGGGGTTAATCAAAGTTGTTTGATGATGGCAGCTTGTACCATCAAACTCAAGCTTTTAAGTTTGGGTGGAAGGGTGATTTGAGGCATTTTCCTTGGCCAGGGAGGCAGGGAAGTCAAGTTATGAAAAATATCCGTGAACCACAACTTAAACAATTATTCTAAATGAAGCCCTTGTAAGTTACATGTGGCCTTAGATTGTACTCTCCTAGTAGACAGGAGACAAGTCTACCCAGTTTCTATTTTTTTTCCAATACACCTAAGACAGCAATTAGCACTTAGCAGAAAGTTTGAATTCCCCTAAACCTATTTATATAGGCACTGGCCTTTCAAATGAAAAAGGCTGAAACATAAAGGAAATTGGAATCAATTCCCAGCTTAATACCAAGAGCTTCAACTTATTTTCAGAATTTAATTCCTATTTTCAATTTTGTAATAGTCCATGCAGATAAAAGGAGCCTAAGTGCCCCCTGATTTCAGCAGAATATCGATCACTATCTCCATGAATTTACTTTGGAGTTTCACCCCTTGGGTGACCCCAGATACTATATAGAGATGACCTGTTTTAAGACACAAAGCAGCTCCGAGCTGTGGGCCTGGTGCCCCTGAAGCAGGGCTTTTCAAAGAGCTTCTCTGCTGATCAAGCTCTTTGCACACTGCAATTAGGCTCAACAAGCAGACGAATGGTTCCCCATCCTACGTGTCTTCCAATAATAGAGATTTGCAGCAATGTGTACCAGACTTGGAGTATTACTCAGATCTACCAAGTCCCCAGTTTGGGGAAGTGGCTCTGATTGAGTTTGGAATCTTCATTGTCTTCGGACAGATGTATTTATTCAACATGTGGAGGCCTGTGGACAATTCAGATTCTAACTCAGGCTGTAGCCTCTATTTGAGAAGGCCTGCAGACAATGACCAAAGATTAGAAGCAAATGTGAAGTGATGTAGTTAGAGGAAAATGCTCATTAGGCTCTTGTTTCTCCCAAAGTTGTGAAAATTCAGAATAACAACAACAAAGGGCACTGCTGGTGCTGCAAAGGCAGAGTGCATATTAAGTACATCACTATACTCTGGTGGGTACTCCATACATCCCAGTTTTCAAAGGAAGCTGGACCTGGAATCAAGAGGCCATAATTCTATTGAGTCACTTCTTTCTGAGCTAATAATAAGAACATATTAAGCATCTATTATGTGCCAGATACTGTGGGAAGCACATTACTCCTTACTTACATTATCTCATTTATTTCTTCACAACCACCCTATAAGTCTATTGTCTCCCCCATTTTTCATGAAGCACAGAGAGGTCAAACATTTGCTGAATGTAACACAGGATACACAGAGCCCAGGTTAGCTTGAGGCCTAACCTCTTTGTCTCACTGCCTGTCTTTGACCTTAAACTCCCTACTTACTAGGCTACAGTATTTACTATACTATATTACCACTCTTCCTTCATTTCCTTGATTAAGTGGGACTTGATAAGTGGGACTTAAGGACTGCATGATCTTACAGCCTGCCTAATTCTAAAAATCCAGTAATTACATAAAGAGTGAGAAGAAAAAAGATATCTTTTTTTTTCCAGGTAAGTGTGGATACAGTTCCAGTAGACAGCATTCCAACTTAGATCTTAAATCACATGCTGTGTGATTTTTTCTCCTGCAAACGTTAGGTGCCTGATGCTCTGGAGGACTGACTTTCCTGTTCATCTCTCTATAGCGTGAGTGGCCTCCACAAAGCAGGCTGGGGAACTTTCCAGGAGACCAGACCACTTCTGTCCCCTGTACTCCATCTTAGCAAAGCACAAACCATGCAGACACCCTCTCACTCTCTAGTTCCCTCAGGTCAAATGAAAAATGTCCAGTGGTTCTAGGAGGAAGGCTAAGCTGGTTCTTAGCATCTAGCTCATAACTTTCTCCTTCTGGGCAGGAACTGGGCTGACTAAAATCACCTGAGACTTGGTAGTGACAAAAAGGCCACCTATGGAGCCCATCTTATTTATCTGCACATTGTTTATACAGTTGGGGGCAGCAAATATCAGATGCCAGTCATAATGAAGAAAAAGCCAGCAGTCCCTTGAAGACACTTAAGGTGAAATGCTTATAGGAAGAAGAGAAGTTTCCCCTAGATTTTTCATTTAAAAAAACGAAAATAATGTTAAACTCTTTGGAGCTGCAGCTGAATATTAAATAGAAACATCTTAGAGAAACTTGCCTGAGAGCTATATGAATTCTAAACTATGAAAACAAGACACTCAATAGAAAACTGTAATAGAGAAAAGCGATAAGTTTGCTTTATCAAAGAAACAAAACATTTTCCTCCAGGGAGGAAGGAAGCATGATGGGAAATCTGCGAACAATGGACTTCTGAGAGATTTCATGTGTTTGCTTAAAAAAAAAGTTAACAACAACCCAAACCCTACAGTATTGACAAAGAACAAATGCTCACAGTATTGACATGGGACAAGTATTCTCCTACCTAATAGCACATGGGCCCTGGGATATTTCCAAAAGGCAAATAAGTTCAGACTCCATCTCCTTCCCAGCATGATTTGAACCTTCCCACAAATCTCTACCATGTTGCAGGCACCTTGTGAAAATTCCTCCCCGTTATCCTCTATGTAAGGCTAAACAATGAAGGGCATATGTGGTGGTGATGGTGGGGAGAGTTGGGGTGAGGCATGAAAGGGTGCCTCTGTGTATTCTGCAATTTGCTTTTCTGCCCATATTTTTGTCTGTCTGTCTCTATGTCAGATGTCTGTTTTTCTGTTTTTTGGTTCTGTCTCTGTCTCGCTGTTTCTCTGTTAGTCTCCCAGTCTGTCCATGTCTCTTTCTCTCCTCCTGTCTATCCTTGTCTGTCTTGATGCTCTCTCTGTCTGTCTACCTTCTTGCTTCCTGTCTCTGTATATCTATCTCTCTCTCTCAAGTTCTGTCTGTTGATACGTCTTTGTTGGCCTGCAGCTCTGACTGTTGGTCTCCATCCTGCATTCTTTCTCAATCTCTCTCTTCTCTCGCTCTCTCATCCCTCCCTCCCTGTGTCTGGCTGCATCTCATTTTGCCTCTTGATTGGTCTATTTCTGGTTTTGCCTGCCTGCCTTCTATTCTGTCTCTGTCTGTCTCTTACCAATGACCCCTGACCATCTCTTTCTATTCTTTTTCTCTCTTTGTTTGAATGTCTCTGTTTCATCGCTCACGTCTGGTTCTCAGTCTGTCTGTCTGTCTTTTGGTGTGACTATGGTGCTGTATGGCTGCCTTCCTGTCCCTTTGTCAGTCTCTCTGACACTCTGTGCCTCTTTCTTTCTGTTCATTTGCTTCTTTGTCTCTGTTTCTGTCAATTCTTTGTCATTCTATCTCTGTATATGTCTCTTTTCGCTTCTCTCTTTGTCAGTTTCTTTCTATACCTGTCTGTCTGTCTGTCCTCTGGCTATCTATGCAATCTGTCACCCTGTCTCTCCATTAGTCTGCTTCTGTCTGCTTGTTTCTTTGGTCGTTTGCATGTATTTATATCAGTTTGAACTTCTGTCTGTCTCTTTGTCACCTGACTGTTTTTCTCTCTTTTTCTTTCTCTCTCTTCCTCCCTCCGTATCTGACTCTCTGCCTCCTTTGGCTGCTGTTTCTCTCTCCATAGGTCTCCCTGTCATGCTGTTTCTCTCTCAGCTTCTGTATTTTTTGTCTTTTGGTCTATCACAAACTGTCTCTGTCAGTCTCCCTCTGTCTGTCTCTCTGCCTGTCTGTCTCTGTCAGTCTCTTCTCTATCTCTGCTTTTCTGTTACTCTCTCTCCCTTCCCAATAGTCTGTCTTTCTGTCTTATGGTCTGTCTCTTGGTCTATTCTTTCTCTCTGTCTCTATTAGTTTTCTTTTATCTCTCTCCTTCTCTCTGTGTCTGTTTCCCTCTTCCTGTGTCCTATGTTGTGTATCTCCCCACATTAGTCCTCTGTCTGCATTCTCCTCTCCTGTGTCTACCTGTACTCTTTATCTCCCTGTCTTTAGACTCTATTTGTGCTCCTCTGTTTCTGTCATTATCTCACTCCATCTGTCCGTCTCCCTCTCTCTGCCTGCCTGCCTGTCTGTGTATCTATCTGTTATCTGACTGTCTGTCTGTGTTTACCTTTCCTTCTAGCAGTCTGTCTGTCTGCCTGATTCTCTCTCAGGCTATCTTCCATCTCTCTCTCTGTCACCTTGTCTATCACCGTCTGTGTCTGTCTTTCCCTCTGTCTACTTCTCTCTTTCTTTTTTTTTTTTTTTTTTTGCGGTACGCGGGCCTCTCACTGTTGTGGCCTCTCACGTTGCGGAGCACAGGCTCCGGATGCGCAGGCTCAGCGGCCATGGCTCACGGGCCCAGCCGCTCCGCAGCATGTGGGATCTTCCCGGACCGGGGCACGAACCCATGTCCCCTGCATCAGCAGGCGGCCTCTCAACCACTGCACCACCAGGGAAGCCCCTACTTCTCTATTTCTTAGTCTCATTTTCTTCTTCTCTCTCTGTCTCTTTCCCTCTTTTTATTGAGGTGAGATTCACACAACATAAAAATTAACCATTTTAAAGTAAACAGTTCAGTAGCATTTAACACATTCATAATGTTGTACAACCACCACCTCTACCGAGTCCCCAAATATTTGCATCACCCCAAAAGGAGAGCCAGTACTCATTAAGCCGTCACTCCCCATTTCCCCCTCCCTAGCCCCTGGCAACCACCAATCTGTTTTCTGTCTCTATAGATTTCTTATTCTGGATATTACATGTAAATGGAATCATATAATCTGTGAAATTGTGAGACTGGCTTTTTACATTTAGCATAATGTTTTCGAGGTTCATCCACATTGTAGCATGTATCAGTATTTCATTTTTTTCCCCTTCTTTTTTCCCTTTTCTTTTATTGAAACTTAGTTTTTTAGAGAAGTTTAAGGTTCACAGCAAAGATGATAGGAAGATACAGACTTCCCATATAGTCCCTTCCCTCATACACATATAGCCTCCCCCATTATCAACATTCCCCATCAGAATTGTATAACCAGAGCGGTAAAATTGATGACCCTACATTGACACATCATAATCATCCAAAGTCCACAGTTTACATTAGGGTTCACTCTTGGTGTTGTACATTCTATAGGTTTGGAGAAATGTAGAATGACATATTTCCAACATTATGGTATCATACAGAGTATTTTCACTGCCCTAAAAATCTCTGTGCCCTGCCTATTCATCTCTTCCTCCCAACCCCTGGCAATCACTGATCTTTTTTATGATCCCCATAGTTTTGCCTTTTCCAGAATGTCATACAGTTGGCATCATTCAGTATGTAGCCTTTTCTGATTTGCTTCTTTCACTTAGTAATATGCATGTAAGATTCCTCCATGTCTCTTCATGGCTTGATAGCTCATTTCTTTTCGGTGCTGAATAATATTCCACTGTCTGGATGTACCACAGTTTATTTATCTGTCCACCTAATGAAGGACATTGTGGTTGCTTCCCAGTTATGGCAACTATGAATAAAACTGGTATAAATATCTAATTTGTTGTTAGGACTGAGTGTCGAATTCCAAGCTCCTTAGATGCAGAACTGGACACTGGAAGTCCTATTTTATTTCTTTTTTATGGCTGAATAATATTCCAGTAGAGATATATCACAATTTGTTTATCTGTTCATGTACTGATGGACATTTGGGCTGTTTCTACCTGTTGATTATTGTGAACATTACTGTTATGAACATGCATGCACATATATTTATTTGAGTACCTATTTTCAATTCTCTTGGGTATATATACTTGGAGTATATACTTAGGATATATACTTCGGTATGTACTTAAGAGTAAAATTATAATATTAGATCAATGGTAATTCTATGTTTAGATTTTTGAGGAACCGCCAAACTTCCAAAGCAGCAGAACCATTTTACATCCTTATCAGCAAGTGGGACTAGGAGGGTCCCAATTTCCCACATCTTCAAAAACAGTTGATATTTTCTGTTTCTTAGATTCTAGCCACCCTAGTGGATGAGAAGTGGTGTCTTGCAGCTTGGATTTGCATTTCCCTAATGACTAATGATGTTGAGTTTCCTTTCACATGCTTAGTGGCCATTTGTATATCTTCTTTGGAGAAATGCCTGTTCAAGTCCTTAACCCATTTTTCGATTGAGTTGTCTTTTTGTTGTTGAGTTGTAAGAATTCTTTATATGTTTTGCATGCTACACCCTTACCAGATATCTGGTTTGCAAATCTTTCCTCCCAGTCTGTTTTTCTGTTTCTTTCTCTCTCTCTCTTTTGATTTTCATACTTTTACAATTGAGAAATAATTGACATATAACATTAAATTTGTTTCAGGCATACGACATAATGATTCGATATTTGTATATATTGTCAAACGATCACTGCAATAAGTCTAGTTAACATCCATCTCTTTTTCTCTCTTTTTATTTCCCTCTGTTTCCTTCTGACAGATTGAGTCTTTCTGTCCAATTGCTCGTTTCTGACTACTTTTCTATTGGTCTTTTTGTTATCAGTGTCTCTGTCATGTCTCTATTTGTTTGTTCTTTCTCCTACTCCCTCCCCCTCCCTCTCTGTTTCCTCTCCCTTTCTCCCCCTTCTCTCTCTTTTTCAGTTTCTCTCTGGAGCTCTGTCTTCCTGTCAGTCCCCATATCTGTCACTGACTCCGTTCTCACTATTTTTCTCTCCCCCCCAGCCATCTCTCAGTCTGTCTAACTGTCTCTCTGTCTGTGCATTTAGTTGGCTCACTTTCTCACTCTCTCTCCACTTTTCATCTGGCTCCGTGTCTTTCTGATCTCTGTCGGTTTGTCTCTCTGTCAGTCGGTTGATCACTCTCTCTTTCATTGTCTGTTCTGGTGTGTCTCTGTCCCTCTGTATCTCTCTCTCTCTGTGTTGGCCTTTACCTCTGTCTCTGTCTCCCTGAGTGTGTGTGTGTCCCAGTATGTCTCTCAATCAGTCTCTCTGTATCTCTGTCTCTGGCATGTTCTTTCTAGCTCTCTTGACTGTTTTTCTCTTTCTGGATCTGCCTCTCCATCTCTCTGCACCAGTTTCTTTTGGTCTCTTTCTGTTTCTCTCTCCTTGCTTGTTTCTCTCCATCTTTCTATCTTGCTGCCTGTCAGCCTCTGAGTCTGTCTCTCATTCCGTCTCTCCATTTAACTCCCCATCTCTTGCTCACTATCTCTCTCCCCTGCTTCTCCAACATAACTCTGTCTGACCGACTGTTTCTCTAGTTGGTTCTCTCTCTCACTACCTTTCTGTCTGCTTTTTTGTTTTTCTGTCTCTTGTAGTGTCTTTTACTCTCTATGTTGGTCTGACTCTGGCTCTGTGTGCACCTCCCTCTCTTCTCTCTCTGCCCATTGCTCCTTCTCCTTCACTCACTCTGTATGTTCTCTCTGCTTCTCTCTTCTTCCTGTCTCTAGCTCTACTTCCCCTTCTCTCTACAACTCCTCTGCCCCAGTACTGTGTCAGACTCTTAGGCTCTCTCTTTAATGAGAGTGACTCTCTCCCTTTCTCTCCCTGTGTCCATTTCATTCTCTCTTTTTTCTTTGTGACTCTCTTCTTCCCTCAGTTTTGGTCTCACTTTCTGGCTTCCTCTAGTTCTTCAGCTCTCTCTGTTTCTGAGTCTCTCTTTTTCTCTGTACCCCTTTCTCTCTCTCTTTTAGACTCTCTCTCTTATTCTGTCTTTTCCATTTGCTTCAGTCTGTCTCCATCTCCCTCTCCCTGTTCCTCACTGCTATCTTTGGTCCTCTTTCTTTTTCTGGCTCCCTATCTTGTCTTCCAATTTGTCTGCCTCTCCTCCTGTCTGCCTCTCTATGTCTATCTGTCCATCTCTCTTGATATGCTTCCATTGTTCTATATTTGTCTGTTGATCTCTATCCCTTTATCTATCTGTTTTTCCCTCTGTCTCTCTTTTTTTCCATCTGCCTGTCTCTGTCTCTTTTTCTTGGTCTGCCCTTCCTTATCTGCCCATCCTGCCTCTGTCCAACTATCTGTCTATCTCTCCCTGGCCAGCTACCTGTTCTTCTCTGCCTCTCCTTTGAAACTGCTAGGGAGATTTATGTTAATGGCACTAGTCTTTTATAAAAGCTGAACTGTAAATCTCTTCCCAACCTCTACCAGTTGAACACATGCATCTCAGAGAAAAGACTTTCAGTCTCTGGCTTCACAAAAATGCATGGTATAATTATACTGACTTTCTGAAATGTAAGTCTAATATGTCAACTGGGTACCTTTAAAACACAAGTATACACTAACTGTGATGGCTTTCAGCATTGTTACTTATTTGTTCATTATTGGAAAATACAACAAAATCTATGTACTCAAAGCACGTCTTGTCAACTCTTCACTGATCTTATATCTTAAGTAAGCTTCCAGAAGTCAAGGAAGTTAAGAAACTCTATTATAATTGGAATAGGAGTTAAGGAACAGACCACATAAAATATAGACTGGAACAGATTTTCCTTGAAAATTATATTTTCACTGAAACATAGAGCAATCCAGAATTCAGCAGAATCTATTACATCAGAACAACCACTTGATTTTTGCCTGACAATCTAGTTTGGTAATCTTATCATCCAAGCCCCTATAATAAGGAAATCTTTAGAGGCATTAGAGGAACAATGTCATTAAACCTCTCTGTGTCTCACTTTCTTTGTCTATAAAATGGAGCTTATGATAATAAATGATGTCAGAGGGTTGTTAGGAATAAATTAGTAATCCATGTAAAGGTCTTAGAATAGTGCCTGGCATAGTAGGAACTCAAAAAATGTTAGCTATTATTACTTTTATTGTTGTTATTATTGCAATTGTTGTCACTGAAATTGTTATATAAACATCTAAACAGCAGGTCTACTCTTTAGGCAGTTTCCTACCTAAAAAATGAAGCTATACCTCTAAGATCATTTATGGTTCTACGGTTCTAGAATTCCATGTGTCTCTGAGTGCAAAGCACATGGGGTCATGTTTGTATCAGGCTCCATGATACAATTTTCATCCTCAAATGTTTGTCACATCTGTAAGTTACCAAGGAAATTAAAAAATCCATGAGGATTAACTGTTGATTTTCAAACATTTCTAAATCCAATCTGATAGCTGCAAACCTCTGCTTTCTCATTGACTTATTTACCTCTCACAGGATCACAACAGAAAACATAAACTCAGGAACAACTTTCATTCTCATTCTTTCTCCAATGCTGCCCATATCAGACAGTTAGGGTAGTTGACATTTCCACAAAGAGATGAGGACTTGGATCCCTTATTAGCTAGAGTGACACACTTTTCAATAGGGATGTGCACTTTGCTTCAAATTACTATCTGTGGATGCTGTACTTTTCCTGGGGATGGTGTTCATGGATATGGTATCTTTCTTGGGAATGCTGTCTATGCATGTTCTACCTTCCCTAGGAATGCTGTCCATGGATGTTGTACTTTGCCTCAGAGTACTGTCCGTGGATAATGTACTTTCTTTGGATGCAATTTGTGGCAAAGTCATCTCCCACATTGAGGGACTCTCGAACACTGTTCAACCTTGATTTTCTCTTTGAAGCTCCTTGTCCTGTGTAGCTTCTGAAGGAGAACTGTATTAGTGTATACTTGTGTTTTACATTTCTGGAATTTGGGGTTTGTAACTTGACTATTGGCAAGCTCATTAATACTTTCACCAGACTGAGTGGATCTCATGCTTAAAACTGTGTTCAATGAATATAATTTGGCCTATTGTTCGCATTTTCTGGATGGGGAGCTGGGGGTGGGGGCCTATGGGGGAAAACCAAGAACATCAATTAGAAAATTGACTTCAGACCTGAGAAAACAGCCCGTGGCATACAATTTCTAACTTATTAGCTAGGCAAAGCAATTGGCAATGGTCCCTCTGAAAAAGATGAAAACTGTGGAAGCACAAAGCATATTTATTCATGCAAAAGGCATTACTTCCAAATATCTTGGCATAATGTACCCTGCACTGTGGTAAATGAATCTTCACCTTTAGAGGCACAAATCTTATTAACCACTCTTCCATTTTCTTTGTCTTCAAGATTTGTTTGGAATGAAAATGGCAAATTCCCTGTAGGTATGTAGCAACATTCATCTATCCTTAACACCTGTCTTGTCCCTGCTCCCTTAATCTTGCCAGCTTTAGCATGCCTGTGCTCACTCATATACATGCTTGCTCCCTCACAAACTCATGTTCTTCACCCCTGCAGTCATACAGAATGCATTTTGTCCAAGCTGTACAGGTGAAAGAACAAGGTCATGTAATAAGGAATACTGACCTTGGGGGGAAGATCCATATAATTTACACAAAATATTTCCAGGACCCATCCTGTTTAGTTCCTACACATTCACCTTTTCTGCAACAAAGCTAGATAGGCAGTAAAAAAATAACCTGTCATGGAGAAGATTGGTTCAAGATGGCGGAGTAGAAGTACATGCACTCACTCCCTCTTGTGAGAGCACCGGAATCACAACTAACAGCTGAACAATCATCGACAGGAAGACACTGGAACTCACCAAAAAATATACTCCACATCCAAAGACAAAGGAGAAGGCACAATGAGATGGTAGGAGGGGTGCAATCACAATAAAATCAAATCCCATAACCACTGGGTGGGTGACTCACAAACCGGAGAACAATTATACCACAGAAGTCAACCCACTGGAGTAAAGGGTCTGAGCCCCAAGTCAGGCTTCCCAACCTGGGGGACCCACAATGGGAGGAAGAATTCCCAGAGAATCAGACTTTGAAGGCTAGCAAGATTTGATTGCAGGACTTAACAGGTGTGGGGGACACAGAGACTCCACTTTGGAGGGCACACACAAAGTAGTGTGTGCATCAGGACCCAGGGGGAAGGAGCAGTGACCCTATGGGAGACTGAACCAGACCTACCTGCTAGAGATGGAGGGTCTCCTGCAGAGGCAGGGGGTGGCTGTGGCTCACCATGGGGACAAGGACACTAGCAGCAGAAGTTCTAGGAAGTACTCCTTGGTGTGAGCCCTCCCGAGGTCTGCCATTAGCCCAACCAAAGGGCCTATAGGGTCCAGTGGCTGGGTCGCCTCAGGCCAAACAACCAACAGGAAGGGAACTCAGCCCCACCCATGAGCAGACAAACAGACTAAAGTTTTACTGAGGTCTGCCCACCCGACCAACACCCAGCTCTACCCACCACCACTGCCTCCCATCAGGAAGCCTGCACAAGCCTCTTAGATAGCCTCATCCATAAGAGGGCAGACAGCAGCAGCAAGAAGAACTACAATCCTGCAGCCTGTGGAACAAAAACCACATTCACAGTAAGACAGACAAGATGAAAAGGCAGAGGGCTATGTAACAGATGAAGGAACAAGATAAAACCCTAGAAAAACAACTAAATGAAGTAGAGATAGGCAACCTTCCAGAAAAAGAATTCAGAATAATGATAGTGAAGATGATCCAGGATTTCAGAAAAAGAATGGAGGCAAATATCGAGAAGATGCAAGTAATGTTTAACAAAGACTGAGAAGAATTAAAGAACAAATACCTACAGGAACTAAAGAACAAACAAACAGAGATGAACAATATAACGGAAATGAAAACTACACTAGAAGGAATCAATAGCAGAATAACTGAGGCAGAAGAACGGATAAGTGACCTGGAAGACAGAATGGTGGAATTCACTGCCGCAGAACAGAATAAAGAAAACAAGAATGAAAAGAAATGAAGACAGCCTAAGAGACCTCTGGGACAAAATCAAATGCACCAACATTCGCATTATAGGAGTCCCAGAAGGAGAAGAGAGAGAGAAAGGACCTGAGAAAATATTTGAAGAGATTATAGTCAAAAAATTTCCTAACATGGGAAAGGAAATAGCCACCCAAGTCCAGGAAGTGCAGAGAGTCCCAGGCAGGATAAACCCAAGGAGAAACATGCCACGACACATAGTAATCAAACTGACAAAAAATTAAAGACAAAGAAAAATTATTAAAAGCAGCAAGGGAAAAATGACAAATAAGATAAAAGGGAACTTCCATAAGGTTAACAGCTGATTTCTCAGCAGAAACTCTACAAGCCAGAAGGGAGTGGCATGATATATTTAAAGTGATGAAAGGGAAGTACCGACAACCAAGATTACTCTACCTTGCAAGGATCTCATTCAGATTCAACAGAGAAATCAAAAGCTTTACAGACAAGCAAAAGCTAGCAGAATTCAGAAACACCAAATCAGCTCTAAAACAAATTCTAAAGGAACTTCTCTAAGTGGGAAACAAAAGAAAAGAAAAGGACCTACCCAAACAAACCCAAGCAATTAAGAAAATGGTAATAGGAACATACATATCAATAATTACCTTAAATGTTAATGGATTAAATGCTCCAACCAAAATACACAGGCTGGATGAATGTACACAAAAACAGCACCCATATATATGCTGTCTACAAGAGACCCACTTCAGACCTAGGGACACATACAGACTGAAAGTGAGGGGATGGAAAAAGATATTCCATGCAAATGGAAATCAAAAGAAAGCTGGAGTAGCAATACTCATATCAGATAAAATAGACTTTAAAATAAAGAATGTTACAAGAGACAAGGAAGGACACTACATAATGATCAAGGGATCAATCCAAGAAAAAGATATAACAATTATAAATATACATGCACCCAACATAGGAGCACCTCAATATATAAGGCAAATGAAAACAGCTATAAAAGAGGAAATCAACAGTAACACAATAATAGTGGGGGATTTTAACACCTCATTTACACCAATGGACAGATCATCCAGACAGAAAATTAATAAGGAAACACAAGCTTTAAATGACACAATAGACCAGATAGATTTAATTGATATTTATAGGACATTCCATCTAAAAGCAGCAGATTACACTTTTTTTGTCTCAAGTGCACAAAGAACATTCTGCAGGATAGACCACATCTTGGGTCACAAATCAAGACCTGGTAAATTTAAGAAAACTGAAATCATATCAAGCATCTTTTCCAACCATAACGCTATGAGATTAGAAATATATTACAGGGAAAAACATAAAACACACAAACACATGGAGGCTAAACAGTACATTACGAAATAACCAAGAGATCATTGAAGAAATCAAACAGGAAATCAAAAATTACCTAGAGACAAATAAAAACAAAAACACGATGATCCAAAACCTATGGGATGCAGCAAAAGCAGTTCCAAGTGGGAAGTTTATACCAATAGAATCCTACCTCAAGAAAGAAGACAAATCAAATAAACAATCTAACCTAACAGCTAAAGGAACTAGAGAAAGAAGAACAAACAAAACCCAAAGTTAGAAGGAAAGAAAGCATAAAGATCAGAGGAAAAATAAATGAAATAGAATCAAAGAAAACAATAGCAAAGATCAATAAAGCTAAAAGCTGCTTCTTTGAGAAGATAAGCAAAATTGATAAGCTTTTAGCCAGACTCATCAAGAAAAAGAGGAAGAGGACGCAAATCAGTAAAATTAGAAATGAAAAAGGAGAGTTACAACGGACACTGCAGAAACACAAAGCATCATAAGAGACTACTACAAGCAACTCTATGCCAATAAAATGGACAACCTGGAAGAAATGGACAAATTCTTAGAAAGGTATAACATTCCAAGATTGAACCAGGAAGAAATAGAAAATATGAACAGACCAATCACAAGTAATGAAATTGAAACTGTGATTAAAAATGTTCAAACACACAAAAGTCCTGGACCAGATGGCTTCACAGGTGAATTCTATCAAACATTTAGAGAAGAGCTAAAACACATCCTTCTCAAACTCTTCCAAAAAATTGCAGAGGAAGGAACACACCCAAAATCATTCTACGAGGCCACCATCACCCTGATAACAAAACCAGACAAAGATACTACAAAAAAAGAAAATTACAGACCAATATCACTGATGAATATAGATGCGAAAATTCTCAACAAAATACTAGCAAACAGAATCCAACAGCACATTAAAAGGATCATACAAGATGATCAAGTGGGATTTATCCCAGGGATGCGAGGATTCTTCAATATATGCAAATCAATCAATGTGATACACCATATTAACAAACTGAAGAATAAAAACCATATGATCATCTCAAGAGATGCAGAAAAAGCTTTTGACAAATTCAACACCCATTTATGATAAAAATGCTCCACAAAGTGGGCATAGAGGGAATCTACCTCAACATAATAAAGGCCATATATGATAATCCCACAGAAAACATCATTCTCAATGGTGAACAACTGAAAGCATTTCCTCTAAGATCAGGAAAAATACAAGGATGTCCACTCTCGCCACTATTATTCAACATAGTTTTGGAAGTCCTAGTCACAGAAATTAGGGAAGAAAAAGAAATAAAAGGAATACAAATTGGAAAAGAAGAGGTAAAGATGTCACTGTTTGCAGATGACATGATACTATACATATATAATCCTAAAGATGCCACTAGAAAACTACTAGAGCTAATCAGTGAATTTGGTAAAGCAGCAGGATACAAAAATAATGCACAGAAATATCTTGCATTCCTATACACTAACAATGAAAGGTCAGAAAGAGAAATTAAGGAAACAATCACATTCACCATTGCAACAAAAAGAATAAAATGCCTAGGAATAAACCTACCTAAGGAGGTAAAAGACCTGTACTGAGAAAACTATAAGACACTGATGAAAGAAATCAAAGATGACACAAACAGATGGAGAGATATACCATGTTCTTGGGATTGGAAGAATCAATAATGTGAAAATGACTATTCTACCCAAAGCAACATACAGATTCAACGCAATCCCTATCAAATTACCAATGGCATTTTTTACACAGCTAGAGCAAAAATCTTAAAATTTGTATGGAGACACAAAAGACCCCAAATAGCCAAAGCAATCATAGAAAAAAATGGAGCTGGAGGAACCAGACTCCCTGACTTCAGACTATACTACACGGCTACAGTAATCAAGACAGTATGGTACTGGCACAAAAGCAGAAATATAGATCAATGGAACAGGATAGAAAGCCCAGGGATAAACCCACGCACCTATGGTCAACTAATCTATTACAAAGGAGGCGAGGATATACAATGGAGAAAAGACAGTCTCTTCAATAAGTGGTGCTGGGAAAACGGGACAGCTACATGGAAATTAGAACAGTCCCTAAGACCACACACAAAAATAAACTCAAAATGTATTAAAGACCTAAATGTAAGACTGGACACTATAAAATTCTTAGAGGAAAACACAGGAAGAACACTCTTTGACATAAATCACAACAATATCTTTTTTGATCCACCTCCTAGAGTAATGGATATAAAAACAAAAATAAACAAATGGGACCTAATGAAACTTAAAAGCTTTTGCAAAGCAAACTACAAATGAGACAAAAAGACAACCTTTAGAATTTGAGAAAATATTTGCAAACAAATCAATGGACAAAGGAGTAATCTCCAAAATATTTATGCAGCATATGCAGCTCAATATTTAAAAAAACAAACCACCAAATCAAAAAATGGGCAGAAGACCAAAATAGACATTTCTCCAAAGATGGCCAAGAGGCACATGAAAAGCTGCTCAAAATCACTAATTACTAGGGACATGCAAATCAAACTACAATGAGGTATCACCTCACACCAGTTAGAATGTGCATCATCAGAACATCTACAAACAAGAAATGCTGGAGAGGGTGTGGAGAAAAGGGAACCCTCTTGTACTGTTGGTGGGAATGTAAATTGATACAGGCTCTATGGACAACAGTATGGAGGTTCCTTAAAAAACTAAAAATAGAATTATCATATGATCCAGCAATCCCACTACTGGACATATACCCAGAGAAAACCATAATTCAAAAAGACACATGCACCTGAATGTTCATTGCAGCAGTATTTACAATAGCCAGGTCATGGAAGCAAGGTAAATGCCCATCAACAGATGAATGGATAAAGAAGATGTGGCACATATATACAATGGAATATTACTCAGCCATAAAAAGGAACAAAAGTTGGTCATTTGTAGAGACATGGATGGACCTAGAGACTGTCATACAGAGTCCGTAAGTCAGAAAGAGAAAAACAAATATTGCATATTAACGCATTTATGTGGAATCTAGAAAAATGGTAGAGATGAACCAGTTTGACAGGCAGAAATAGAGACACAGATGTAGAGAACAAATATATGGACATCAAGGGGTGAGGGGGGTGGAGGTGCTGGTGGGATGAATTGTGAGATTGAGATTGACATATATGACTAATATGTATAAAATAGATAACTAATAAGAATCTGCTATATAAATAAAATAAAATTAAAAAAAAAACCTGTCGTGGATGAATTATTTGTCCATGCTTTAAGATGGCCAGAGAGGAAAGGGTGAAGAGGTCACCAAGTCAAAAACAGCTCTCTTTCAATTTTTGTTTGTTGGTTTGTTTAACATCTTTATTGGAGTATAATTGCTTTACAGTGGTGTGTTAGTTTCCGCTTTATAACAAAGCGAATCAGTTATACATATACATATATCCCCATATCTCTTCCCTCTTGTGTCTCCCTCCTTCCCACCCTCCCTATACCACCCCTCTAGGTGGTCACAAAGCACCCATCTGATCTCCCTGTGCTATGCGGCTGCTTCCCTCTAGCTATCTATTTTACATTTGGTAGTGTATATATGTCCATGCCATTCTCTCACTTTGGCCCAGCTAACCCTTCCCCCTCTCCATATCCTCAAGTCCATTCTATAGTAGGTCTGTGTCTTTATTCCCGTCTTGCCCCTAGGTTCTTCATGACCATTTTTTTTTTTTAGATTCCATATATATGTGTTAGCATACGGTATTGTTTTTCTTTTCCTGACTTACTTCACTCTCTAAGACAGATTCTAGGTCCACCTACCTCACTACAAATAAGTCAATTTCGTTTCTATTTATGGCTGAGTAATATTCCATTGTATATATGTGCCACATCTTCCTTATCCATTCATCTGTTGATGGACACTTAGGTTGCTTCCATGTCCTGGCTATTGTAAATAGAGCTGCAATGAACCTTGTGGTTCATGACGCTTTTTGAATTACAGTTTTCTCAGGGTATATGTCCAGTAGTGGGATTCCTGGGTCGTATGGTAGTTCTATTTTTAGTTTTTTAAGGAACCTCCATACTGTTCTCCATAGTGGCTGTATCAATTTACATTCCCACCAACAGTGCACGAGGGTTCCCTTTTCCCCACACCCTCTCCAGCATTTATTGTTTGCAGATTTTTTGACGATGGCCATTCTGACTGCTGTGAGATGATATCTCATTGTAGTTTTGATTTGCATTTCTCTAATGATTAATGATGTTGAGCATTCTTTCATGTGTTTGTTGGAAATCTGTATGTCTTCTTTGGAGCAATGTCTATTTAGGTCTTCTGCCCATTTTGGATTGGGTTGATTGTTTTTTTGATATGGAGAGCTGCATGAGCTGCTTGTAAATTTTGGATATTAATCCTTTGTCAGTTGCTTCATGTGCAAATATTTTCTCCCATTAGGAGGGTTATCTTCTCGTCGTGTTTATGGATTCCTTTGCTGTGCAAAAGCTTTTAAGTTTCATTAGGTCCCATTTGTTTATTTTTTTTTTATTTCCATTTCTCTAGGAGGTGGGTAAAAAAGGATCCTGCTGTGATTTATGTCATAGAGTGTTCTACCTATGTTTTCCTCTAGGAGTTTGATAGTGTCTGGCCTTACATTTAGGTCTTTAATTCATTTTGAGTTTATTTTTGTATATGGTGTTAGGGAGTGTTCTAATTTCATTCTTTTATATGTAGCTGTCCAGTTTTCCTAGCACCACTTATTGAAGAGGCTGTCTTTTCTCCACTGTATTCTTGCCTCCTTTATCAAAGAGAAGGTGACATATGTGTGTGGGTTTATCTCTGGGCTTTCTATCCTGTTCCACTGATCTATATTTCTGCTTTTCTGTCAGTACCATATTGTTTTGATTACTGTAGCTTTGTAGTTTAGACTGAAGTCAGGCAGCCTGATTCCTCCAGCTCCGTTTTTCTTTCACAAGATTGCTTTGGCTATGCGCAGTCTTTTGTGTTTCCATACAAATTGTGAATTTTTTTTCTAGTTCTGTGAAAAATGCCATTGGTAGTTTGATAGGGATTGCATAGCTCCGAAGCTTCCCCCCTGCCACCCCCGTCTCCTCCAGTGAAGGGGCTTCCTCGTATGTGGAAACCTTTCCTCCTTCACAGCTCCCTCCCATTGGTGCAGGTCCCGTCCCTATTCTTTTGTCTCTGTTTTTTCTTTTTCCCTACCCAGGTACGTGGGGGGTTTCTTGCCTTTAGGGAAGTCTGAGGTCTTTTGCCAGCATTCAGTAGGTGTTCTGTAGGAGCTGTTCCACATGTAGATGTACTTCTGATGTATTTGTGGTGAGGAAGGTGATCTCCACGTCTTACTCTTCTGTCATCTTGATGCTCCTCCTCTTTCAATTTTTTTACCACAGCTTTTCAGAATGAGAATTCACCTGTACTTAAGTATCCTAAAACCTTGGTTTGTCATTCATTTGCCTTATTTTTTCTTTTCAATTAAACTTTTAATTAGAAATAATTATAGATTCACTTGCAGGTAAAAGAAATAGTACAAGAGACATCCTTTACCCATTTCCCCTCAATGGTAGCATCTTGCGAATCTATAGTGCAATATAACAAGAAGGATATTGACATTGATATGGTCAAGATACAGAATATTTCCAACACAGGTATCCCTCATGTTTCCCTTTTATAGTCATACCCTCTTCCCTCTCTCGCTACCTCTCCTGTTAACACCTAGCAATCACCAATCTGTTCTCCATTTCTATAATTTTGTAGTTTCAAGAATGTTATATAAATGGAATCACATAGTATGTAATCTTTCAGAGTTTGCTTTTTTTTTCACTCAGCAAAATTCTCTAGAGATTCATCCATGTTGTTGGATGTATTAATACTTTGATTCTCTCTATTGCTGATTAGTATTCCATGTATGGATATAGCACAGTTTGTTTAACTATTCACCCACTGCAGGGCATTTGGGTTGTTTGTAGTTTTTGGTTATTATGAATAAAGCTGCTATAAACTTTCAGGTACAAGTTTTTGTATCTCTGGGGTCAATTCCCAAGAGTGTAATTGCTGGGTTGTGTGGTAGTTGCATACACCACAGTTAGTTTTTTTAAGAAACAACCACACTTTCCCACAGTGGCTGTACCATTTTATATTCCTACCAGGAATGTATTACTGATTCAGTTTCTCCACATACTGGCCAGAATTTGGTGATTTCATTATTTTCAATTTTAGCCTATTCTGATAAATGATATCTCATTGTGATTTTAATTTGCATTTCCTTAATGATATTGAACATCTTTTCAAGTACTTACCATCTGTATATATTCGTCAATGAAATATCTATGTATGTCTTTTGCCCGTTTTATAATTGGATTATTTCACTTTTTAACTGTTGAACTTGGGAGTTCTTTATATACCCTAGGTACTAATCTTTTGTTGGATACATGGTTTGCAAATGTTTTCTCCTAGTCTGTAGCTTGTGTTTTCATCCTATCAATAAGGTCTTTCAAAGAATTAAAGTGTAATTTTAATGAAGTCTAATTTGTCAATTTATGCTTTTATGGATTGTGCTTTTTGGTGTTGTCTAAGTAAACTGTTTGCCTAGCCCCAGATCCCAAAGATTTTTTCCTATTTTTTCCTTAAAAGTTTTATAATTTTACATTTTAAAATTAAGCCCATCATTCATTTTGAGTTAATTTTTGTATAAGCAGTGAGGTTTCGATCTAGGTTCTTTCCCCTCCATGGATGTCTAATTGCTCCAGCACCAGTGGTTGAAAAGATTAGCTTACTTCCATTGAATTACTTTTGTTCCTTTAAAAAATCAGTTGGGTGCATTTGTGTTGGTCTAGTTCTGTTTTCTATTTTGTGTCACTGATCTATGTATCTATCACTCCACCAATACCACACAGTCTTGATTACTGTGGGTATATAGCAAGACAATATTGGGTAGATTGATTCCTCTGAATATATTATTTTTTCAAGATTGAATTAGCTCTTCTTGGTCCTGTGCCATTCCATATAAATGTTAAGATAAATTTGTCTATGTCTCCAAAAATACCTTGCTGGAATTTTGATAGGAATTGCATTGAACCTAAAGATCAATTTGGATAGTACTGACGTCTTTACTTGTACCTCCTGATACATGAACGTAGTGTGTTTATCAATTTACTTAGGTTTTATTTGATTTCATTAGTGTTTTATAAATTTCAGCATATAGATCCTGTACATGTTTTGGTTAATTTATACCTAAGTATTTAATTTTATTTGGATAATTTTAAATGGTTGTATTTTTAATTGTAGTGTCCAAGAACTCACTGCTAATATATAGAAATACAATTGATTTTTGTATACTTATCTTGTATCCTGCAACCTTGCTGAACTCATGTATTAGTTCTAGGAGGTTTTTTTGTTGTTCTTGTTGTTAGATTCTTTGGGATTATCTATGTAGATGATCGTGTCATCTGCAATCGTTCTGATCTGTATGCCTTTTACTTCCTTTTCCTCCCTTATTTCACTCGCTACAATTACTAACATTATGTTGAATAAGAGTGGCAAGAGTAGACATCCTTGCTTTTTTGCTAGTCTTATGGGGAAAGCAAATTAACTCTTTCATCGGAAAGCACAACATTAGCTATAGGTTCTTAGTAGATGCTCTTTATCAAGTCAAGGAAATTACCCTTTATTCCTGTTTTTTTCTTGAGAGTTTTTATGATGAATGGTGTTTAATTTTTAAAATTCTTTGTGTGCATTGATTGATACAATTTTGTGGTTTTTCATCTTTAGCTTGTTCATATAACAGATTACATTGATTGATTTTCAATATTAAACCACCCTTGCAGCCCTTGGTCATGATGTATAATTCCTTTTATATATTGCTGAATTTGGTTTGCTAATATTTTGTTAATAATTTTACATCTATATTCATGAAGGATATTGGAATATAGTTTTCTTTTGTATTGTCATTGTTTAGTGTTGATAGCAGGGCAATAATTTCTTCATAAAATCAATTGGAAATTACTCTCTCCTATTCTATTTCTTAGAAGAGATTGTGTAGAATTGGTGCTAATTCTTCTTTAGAAATTTGATACAATTATCCACGGAAACCATTTGGCTACAGAAATTTGATTTTGGGAGATTTAAAATTATGAATTCAATTTCCTTAATAGGTATATGACTGTTTAAATTAGGTGTTTCATATTGACTTTTGGTAGTTTGTGTTTTTCAAGAAAACGGTCCATTTCATATAAATTGTCACCTTTACTGGGTACACCAAGATGGCAGTGTAGGAGACCCTAGCCTCCATCCCCCCAACAAAGATCAACAATTATATAGCTATCCATGATCAAAAACAGTTCTGGGAGAGCTCTGGAGTCCACTTAAGAAACTTCAGCAAAACAGTGAAACAAAAAACCTGAGAAAAACTTCCCAAAAAGGGAAGGAAGAAGAGCTTCATTTTGCCTGAATCATCTCATTTCCCAAGCCAGCACTGCTTAGTGCCTACAGGAAATGCTCCAGCTAGAAAGAGTTCCTGATGCTGGGAAATGAAGAGTGGGATGAGCAACCAGCTTCCCCAGCCTTTTGGGCCACTACAGGAAGGACTCACTTTGGTTTCACGCCACCCAGAGAGTGGCAAAACTGAGATGTACAGAGATCACTAGGAATAAGGAGGAAAAGCAGGGACTACCAATAATAGTCACAGAGTGAGAGTGATTGTGGTTCCCAGTGACATGCTCTGCAGATGACCCAACAGCTTTTGCCACTGAAGAAACCTATGGCCAACACAGCTGCCATGGATTCCTGCAGATTTCACCATTTTTCATCTCATGGGTATTCACATTCGTTTTTGCCAGCTGCCTGAGTCTCTTTCTCCCTCCCCCGCCAGAGGCTGGGAACTGCACCAACTGCCAGCCCAGGCCTCTGCAGCTGCATGAAAGCAAGACACCAGCTTAGACCCTCCATGGCTGAGCCAAGGCCCCCACAGCTGCTTACAGGTCATGATTCAGCCCTAAATCCTGTCACTGGCCTGCAACACCAGGCTTATCTGCAATTAGCCCCCTTAGCTGTGTTCCTACATGCCCTCAGCCTGAACCTCATCACCGACCTCTACTGCTGTGTGTATGCCTGTGAGGAGACTACAGCTACAGAAGTGTACACTGACAGCCAGGACCCCTGAAGCTGTTCGTGAGCCCAGTTCTGGTCCTGTCTCCTGTCACTGGCCTGCCCCACTGGGCTCACCTGCAGCTAGCCCCTCCAGCTATGCACCCCCACACCCCCTGACTTCCAACACCAGCTTCCACTGCTGTGTGCCTGTGGTGAGACCCAGCAACCATAGTAGTGCACACCAACAGCCAGGGCCTAGTATGTCCACAATTGTTCCCAGCCAGTTCCTTGTCCTGGCTCCCACCACTACATGTGTGCCTGCACCTGTTCCCTACCACAACACAGTCATGTGTAGCTGGTCCCCACAGCTGAATGTATGCACACCAGTGACTCTGGCCACCACTGCTGCCTGCCATGGTCCCTAGCTGATGGACCTGGAGAAGCCACTGATGACTTCAATGGTCCTTGCAGCTTCTATGGACACATGCAACACTTGCCAAGGACAACACAGTTGTCGATGGTTGTGGACTCCAGCAAACTGAGCTGATGAGTCACCATGACCCACTGGATCCTGAGCTATCACAAGCCCCCTGCACATGATTCCCTGCACCATTAGACTTGGGGTGACAGCATGCTCCAGCATGCCTCCATTTGCAGCTGAAGGTCTTTCCTTACTGAAGTCAGTCCATAAAGTCTGCAAGAGGTGACTGTGCATTCAAATGCATAGACAACTATGCAAGGATACTGGGATCATGAAGAATCAGGGAAACAGCACCACCAAAGGAACACAGTATACTTCCAATAACTGACCATAAAGAAATGGAGATATTCAAATTGCCTGACGAAGAATTCAGAATAATTGTTCTAAAGATGCTCAGAGAGATACAAAAGAACACAGATAAACAATGAAATGAAATCAGAAAAATAATACAAGAAAAAAAAGAGAAGTTCAACAAAGAAATAGAAAACATAAAAAGAATCAAAGAGAAATTTTGGATCTGAAGAACACAATTACTAAACTGAAGAATTCAATCAAGAGCTTCAAGAACAGATTGGACCAAGCAGAAGAATGAAGCAATGAGACTGAAGACAGATCATCTGAAGTTATCCATCCAGAAGAGAAAAAAAAAAAGAAAAGGAATGTAGAAATCCTACAGGACATATGGGACACCATTAAAACAAACAAACAAAGACCCCTACACAACAATGGAGTCCCAGAAGGAGAAGAGAGAAAGAAAGGAATACAAAGCTTATTTAAAGAAATAATGACTGAGAACTTCCCAAACCTGGGGAAAGTTTTGTATATCCAAGTTCATGAAGTAAATAGGTCACCCCAAAATGTCCATCCAAATTGATCTTCTATAAAACACATGATTTAGAAACTGTCTGATATCAAGACAAAGCTAGAATTTTTAAAGTAGCAAGAAAAAAAAATCTCTCATACAAGGGACCCCCACAAGGCTATAAGCAGATTTCTTAGCAGAAATCTTGCAGGCCAGGAGAATGGGATGATATATTCAAAGTGCTGAGAGAAAAAACTTCTAACCAAGAGCACTTTACTGAGCAAAGTTGTCCTTCAGAAATGAAGGTACAATAAAAACTTTCCCAAACAAACAAAAGTTGAGGGATTTTTGTCACCACTAGACCTGCCTTACAAGAAATGCTGAAAGGGCTGCATGTAAATCCATGAAGTTAGAACTCACCCTCATACCATGCACAAAAAGAAACTCAAAATGGCTTAAAGACTTAAACATAAAATGTGATGCCATAAAACTCCTAGAAGAGAGCATAGGCAAAACATTCTCTGACATAAATCGTACCAATGTTTTCTTAGGTCAGTCTCCCAAGACAATAGAAATAAAAACAAAAACAAAGAAATGGGACCTAATCAAACTTAAAAGCTTTTGCACAGCAAAGGAAACCATAAAAAAAAGGAAAAGACAACCTACAGAATGGGAGAAAATATTTGCAAATGATGCAACAGACAAGGGCTTAATCTCCAACATCTACAAACAGCTCATACAACTCAACAACAAAAAAGCAAACAACCCAATTGAAAAATGTGAAGAAGACCTTAATAGACATTTCTCCAAAGAAGACATATGGATGGCCAGTAAGCACAAGAAAAGATGCTCAACATCACTAATTATTAGAGAAATGCAAATCAAAACTACAATGAGGTACCACCTCACACCAGTCAGAATGGTCAACATTAAAAAGTCTACAAATAGCAAATGCTGGAGAGGATCTGGAGAAAACGGAACCCTCCTACACTGTTGGTGGGAATGTTAAGTTGGTGCAGCAACTATGGAAAACAGTGTGGAGGTTCCTCAGAAAACTAAAAATAGAATTACCATATGATCCAGCAATCCCACTCCTGGGTATATATCCAGACAAAACTATAATTCAAAAAGATACATGCACCCCTATATTCATAGAAGCACTATTCACAATAGCCAAAGCATGGAAACAACCTAAATGTCCATCGACAGATGAATGGATAAAGAAAATGTGGTACATATATACAATGGAATACTACTCAGCCATGAAAAAGAACAAAATAATGCCATTTGCAGTAACATGGATGAAACTAGAGACTATCATACTAAGTGAAGTAAGTCAGAAAGAGAAAGACAAATACCATACGATATCACTTATATGTGGAATCTAAAATATGACACAAATGAACCCATCTACAAGACAGAAACAGACTCACAGACATAGAGAACAGACTTGTGGTTGCCAAGGGGGAGGGGGGTGTGGGAAAAGCAGATGTAAACTATTATATATAGGATGGATAAACAAGGTCCTACTGTATAGCACAGGGAACTATATTCAATATCCTGTGATAAACCATAATGGAAAAGAGTATTAAAAAAAAGAAATGCTGAAAGGAGTTCTTCAAGCTGAAATGAAAGTATGCTACCTAGTAACATGAAAACATGTGAAAATATACCACATATATGTAAAGGTAAATATATAGTCAGATTCAGAATACTCTTAATACTGTAATATGGCAGTGTGTTAAACGCTTAACTCTAGTATAAAGGTTAAAGGACAGAAGTATTAAAATATCTATGGTTAGGGACTTCCCTGGTGGTGCAGTGGTTAAGAATCTGCCTGCCAATGCAGGGGACACGGGTTCAATCCCTAGTCCGGGAAGATCTCACATGCTGCAGAGCAACTAAGCCTGTGTGCCACAACTACTGAGCCTGCATTCTAGAGCCCATGAGCCACAACTACTGAGCCCATGTGCCACAACTACTGAAGGCCGCATGCCTAGAGCCCATGCTCCACAACAAGAAAAGCCACTGCAATGAGAAGCCCACACACCACAACGAAGAGTAGCCCCTGCTCGCTGCAACTAGAGTAAGCCCACGCACAGCAAAGAAGACCCAAAGCAGCCAAATAAATAAATAAAATTAAAATGCCAATCTTTAAAAAAATATCTATGGTTAAAAAATAAAGCAACAGTAATTTTTAATGGATACACAACATAAAATCATGTAAACTGTGACACCAAAAACAAAATGTCGGTTGGGGGGAGTAAAGGGTAGAGTTTTAGTATGAGATCAAAGTTAACTTGTTATCAGTTTAAAATAGACTGTTACATCTATAAGATGTTTCAAGTAAGCCTCAGGGTAACCACAAAACAAAAACCTATAGTAGATACAAACAAGATAAGAGGAAAGAATAAAGATATACCTTTAGGGAAAATCATCAGTTCACAAAGGAAGATAGTAAGAGAGGAAGGAACAAAGAAACTATAAAACAGCCAGAAAACAATTAACAAGGTGCAATAGCAAGTCTTTACCTATCAACAATCACTTTAAATGTAAATGGAGTAAATTCTCCAATCAAAAGGCATAAAGTGGCTGAATGGATTAAAAAACAAGACCCAACTATACGCTACCTACAAGAGACTCGCTTCAGCTTCAAGGACACAAATAGGCTCAGAGTGAAGGGATGAAAAAACATATTCCACATAATTGAAATTTAAAGAGAACAGAGGTAGCCATACTTATATCAGATAAAATAGACTATAAGTCAAAAACTGTGACAAAAGACAAAAAGGTCATTATATAATGATAAAGGAGTCAACTCATCAAGAGGATATAAAAATTGTAAATATATATGCACCCAACACTCAAGCACTGAAGTATATTAAGCAAATACTAATAGATTTGATGGGAGTTATAGACAACAATACAATAATAGTAAGGGACTTCTGTAACACACTCTCAACAATGGATAGATCAGCCAGACAGCAAATCAGCAAGGAAATATTGGACTTGAACTATACTTTTAGACCAAATGGCCCTAACAGATGTATGTAGAACATTACACCCAACAGCCCCCAAATACACATCCTTTTCAAGCACATGAAACACTCTCCAGGAGAGATCATATATTAGGTCACAAAATAAGTCTCAGTAAATTTTAAAAGACTGAAATCATACCAAGTATCTTTTCCAACCACAGTGCTATGAAAATAGAAATCAATAACAGAAGGAAAACAAAAAATTCACAAATATATGGAAACTAAACAATGCACTCCTAAAGAAACAATGGATCAAAGATGAAATCAAAGGGGAAATGAAAAAATATCTTGAAATGAAGAAATATGGAAATACAACATTAAGAAAAAAGGCCTCAAATAAACAACCTAATTTTACACTTCAAGAACTAGAAAAAAACAAACTAAGCTCAAAGTCAGCAGAAAGTAAGTAGATAACAAGATCAGAGCAGAAATAAATATAGGAGAGAAAAACAATAGAGAAGATCATTGAAACTAAGAGTTGGGTTTTTGAAAAGATAAACCAAACTGACAAACCTTCAGCTAGACTAAGTAAAAGAGGACTCAAATAAATAAAGATATGAAAGAGGAGACATTACAAGTGATACCACAGAAATATAAAGGATCATAAGAGATTATTATGAACAGTTATATGCCAACAAATTGGACAACTTAAATGAATACATTCCTGGAAATGTACAACCTACCAAAACTGAATCATGAAGTAACAGAAAACCAGAACAGACCAATAACAAATATGGTGATTGAATCAGTAATCAAAAACCTCTCAAGAAAGAAAAGCCCAAGAACAGATTGCTTCACAGGTGAATGCTACCAAACATTTATATAAGAATTAATGCTAATTATTCTCAAACTCTTCTAAAAAATAGAATAAGAGGTAACACTTCCAGACTCATTTTACAAGGCTAGCATTACCTTCATATCAAAGCTAGATAAAGACACTACGAGAAAAGAAAACTACAGGCAAATATCCCTGGTGAATGTAGATGCAAAAATTCTCAACTAAATACTAGCAAGCTGAATTCAACAGCACATTTAAGGGATCATACACCATGACCATGGGGTATTTATCCCTAGGATGCATGATGATTCAATATAGGCTAACCAAGATATGTGATATACCACATTAATAGAATGAAAGATAAAAATCATGTGATCATCTCAACAGATATAGAAACAGCAGTTGATGAAATCCAATATCTTTCCTTATAAAAACTCAATATAAAGATGTTAAAAAAAAAACAAAAAACCTCTCAACAAATTTGGTATAAAGGGAACATAGATCAACATAATAGAAGTCATATATGATAAGCCCACAGCCAAAAACATACTCAACAGTGAATGGCTGACAGTTTTCCCTCTAAGATCAGGAACCAGATAATAGTGTCCACTCTCACCACTCCTATTCAACATAGTACTAGAAGTCCTAGCCAGGACAATTAGGCAAAAAAAAAAAAAAGCTTCCAAATCAGAAAGGAAGAAGTAAAATTGTCTCTGTTGATGACATGATGTTATATATAGAAAATCCTAAATATTCCACCAAAACCCTGTTAGAACTAATAAATGAATTCAGTAAAGATGCAGGATACAAAATCAACATACAAAAATCAGTTGCACTTCTATATATTAACAATGAACTATCTGAAAAAGAAATGAAGAAAACAATCCTATTTACAATAGCATCAAAAATAATAAAATACTTAGGAATAAATTGAACCAATGAAATGAACGATCTATATACCAAAAAACCGTAAGACAGTGATGACAGAAATTGAAGAAAACACAAATGGAAAGTTATCTTGTGTTCATGAACCATAAGAGTTAATATTTTTTAAATGTCCAGGCTACCTAAAGCCATCTATAGATTCAATGCGATCCCTATCAATTTCCTATTTTTCACAGAAATATAAAAAACAATCCTAAAATTCGTATGGAACCACCATAGACCTTGAATAGCCAAAGCAATTCTGAGAAAGAAGAAAGAAAGAAGAACAAAGCTGGAGGCATTACACTTCCTGATTTCAAACTGTATTACAACGCTATAGTATTGGCACTATTTATGCCAATAGTGATATTGGCATAAAAACAGACACATAGACCAATGGAACACATAGACCATTGGAAACAATGAATCAGAAATATACCCCTACATCTATGGTCAACTAATGTTTGAAAAAGGAGCCAACAATATTCAATGGGGAAAGAATAGTCTCTTTAATAAGTGGTGTTGGGAACACTGGACATGCAAAAGAATGAAATTGGATCCTTATCTTATATCTTTCACAAAATTAACTTAAAATGTATTAAAGACTGAAATGTATGACCTGAAATTATTAAAGAAGAACATATAGGGAAAGAACTCCTTTACATTGGTCTTGGTAACAAATTTTTGGATATGACACCAAAAGTGCAAACAACAAAGGCAAAAATAAATAAGTGAGATTACATCAAACTAGAAAACTTCTGCACAGAAAAATGAAAAAGGCAACCAACAGAATGTGAGAACATACTTGCAAACCATCTATCTGACAAGCACGTTCATAATTTCTCATTGAAAGATTTTTATCATGGCTGCTTTGAAATCTTTATCAGATAATTCTAACATCTATGTCATCTCAGTGTTTGTATCTATTGATAGTTGTTTTTCATTCAGTTTGAAATCTTCATGGTTCTTGGTATGAGTGATTTTCAGTTGAAACCTGTAGATTTTGCATATTATATTATGAGACTTTGGATCTTATTTAAACTTTCTGTTTTAGTTGGCATTGTTTAACATCTTTCTAGCAGGGGTAAGGTGGCATTGCCCCATTACTGCCAGGTGGAAGTAGAAGTCCAGGTTCCCCATTTAGCCTCCATTGACATCTGAGGGAGGTGGTATCCTCATTACTACTGACAGGCAGGGGTCTGAGTTCCAGCTCCTCATGTAGTCTCCATTGACACCTGCTGGAGGCGGCCTTGTTACTCCTGGGTGATGATGACAGTCATGAATCTCTATTACCTCCTCTGACACAACAATGAGGAGGGGCAGCCTTATAACTTTCAATTGTCAGAGAGGAGTAGAAGTCCAAGCCCCCCAGATGGTGTACCCTAAAAAATTTGGGGTGGTGGTAGTTTATTGCTGGCTAGTGGAGATGAAAGTTCCAGCTAGGTACCTTGTATTCTCTGACACTACCCTGGAAGGAGTCCCTGGCAAAGGCACTGGAGCGCCTCATTAGAGCCTTGCGGCAGATGGAAATCTACGTTCCCCTCTTGGCTGGGAGTGGGTGGGAATAGGGCAGCAGTTTTTTCTGTGCTGTTTGGCTGGAGCAAAGCACTTAGCTGTATTGTCTGTAAGTTTTCCATCTTACTAGGCTGCTCTTTCCTGGTCCTTTGGCTATAGAGAGCAGGCTTTTGTTTGGGCTTGTTTTGGGTCTGTACCCATTGGTGTTTATGAGTTGCCAGCTTCTTCAGCTCCAAGTGTGAGATATATGAGGTAAAAAGAAAACCCACAGAACTCACCACCATGTCATTCTTCAGGTCTCAAGCTTCCTAGACAGTCTGCCTTCTCCTCTGTACCTTTCAGTCTTCTTATTAATTTTTTAATATAATATCCAGAGCTTTTAGTTGTACTTAGTGGGAGTAATAGGGAAAACTATGTCTACTCCATCTTCCTGGAAGTAGAAGTCCCCCTATTTGTCTTTAATTTTAAGATGCTCATGCTTAAAGGGACATACATAGCCTAATATCTTCACTTTGTCCCAGAAAATGAAGACTTAGAGAAGATAAATAACTTGCCTAAGGTCAAACAATGATATGAAGGCAAAAGCTTAGACTAAACTCCAGGTCTTTTGGCTTCTCATTCCTATATTTTTCTCCCTATACTACCCTGTCTTTCTTACCCTTACCATTTTCTTTCATACAGTTTCATCTTCTGCTAGTCCTTCTGTTTTCCTTTTCCTACACTAAACCCTCCACCTTAAAAACACACTGAGATCAGACAGTAACCTCCAAGTCATTTTTACTCCCATTGTGACATTAAAAACTTGTTCTCCTAAGAAGTTATAGTTCAGCTCTTTTGATAATGGGAATAGAGGAATGTTTGTGGCAGGGAATGAAGAAAAGGTACTATGTAAAGTCTAGTAAATAATCATAGCTAACAGACTTACAGCTCCAGGCTAAGAGCACAAGTTTTTTCTCTAACTACCCATTCATCACATACTATAATCTTCTAGCAGAGTGCCCTAACTCAGTACCATCTGCCGCTATTATATTAAATTACTATTATGATTTTGAGTACCAAAGTCATAATATGCAGAGGTTAAAGCTTTTTGGTATTGGTAACATCCTAGAAGTACATGTGCAGAGTACTTTGATAATTTTTAAAAAAAAGCATAATTCAATGAAAGAGGTCTAATGGATTTATAAAAGGTTGAAAACTCAGGAACTATTGAATTTTGAACCTCGTTCTCTCAGTCATTTGGAGTGACCTCATGTAAATTAATATTTCTAATCATTAATTCTCAGGCACAACATGAAAATTATGATTGCTTGACAGGAGGTAAAATGAAGAGGGGTTGGAGAAAGAAGAAATGCTAGCAATGACAACTGCCATTTACCCAATCTTATTTTGCACCAAAAGAACAGGGCTAAGTACTTTATTTTACATGTATTTATTTGAGGCTCTCAGGTGCATGCAATTGTATTAATCATGATACTTAGTTCATGATCTACTTTCAGCACTGGTCCCCTAGTTATTTAGTTAGTTATTTTTAATAATATAGTAAGTACCTGCAAACTCACAGCCACCAAATAAAGACTAAGACCTTGACAATAATCTCCACCTAAGTATAAGGATTCCTTCACCCCCATCCTACATGCTCCCTCACCCCACCTCTCAGCCAAGGTAACCAACATCTTGAATCCTGTGTTCATTATCTTTTTGCTTTATAAAATTAGTTTTATTATACCTATATGTAATATAAAACTTAAATTTTTTGTACTTTATAAAATATAATATGTTCTATGTAATCTTTTAGGGTTTACTTTTTCATCTAATATTATATTGCTAAGATTAATCCATATTTTTTGTGTGGCTGTAGTTCATTTGTTCTGAATACTGCATAATAATTCACTGTATGAATATACCATGGTTTATTAATCCATTATTAACATTGATGGAATTTAGGTTGTTTCTAGATTTTTGTACTGTGAACTGTGCAGTTATAAACATAGTTATATGTGTCTCCTGTTATGCATGAGTAAGTTTCTCTTAGGTATGTATCTAGGAGAATTTTTGTGTCATAGGGTATATGAATGTTCAACTTCAGGAGATAATGTCAAAATGCACCTCAAAGACTTTGCAGCAATGTATATATATTCCTAATAGTAATATATAAGAAATCATGTGACTCTGCATCTTCTCTAATACTTGCCTTTCTGAGTGACTATCTCCTCTGTTCTCTCAAGGATGATACATAAATGGTACCATTCTAGATGCATAGAAGAGAAGTTAATTCTTTACATGTAACGGATACTTAGGGCATTAGCAATTTGTTCTCTCCAGGCACCTCAACTGAGAAAGGTTCCTTCATATTATCACCTTTTACTTTTTTTGCCAACCAATTGGATATAAAATGGTATCTTATTATGAGTTGATTTTTATTTTCCTAGTTAATAATGACGTTGAATCTCTTCATAAGTTAATTGGCCATATGTGTTCGCAATTTTGTGAAATGTCTGTTCATGTCTTTTGTCCATTTTTCTACGGGATTACTTGTGCTTTCTTAATAATTTTTACAGCTCCTTTATGTATTGTTGACATTATTTCTTTGTCAGTTGTGTTTTGTGAATATTTTCTCCCAGTTTGTAACTTGTCTTTCCTCATGCTTTAAGGTGTATTGTTTTTGAGCCTTAAGACAGCTTCTATTCCAAAGTTAGGAAGATATTCACTGACATTTTCTACTAAGAGTCTAAAACTTTTGTTTTTGAAACTTATACTCAGTTGATCCTGTATGAGATATGATTTATTTTCATCTTTTCCCACATGAATAACTATTTTCCAGCTTCATTTATTAAACAGTCTCTACATTTCCCACTGATCTCTCATGCTACTTCTTTTATATATCATAACTCCATACATACATGGGTTTACTTCTGGGCTCTCTATTTATAAAAATTTTAGATTCATTATTCAATGCAGTCTCCATAATAAGCAATTTAATATGGATTATTTCATGTAATCTACAAAGTCATACTATGAGGTAGGTGCTATTTTCTCCATTTTACAGATCTAGGAAACTATGGCTTAGAGAAGTTAGTTACTTGTTCAAGATCACAGACTAGTTTATGGCAGCTCCAAGTCCAAGACTCCAGAGCCCACGGTTTTAAGCAGTAATCGATACTGGCTTTTACTCTACTACCTCATAAGGATGTTGTGAAAGTCAGTAAATATCACAGACAGTGAACTATATATTTAGCTCTGTACTAAATACTTAGTGGTTTGAGGTAGGGTTGGGGGTAGTCTTGTAAAGGAAAGACAAAGTCTAGATGATCTCTAAGTGCCGCCTCTTTCTCATCTCCCATTCATTCTTCCAAATACCTCGCTGCATGCTCTAAGCTTTCAGTATAACAGTGGACACCCCCTGTAGAAGCTGTTTGGCTCTTCTGGAGGTGCTCAGGGGCACAAATTCTTTTTTTTTAAACATCTTTATTAGAGTATAATTGCTTTACAATGGTGTGTTAGTTTGTGCTTTATAACAAAGTGAATCAGCTATACATATACATATATCCCCATATCTCTTCCCTCTTGCGTTCCCTCCCTCCCCTCTAGATGGTCACCAAGCACCGAGCTGATCTCCCTGTGCTTTGCGGCTGCTTCCCACTAGCTATCTATTTTATGTTTGGTAGTGTATATATATCCATGCCACTCTCACTTTGTCACAGCTTACCCTTCCCCCTCCTCATATGCTTAAGTCCATTCTCTAGTAGGTCTGTGTCTTTATTCCCATCTTGCCCCTAGGTTCTTCATGACCTTTTTTTTTTCTTAGATTCCATATATATGTGTTAGCATACGGTATTTGTTTTTTCTCTTTCTGACTTACTTCACTCTGTATGACAGACTCTAGGTCCATCCACCTCGCTACAAATAACTCAATTTCGTTTCTTTTTATGGCTGAGTAATATTCCATTGTATATATGTGCCACATCTTCTTTATCCATTCATCTGTCAATGGACACTTTGGTTACTTCCATGTCCTGGCTATTGTAAATAGAGCTGCAATGAACATTGTGGTACATGACTCTTTTTGAATTATGGTTTTCTCAGGGTATATGCCCAGTAGTGTGATTGCTGGGTCATATGGTAGTTCTATTTTTAGTTTTTTAAGGAACCTCCATACTGTTCTCCATAGTGGCTGTATCAATTTACATTCCCACCAACAGTGCAAGAGGGTTCCCTTTTCTCCACACCCTCTCCAGCATTTATTGTTTGTAGAGGGCCACAAATTCTTGTTTTGGAAGAAAACTAACCAAGAGTGGCCAAAGAAACCTGAATGACTTGAGCACCTGCTCCATAGGGAAGGAGATAGAATTACTGGGCTGCTGATAATTTGCAAAAATAACTCCTGAGCTCTCGTGGAAGTGAAGGCACCCTGATCCTTTCAAAGAACAGTTGTGAGAAATGGTGTGAGTATGAATGTTGTGGGTAGGGCAGGGTGCAGAGAGAGAGAATTCAGAATTGCAGAGCTATCCTCAAAGTTCTGATGCTTTAGAACTTCCCCACTGGGTCTAAACTTCAAAGTTTGCATGGGGAGCGGGAAGGGTAAGCTGGGACAAAGTGAGAGAGTGGCATGGACATATATACACTACCAAATGTAAAATAGATAGCTAGTGGGAAGCAGCTGCATAGCACAGGGAGATCAGCTCGGTGCTTTGTGACCACCTAGAGGGGTGGGATAGGGAGGATGGGAGAGAGACACAAGAGGGAGGAGATATGGGGATATATGTATATATATAGATGACTCACTTTGTTATAAAGCAGAAACTAACACACCATTGTTAAGCAATTATACTCCAATAAAGATGTTAAAAAATAGAATAAATAAAAATAAAAACCAAAAACAAAAAACTTCAAAGTTTGGATGGAGGTGAGAGGGTAGGTTAGAGAGGGAAAAAATGATCAGTCTGATATCCATAGTCATTTTTTTAAGCTGACCTATACTCTTAAGAAACTTTCAAATTGCATACACAAATGAAATTGTACCTTCAGCATGAAGCTCTACGAGGTCTAATTATCAGAGCAAATGTTTACTGAATTAATTTAAGAACTACAATACCAACACTGCCTATTTCATAATCTAGGGGAAGCATTTTCTTCTCAAGCCATGTTCAGTGTGCAATGGGAAGCCAATTATCAACCCAGAACATTTCTCAGTGAAAAATGTGTCATTCTTTAAGACACTTAGGGCTTAAGCAGGCTTAAGGCCCCTATCTCATCATTTCTCTTATTTCTACCATCTAAATACCCATCAATCCAAGCCAAGATTATTTTCACCATTGCATAGCTTAAAGGTGTCAATGACACGTGGACAAAGAAAATTTTGGCAAGAGACAAGGCATAATTTTTACTTACTTGAATGCTCATACCAGCTTTTTCTGAAAACAGAGTATAATAATGGGGCTTCTGAGAGAAAAATACAGTAAACAGGCACTATTACTGATTAAATGAGGGTGAATTCAGTTTTATTGCTTTTAAGCAAGCGCAGTAATTCTAACTAAAAACTAACCAATATGGTCCCTTTAGAATTCCCAGGGATGTGTTTTTCATCAATACAAGAGAATACTTTCTATTTACCAGATGTAGGCACCTTATGGATGAGAGCCTTGTTCATATTTCATCTTATTCATCTTTCAGTTTCTAGCAGTTTCTGCTAGAAAGTAGCATTTTCATCTACCCTTCCATCCAATATCACCTGACACACAGTAGGCATCCAATAAATGTTTGCTGAATAAATATATTAGCATATTATTTGTTTGTAATTGTTTACTGCTCAGAATGCTTTTAAACTGGCTGTATAAATAGGCTAAATACTATCCTGACATTTTAAAAACTTTGATTATCAGAACTTTCTATTTCTTAGATACAACTAATTTTTATAGTCCTAAAGAATATGGATAGGAATTTAAGAGATTTTTTAGTGTGCCAGAAGAAGTTCCATTTCCCTTTATAGACACCAGGCAGAACTTTTCCAGACCTCCTTCTGTGTAACCAAACACTTTCAAGTAGCAACCAAACATCCCAAAGTGCCTAAGCTGGCTGAATGTCATAGCAGAAGACAGCTGGGGACATGATGTTGAGAATGACCAGTGTTTACACGATATTTACATACCAGATTCCACAGCTTTAAGACAGGTGTGTCCTGCTACCCTATTTTTTTTCCCTCAAAGAGCACCTGGATCCTGTCTGGAAAACAGATCAAGAACTGAACTGCCAATCACTATAGGTGGGATGACTAAATTTTCTGACTCTATAATTGGAAAAGCATGATTTGACATATGGATTTCTACTTTTGAGGACAATGGGATAGAACATGTAACACTGGGGCTGCTCTAAAAAATCCAAAATATGTGGTTTTTCCATACTCACAGGAATGACAAGAAAATCAAGAGGGACATAACTTTATAAAATAAATTCAATATGAAAGAACACAGCATAAACAATGTTAAAATACATGGGAAAACATTCACAACACATTTAACAGAAAAATGATTAATTTCCATGACATAAAAAGAAACCTTACAAGTCCAAAATTTAAAGATAAATAACCACAGAAAAATGGGCAAAGGATATCACAAATGATATATAAAAGAAACATAAAGGATTAGTAAACATTTGAAAAAGATGCTCAAACTCTCTATTTATTAGAGAAATGCAAGTTAAAGCAATAAGGAGCTACAATTCATCACTGTCTAATGGGCAAAAAGTCATAGGATTAAAGGTATTGTGTGTTGGCAAGAAGACAAAGAATGGCCCTCTCAACACTGGATGTGTTGACTTGGTGAGGCCTTTGTAGAAGTCATCATGGTGTTGGCCATCAAAACATACAAAGCCCTTAACACTTCAACTCTGCAATCCTACTTCTTAGACTCTATTCTAGAGTAACACTTGCTCACATGTACAGGCTAGCATGCTCATGGATGTCCTTTGCAGCATTTTTGTGGCAGCCAAAAGATAGGAATAATCTAAATATTTATCAACAAGAGGATCCCAGTAGTAAATTTCCCAATCTCTAACACGGTCTACCAGGCAGTTATTAAAAAGAGAGCAAGTCAGGGCAGAAATTATTCTTAGAGGGGAAGTAAGTGTCTACAAAAGGGCACCAGGGTCTTCTAGGGTGCCAGAAATGGTCTATGCCTTGTCTTAGGTGCTGGTTACATAAGTGTGTTGTTTGTGAAAGTTCATTGGTGTACACGTAAGATTTTGCACTTTTCTGCACATCAATAAAATATTTTTAAAAAAATTAACTAAAAAACAGATTTGGGAGACCCCATGCTTTAGTGGAAAGAGTACTATACTAGGAAGAAGGAGTTCTGAGCTCCAGCTCCTTTCTGCCCAAACTAGTTTGGGACTTTGGGCAAGTCACTTGGACTGAATTGCAGTTGACTCAATTCAAGGTAGGGATAATTTTATTCTGCTGAAAGATAGGGAACTGGGTCCAATGATTTCCATGTCTTTTTCATTTTTAGGTTTTATGGCTCTTTAAGCCATAACAGTTCAGTATTATTTACCTCCATTAAGTTTCTTTTATCTATCCCCTCTTCTCCATCCCTACTCCCATAACACTGATTCAGGCCCATATTTCACTTCCCTGGGATATTTCAAAAGTCTTCAAACTTGTCTCTCCAGTTCTACCCTTTAAAATCTATAATAAAACACTTTGGTTAGAGTATCTTTTGACAGTACAGCTCAAATCACGTCGCTGCTTTCTTCAAAAACCTTAGAAATCAGTGGGGCATGGTGCAAAGTGCACAGAAGCCATTATTGGAAAATCTGGGTTTGAATAGCTTACTGGCTGTCTAATCTTGGGCAAGCCATTGAGCCTCTGAATCTCAATTACCTCATCTGTGAAATGAGCGGAGTTATGGGACCTTCTTCCATTACTGCATGTCCCATGTACAAAGAACAGACTTTTAGCTACTGATGTGTCAAGTCCCAAGTCACACTTAACATCATCTGCCAGGGGGCCAGAGTAACGGCAGAGAATCAAGTTTCTTAGCTACCTTTACTTGACTTACTCCAATCAAGAGAGAGAATACTTCTGGGCAGACAGAGCTTCAACACAAAGCTCTACAACTGACTTGGCTGTTTGACAGGAGAACAAAAAGTGAAAGGTGCCTCCCTCTTTGCAGGCTTTGCCACAGAGAGAGTGGCACCTCATAGCAAAGGTTAACTGTCTTAATTGATAGGAAACCCAGCCTGTAAGATCTATAGACCTCTCTGTACACACCTAATGTTAGTAAGAACTGCTTAACAGAGATCTGGCACAAAATCAAAAGAAGCTAAAATCTTGTGGTTACCCTGCTGAGATAATTTAGGATGCATTAGTCAATGTTTCTCAGGCTGTTCATCCTGGATCAGGATAATTATGGAGAGGAATAAAAAAGGCCAGATTAGAAAACAGCTTGCCAGCAGAACCACTATATTTGCATGGGTTGATATTTAAATCAGCATCTGAAAACAGTACGTAGTTATGACTTGTTGCCTGCTCAGACTTTATGCCAAGTTCTGAAGCAAATTCAGCACTTGGCATTCATTTCAGAGGGAAAGCCTGGTTCCTTGTTACACAAGCCTCTTAAAATCTCTATCTTGACAGATACAAAGGCCACTCAGGCTGAGGATGCCCCTCACATTAGATGACTTGCATGATCTCCAGGAACTAATTTTGGAGAAAGAAGGCATATTCTTAACTTGATCTCTCTTCTTCCCAGGAAACTCAACCAAGAATCTTCTGAAATTTCACCTCCTTCCCTCCAAAGCTTCCTTGCTTGTCTGGAGGAATGAAGGTGTCTTCATTAACCTCACCCTGATCTGAAATAAAATTCCATGAAAATGCCTTTACTCTTCATCCAATTATGCATTTGCACTCAATTTCTTCCTGGCTTAGTGCCCAGCACATAATGGCCACTTAGTAAATATTTGCTCTTATTTACTGAGTATTCACTGTAAGCAGTCACTCTTTGATAGCACTCAGCATAATTACAAATAATTATTTGTGTAATTATTTGCTTAATGACTGTCTTCCTTACTAGACGGTGAGCATCACAAGGCCAGGGTTGGAGTTTGTCTTATTTACAGCTGTACTCTTAAAAACTACCACAATGCTTCACACTTAATACCCAATAAATATTCATTGAACAAAAGAACTTAATCCCAAAACAACCTGTACACTGGTATTTTTTTTAAATTTTTTAAATTTTTTGCTGTACGCGGGCCTCTCACTGTTGTGGCCTCTCCTGTTGCGGAGCACTGGCTCCGGACACGCAGGCTCAGCGGCCATGGCTCACGGGCCCAGCCACTCTGCGGCATGTGGGATCTTCCCGGACTGGGGCATGAACCCGTGTCCCCTGCATCGGCAGGTGGACTCTCAACCACTGTGCCACCAGGGAAGCCCTACACTTGGTATTATTATTTCTATATTATAGGTGAGGAAACTGAGGCTCAATACTTCAATAACTGTGCTTCAATAACTTGCCTAAGGTAAGAGCCGGAGTTCTGAGCACGTGCTCTTAACAACCATTGTATCCTGCCTCCCTCTTTTTAAGTCCTGTTCTACTATATACTAGCTGTAGCCTGGGAAAGTTTCATAAATTTTCTAAGCTTCGGTTTTGCTGTCTATAAACAAAGAAAATGGTATCTATTTTATAGATTTGTTATGAAATTTGCTTGAGTTTATATATGTAAAACACTTGGTTATAGTGGTTGGCATACAATCAATATTTAATAAAAGCTGCTGCTCCTGTATTGTTGTTATGGAATCAAATATTCAGAAGAAAGGGACTGTAGCTAGGGAATGCCACTTGCTGAAACCTGTCTCCCCTGCAAAATAGCACATTCCATTCGAGCAGTTGGACACATCTAATGGCTTTCTGTGCCACTCTCATCAACCCTCACTCAGCACATTCCATAAAACAGCTTGCATGTGAAAGTTGCTTTTGCTTAAAATTCAAATGTAGGAGAAGCAAAATATTTTAAAGTTAATTCTATTACACAAGCAATTGCTCAATAGAAATACTACAATCTGCATGGCTTAAAGCGAATAGCTCATGTTTTCAAGGAAATTGAGATTGGAAAAAAAAAATCAAGACTGCCTCCCAACCCCTTACAAGAGGGAATTTCATCATTACAGAGTTTTATTTCAATAGATAGTAAATTGATATCAGGAAACAGAGCAAAGAAAGAGAAAACTGCAAATTAGGCAGTCACTTCTTTCTGTGTTGAAATAGCTAGAGTGGTCAACATATACAAAACCACTTTATTTGTCACCTTCTGGTCTACTGCATCACTGTCACTTTAGTTCTTAACAGAAGACTCTAGACATACTTTATCATAGAATACAGTATCCATGGTTTTGCTTTCTGTGGTGTCAGTTATCCAAGGTCAACTGCGGTCCAAAAAATATTCAATGGAGTATTCCAGAAATAAACAATTCATAAGTTTTAAATTGCATGCTGTTCTGAGTAGCGTGATGAAACTTCACACTGTCCTGCTCTATCCCACCTGGGACACGAATCATCCCTTTGTCCAGTGCATCCCACCTGTAAGTTACTCAGCTGCCTAGGTTATCAGGTCAACTGTCATGGTATCAGCAGTGTTTGTGTTCAAGTAACCCTTATCTTACTTAATAATGGCCGCAAAGTGCAAGAGTAGTGATTCTGGCAGTTCGGATATTCTCTTACTGTGCCTAATTTATAAATTAAACTTTATCATAAGTATGCATGTATAGGGAAAAAACATAGTATATATGGGGATTGCTACTATCCACAGTTTCAGGCATCCATTGGGGAATCTTGGAACATACACCCTATGGAAAAGGGGGGACTACTGCACTACGAATGTCCAACATTCTGAACCACAGTGGTCTAGGTACACCTAGTTGCTCTAATGCAGTATGGGTAGCTGAGCTGGTCCTTAAGCCTGACTGCATATCGGAATCATTTGCAGTGCTTTTAAAGAACATTGATGCCCGGCTCTTCCTCAATTTCCATTCTGATTCAACTGATTTTTGACAATAAGTTTAGAGCTATCCTGCCTGGGTTTGGATCTTATCTCCTCTACTTACTATTTGGACAAATTACTTAACTTCTCTGTATTTAAGTTTCCTTACCAGTAAAATGAGGATAATCATAGAGTTGCCATGAAAGTCGAATAAGTTAACACATTTGAAATACTTAGAACAGTGTCTGGCACACTAGTAGAAGTAGTAATAAAGTATTTTAATTATTATACTCTGGTGTCATGAAAGAGAAAGGAATACTTGTAGAGTTTGCAATCACATGTGGAATGACAATGCTAAAATGGCAGCAAAGGTGTCTGTGTTTGAAGTTCATGAAAATGAAATCTCCTCACTGTAAAGTACTACTCTGAGGCAAAATCAGATGATATAAAATTGAGTTCCATCTGGAATTTGTCTTGACTTTATACATGGAGAAGTAAAAATCTAAACGTAACACATGGTTCTAGAACAACCCTATTTATCTGTACCCTCAATGGACCATCATTGCTAGTTTCCCCTGGTTAAAAAAAATTCTAAGGATAGAAAAATCCAAAGTCATATTTATCTGCAAATAAACAGCAATGTTAGGATGGTGGGGGTTCTCTTCACACTTGGCACCATTCCATGGGGAGGAGGGAACATCCATTCTACTTGTGAGAGAGGACAAAGAGTACTAACAGAAACTTCTCTGGGCTTTCTCTCCACCCCTGCTTACTCCTTGGCACAGCAGGAGCATCGACTTATCTGATTTGTAAGATTAGAATAAAAATAAGTGCTCATTCCTGACTTAACCTCTGCATTCTGGCTCTTGGGTCAGAATGTCCTCAAGTTGACATGACCCTTTCTCTCTTATGAAGTGTGCAGAGCTTTTATTCAACCTTCAAAATAAAGACGCAGACCTACTAGAGAATGGACTTGAGGATACCAGGAGGGGGAAGGGTAAGCTGGGACAAAGTGAGAGAGAGGCATGGACATATATACACTAACAAACGTAAGGTAGATAGCTAGTGGGAAGCAGCTGCATAGCACAGGGAGATCAGCTCGGTGCTTTGTGACCACCTAGAGGGGTGGGATAGGGAGGGTGGGAGGGAGGGAGACGCAAGAGGGAAGAGATATGGGAACATATGTATATGTATAACTGATTCACTTTGTTATAAAGCAGAAACTAACACACCATTGTAAAGCAATTATACTCCAATAAAGATGTTAAAAAAAAGATCCTCTAGACAAAATTATGCAACAAAGTTTAAATAACAGATAAAACATGATTATAAAATTTTTTCCTATTTGGATGGAGTGGCCTTAGGGTGGGCTTGGATGGGGGACACAAACTGTCCCCTGCCAAGTAAGCAGGTGTCACAAAGAGTTTCTTCTGTGATTTGCTGAGCTGCTGGAGTTCAGCTCTATAAAAGCAATTCCCTCATAGGTGTTTCCCAGACTCAAACTCCTTTTCTAGTTTGAGATCAAAGGGCCCTCCCCTGTGTGGCAGACAGAACAGATATGGGACCTCATACACCACTGGGCTAGCTTGCTATAGATCACGTAATACTACTAGCATGGGGGAAGCCAGCTCCTCTAGGTTATAGATATACTTTCTGCAATACAAATGAATCAATCACATGCCACAGTCCTAGCCAACTTGAAATGATTATAAAGATCTGGTAATAATCAGTTCTAGTTTTGCTACTAATTAATCATGTGACTTTAGAAAAGTTCCTTCTCTGGCTTTCAGTTTCTTCATTTGTGAAAATGATGGAGTTAGACAAGATTGCCTCCAACTCTAAAATACTATGATTCAACAGCTTCCACTTGCCTCTATATTACCAACACATGAGGCTGACTCACACTTAATGTCTGTGAGAGAAGAACTTATGAGGTACAATGAAGTCACAAAATCATTCCAAAACTATTCCAATTGTTGGAGCAACTTAAGAGAGACATATTTGCATTTTTCTATCTTGCCTCTTCCATGCCACCCTCAATCTCCCCTCCCCCTGACAGTCCTTTAAGATGAAAAATTTCACACTGAGTTTCTATCAGAACTGAGAAAGAAAGAAGTCAGCTTACTTTTTTGATCGTCTCATTATCAAGATAAGGTTTTATTTTTTTGAAACTGTAATCAGATAAAAATGTCCAAAGGACTAAAGAAACTGAGTAGGGCTATTAGTCTACTCATTTTCTTATTTAATTCCATCTGAAGGAACAATAGGCTCTTCTTGCCTTTGGCAATATAATAATTCAGCTGACATGCTAGAAATACCACACACCAAGATATAAAACGGTGGCCTTTTCTCTCTTTAAAAACAATCAATGCTTTCATTTGTGGACTTCAAAGTACACGTGAAATAAAAGTCTCAGCCCTGTGAGTCTAAGGTAAATCAAAGGGCTGTAAGTGTCATAAAAAAGTTTCCTGGTTCATTGCCCTTCTTCTAGGTAAGAAAGGAAACAAAAGTACTCCCAGGCAGATGAGTGTTCATCTCATTTTTATATTTCTTTTCCAAGCAGGCTTAAACAACTTCCCCTGATAACTCATTCCAATACAGTTCTCCCTTATGTCTGACTGAACCTCTCCTTGCTGCTTTGCAGGCCTACTTCCTCTTGTTAATTTAGTCTTGGCAGTGCTGAGACTGTTCACTGTCTTTCATATTGTCGTCTCATTCTGACTTCCAGAAATTCTAAAAGAAACCTTGAGAACTGAGTTAGGGGCCTATGATCAAGTTTAGATATTACCTGGAGGTCCTTATCATATACTAACATTTCTGGTGATGCTATTCCACCTCAGTCAAAGTTATTTCTCCTCTCTGGTTATTAGTACCTCATCTGTAAAATGAAATGAATATGAAAATATGTTAAGAGAAAGAAAGAATCACAATAGTGATGCAAATTATTATTGAATTGAAGGGTCTTCCTGGAGAAGTTGAACTCTTGGGGTTCAATCATTATTGCAAATGGAAAATGGCTGAAGATCCCTCTTTTCATACTGAACTATTCATTATTCACATGAACTTTGGCAAAACTGCTTAGTATTAGGCATCACATAATTAAATGCAAGCCTATCTTTCAATGCAGAGCTATGAGAGAAGACAATAGAAATAGGACTATGTCCACATCTGGATGATCATTCTGGAATTATAATTATCCCCAGGTTAGTTGCCCACTCTTCCAATGAACTGGCACCTTCTTAGAATGCCAGTGTACCGTGATGTTGGTGCTTAAAACAGTGCATTTGGTTTTAGTCATCATCTGGTTGGCCTTGCTGACTCATGGATTCTTCCACTTTAGTGGAAGTATTTGAGAAGAGGGTTGGTATCTGTTTCTACAAATCCAGGTGGATCTCAAACCAGGAGACAGTTCGTATCTTCTGGACAGAAACTTGGCACTATGATTTGACAAGGGTTTAAAAATCTTCTACTCTTTGGCCATAGAGCATCATGTGAATAAGTGGACTAACCACAATCTTAAACAATTTGTGCAGCTGCAGCATCACCAAGGAAACATTTCCATGGGGAAAAGGTGAAATTTGAGAGCAAACACATTGAAGAATTCTGAGCTCATCTTAAGATAAAAGCTGCAAAGCAGCCAGATCCACATAGCAAGAGTTTATGGCCAAATATTGCAGTAATATCTAATCCAGGTTACGGATCTACTTCACAGAGGAATTGGGACAAGACACCCAATTCCACCTATCAGTTTCCCTTGGACACTCATGAAATTTTATCTAGTTAAGAAGAAGAGATTCCATTAGGGCCAGGTTTCACAAGCACCCAGATTCGATGTGTGGTTGCTCTAGGGATATAATCTCACAAATGTCTGGAGTCTGACCTTTAGGGACAAGTGAGGCAGTCAGTTGATCAACATTAGATACCGAGTGCCCAGTTTGTGCACAGCTCCACCCTGGGAGTGACAAGAGAATAATAGAGAATATTAAGGCAAAGGGAAAGCAATTCTTCAGCCAGATATGTGATCAACCAACAAATATTTCTTGAACATCTATTGTATGCAAGACACCGTATCTCTGCCAAAAGACATGAATAAGGGGCCCTTCCAATGAGGGGCTGATGACTAAGTTGAAAGGTTAAGACATATTACTATGAACAGATAGCCAATAGTTCAAGGTGGTCTATAATCAGTGTCAAGTGATTCATATGAATATAACAACCAAGGGGTTTCAGAGGTACAAGTGAACAATTCTAACTGGGATGATCCAGAAGGCTTCCTGGAGAAGGTAGGACTTGTACTAGATGCTGTCAATTGGATAGGATTTTGACACATGAAAGAAGAGGACAAGCATGCTAGGCAAAGGAAATGGCATGAGCAAGGTCCTGAAGTAGGCAGGCCCAGTGCCTATTTGGAGAGAGGTAGCAGACAACCTTGGCTGAAATAGAAGACTTGTTGAGAGTAGCAGAAAAGAAGGCTGCAAAGAAGGAACCATGGGATCTCAGAGTTTGAAGGGATCCTAGAGATGATCAAATCCAAGCTCTGCTTGCCTTATTCTCACACAAACACAGCTTTCCCTAGTGTGCCAGCAATGCTTAATATGCATTTTAATAATGGGTCCAGATTCCTAACATCTACAGACATAGTAATTCTGGGAGAGTAGTTAGAGAAAGGCTTTGGAGTTGGATGCCTAGTTAAACCACTTGCTAAATGTTCACCCTTGGGTAAGTTTATTTATCCTTTATTTTTTCACCTATAAATGTGGATAATAATACCCTCACTTAAAGTGGAGGTAGGAAGAAAAGGAGATAGAATGCTTGAAGGAGTCAGAAAAGGAAGAGGAATCTGCAGTGTATTGCCAAAGAAAGCAGAAGTAGAAAGAATTCAAACAAGGGGAGGTTGTTAACAGCATGAAATAAAGCAAACAGGTCAAGGTAGTTGAGACCTGTCATAAGGCCACTAACTGTGACAATATGGAGGTCGCTGGTGACTTTTAAGAGATCAATTCTCGTATAAAAGGAGAGAGGCAGTTTGTAGAAAAAGGTGAGAAAGGAGGGGTGAGAAAGGAAGAAGAATAGAATGTAAAGGAACTGGAGCTGCAGGCACAGACCCTTCCATCATTTGTAGTGACAGAAGAGGAAGAGAGATGGTTTAGATTCAAAGGGGTCACAGGGTTGAATGATGTAATGGCTGGATGAGTATCTCAACTTACAACTGAAATGGCTGGTAGCTCCTGTAAGGACTTCTAACCCTAGCTTTCCTCCTTACCAAGAGGCAGGGAATGTGATAAAGGAAGAAGGAAGTTCCTACTCACAAAATATCTTCCCTCTTCCTTTTGTCTACAACTGCATAGGAAAAAAATACCTTTATAAAACAATCTGCCCATTTATAATACCATAAGATTGTCAGCTGAACAATTATGAGACTCCCTGTGTAGTAAAATCTCATTAATCTGGACTACACTAGTTTGGAATTTGTGGTAATTTAACCTGGGCTGGAGTTACCTTTGTACTACTTACAAAGAAAGGGTTCACTAAGCAAATAGTGTTGAAAAGATTACAAGGGAGCTAATTTAGCCTGCCAGGGGCCTAGTTCACCTATCTTTAAGAACATGCTGTTTTTTAAGAACTTAGGCATATTCATTATTAGAATGCAGATTGATTCTGCTAATTATAGATGAACATAATCTACTGCTAAAATCCTATATCTGTAACAGTTACTTTGCTCTCACTGAATATGCTCATTAGAAATAAAATTGCAATTCTTTATAGTTGGTTCACAATTCAGATTTATACATACCCCCTTTCTCCACCCTCATGAGTTAACCAATGTTCAGGAGGTATTACTCTAAACCAGCACATCACTTACCATGAACACAGTGGAAAAACTAATAAGTGATCAAAAAAGGCCTCAGAGCAGCCAAAATAGATGTCTTAAAGTTGATGCCTAAAATCCTGTATATCTCTCCATAGCAGGTTCTCTCACAGCTGATTTAACTCTTACTTAACATACTAAGTTGACACACCAACTTGGAGATCTTGTTTGTTTGTTTTTTAAAGTTTGTAACTAAGAAGAAGGAAAAAAAGGGCTGTTACATGAAGGGACACTGAGAGAAACTAGAAATGACTGCACACTGCAGAAAGGAGACAGGACGTGGATAAAATGTGGCTGATGTGGCTGTAATAACTAAAAAGCCACCACAGTCTAGGACAATTTAGAGTTAAAAGGCCTATATTCCTTAGTAAACCCAGAAAACTATAATAGAATATTATAGAGCAGTACAATGACTAATGACTAAAATTTTCCCTTTAAATGATCAAGCAAAGTTTAGATTATGTTGAATATATGCCTTAAAAAGACAGATAAGTTTACACACACACATACACACACACACACGATTTGTATTCATAATGGTTAACCTAAAAATGTGAAGTGCATTGATGCTTAAAACAATGAAGTTCATAATATTATCATATAATAATAATAACAATAAAATAGCAACATTTATTAACTGATTTTTTAAGTGATGAAGTGTGTGCAGATATCAAGCTAAGCCCTTTACCTACATAATTTCATTTAACTCTACTAATAATCCTAGGAAGTTTTAGTACCATTTCTAACTTTACAGTTGAAGTGAAAGTCAGAGAGGTTAAGGAACACACCCTAGGCCACAGAGAGAGAGGTGGGACTACAACTACAACTCAGTCCAATTCCTTGGCTGTATACTATGCCTTTCCAATGCTCCAGAAAATACAGCTCTCTAAAAATCATACTTTTCTGGAGGGCTCCAGATAGCTAATGCCTTACTGTATTTTTGTTTTCCAAACTTGTATTTAATAAATATCTTGATTCATAAGCAGAAAGACCTATGATCTAAGAGTCAGGTATGATGTTGTATGTAAACATGCTCCATTTTATAAGCTGAATGTAAAAGTAATAGTAAAAAACAGAACAAAACCAAAAACCCCATGAACATGTCTATTAGGCCCACCTTAAAATCTCAGATCAGTCTCTGTAGACTACGGATACTATTTTCAAATGAATAGCCAAGTAACAAAGAGATGAAATTTTAAAATATTAAGTGATCAGTTAAGATCTGGTCTCCCATTGTTTCCCCACTCACTCTGGAGAAATTTAACATGAGAATGGGCCAACGGAGCACGAAGGATGGGGGAATTGCAGGGGAGGCTAGAAATTCAGTTGGCTGTTATACAGGATTTAGGACAATCTGTTCATCAGCTGTTCTAAGAGAGCTATGAGGGCATAGAACACATGTGGGCATAGTGTGTACTGGGGGAAACAGGGGTGGGGTGGGGACATGCAAATGTATGCAGTTATCCACATTAGGAGTACAAGTGAGGGTAGCCACCACTTGTATATACAAAGAAAGATGTATAGACATCATTCACTCATGTAATTCCTTATACCTAAACCAAATGTTCTTTACTCATCTCTTCTTGTCTTAAGTCTACCCATTCAAGGGCCAGCTACAAATGCCACTTCTGCTGTGAAGTGTTCCATGATGCCTAAAGCTGAATTAAACTCTTTCCCTGTTTGGGCTCCCATAGTTTTTTTTCCCTTTTACACATTTACCACAGCACTGATGATACTCTATCTTATTATTAGAGTTATTCAAGTATGTGCTTTTTCTGCCCTCTATTCTACCATGAGTTCCTTGAGGGCAGGGGACTCTTTCTCATTTCTGTAGCTCGTACAAATCATAGCACAGTGCCCACTACATACTAGTTTCTGGGACAATGTTGACTCAGTGGCACTGGCCTAAGAGAATGGATTATCGTCTAGCTTACCTGAAGGAGCATTTGTTCTCTTTCTTTTCTTGCTTGACTCCCCTCCATTCTCAATGAGGCCTTCTGTGACCAGAGGGCCACTGGTACTGCCAAACTGCAGGGGCTCGTTGTTGTTGGCAGGGTCAAAGGGCAGCTGGTTCAACCCTAAAGAAGAAAAAGAAAGCCAAAATCCAGACTCCATTAAGGACTGGGATGTCTCCAGATTTTATTATATGAGCCACTAGAGGAAAACTCTCTAAATCTTAAGAGCCCAGGAATAACAGATGAATTCCTTAAAGCCAGTTGCCCTCTGCACTGTTTTACAGATCTTGTTGATAAATACAGAATTAAAATATAGGTTCTTATAAGACCATGACTCTGTCATTTGTAAGATCCCTCCTGTTTCTCGGAAATTAACATTTTTGACCACAAGCTATCAATTATCTTCTACCTCCTCCTCCCTTAAAGAGATAATAGAACTCGCAAGGGGGTTATTTAGTAATTGGAGTGATGGGGAATTACAACCCAAGTTTGAGTAGGGTTAATCCCATCTTCTTCAAATGATCCCAGAGCATGGTCACTTTACTAGTAGCTGCTGCACCATATAAAATGGCAAAAGGCATTTTCTATTATCCAAGTCCTATTGGTTTCAGCCAGGGATGAGCAGAGATAGTTTCTTACTCCCCTGGCAGAGCATCTGGAATTTCAAGTGTTTCAATTAAAACTTCATGAATACCATATGACCCAGCAATCCCACTCCTGGGCATATACCCTGAGAAAACCATAATTCAAAAAGAGTCATGTACCACAATGTTCATTGCAGCTCTATTTACAATAACCAGGACATGGAAGCAACCTAAGCGTTCATCGACCGATGAATGGATAAAGAAGATGTGGCACATATATACAATGAAATATTACTCAGCCATAAAAAGAAACGAAATTGAGTTATTTGTAGTGAGGTGGATGGACCTAGAGTCTGTCATACAGAGTGAAGTAAGTCAGAAAGAAAAACAAATACCGTATGCTAACACATATATATGGAATCTTAAAAAAAAAAAAGTTCTGAAGAACCTAGGGGCAGGACAGGAATAAAGACGCAGATGTAGAGAATGGACTTGAGGACACGGGGAGGGGAAAGGGTAAGCTGGGATGAAATGAGAGAGTGGCATGGACTAATATATACTGCCAAATGTAAAACAGATAGCTAGTGGGAAGCAGCCACATAACACAGGGAGATCAGCTGGGTGCTCTGTGACCACCTAGAAGGGTGGGATAGGGAGGGTGGGAGGGAGACGCAAGAGGGAGGAGATATGGGGATATATGTATATGTATAGCTGATTCACTTTGTTATAGAGCAGAAACTAACACACCATTGTAAAGCAATTATACTCCAATAAAGATGTTTAAAAAAAAAACTTCATGAAATGTGGAATGAAAAGCTTTGTTAAAGTCCAAAGTTAGGTGATCTCTCCTAAGCCTTTTATCTACTACTGGTCCTCTAATCCTATCAAAAGAGGAATCAAGTTGGCCTGCTATGGCTCACTCTTTAACCCTCAATTTTTCTATGGCCCGCAGCTGTACAATTCTTAAGGTAATGTTTGTAAAATGCCAATGAAAATTTGGAATCCAGTCAGCTAAAGGTCAATCAAGTTTCAGTAAAATGAATGCTAAGGTTCTAACAAAATGGCTTTACATTCTTGTTTTATTTTGTTGTTTTTTTTGGGTTTTTTTTTTTGCGGTATGCGGGCCTCTCACTGTTGTGGCCTCTCCCATTGTGGAGCGCAGGCTCCGGACACGCAGGCTCAGCGGCCATGGCTCACGGGCCTAGCCGCTCCGCGGCATGTGGGATCTTCCTGGACCGGGGCACGAACCCGTGTCCCCTGCATCGGCAGGCGGACTCTCAACCACTGCACCACCAGGGAAGCCCTACATTCTTGTTTTTAATAAAAAATATCCCTATGCTGTTTTCAGCCCATGTAACAAATACCATTTCTTCTACAATCAGATTCCACTTGGAACACCTCCATTAAATGTCTTCTGGGACCAGTCAAACATTTTTCCTTTACATCATCTGAGTGAGTAAGTGAAAGAATGAAAACTTGCTTCTGTATCTTAAGTCAACCATTCACCATATCATATCCATGTCCTATTAAATCCCTACCATGACTAGAACTAAAGAAACAAATACTGATCACTATGTATTAGAAAACATTCAGATCATGACCAAGACTATTTTCAAAGAAGACTAGATTTTTATATAACTTGCAAATGAAGATGTTTCTTGCACCTGAGTAGTCACAGAGTCAAATGTGATTAGTGTACTATTCCAAAACTTTTCTTGGTATTTCTTTCGGCAATATCAGACTGACCAAAAAAAGTTCCACGGAAGATGGAATAGTATAGTGGAAACAATATGTGCTTTGAAGCCTGACAGATCAGGGTTCTAATCCTGGATCTGTCCTTTACTATCTGGGTAGCTTCTGGCAATTCATGTAATCGCCCTTAGTCTTAGTTTCATAATGTGTAAAAGGGGGATGATAACACTGCACAGAGCTGTTGTAAAGATAAGCAGAAAAATATATATTCTAAGTGAATTAAAACAAACTTTTCCCCTATAAGTTTGAAGTTTGTAAGCAGCTCTTCTAAGGAGGACCTCTCTCTCTCTCTCTCCCACAACTGTATCCCTGGTGCCTAGCACCATGCCTGGCACATAGTGAGTGTTGAATGAATTAATTCTCAATAGGGAGGAAGTAGGTGATGCATTGTATTAACTCATGTAGTTAGAATAAAGAATTAATGACAAAAGTTCTGATGCTGATTATATCAACATTACTTAAAATAATTCGATTTCAAATGCATCTCCATCATTTGAGTACTATACTGCAGGATGGTAAAATCTTGATCAAAAGGAATGCTCAGGGATTAGGAGGTTCTGATTAATAATGGTTAATCAGAAATTTTTTTCTTTTGCATTTGATATTTTAAAGAATAATATATTAGTCCATTTTCCTGCCTTATTAAGTTGGTAACTGAGGATATTACAGAGCTTCAGAGCTATGACCTGTAAAAGGAGGCTGATAACAGTACCTAACTCATGGGACTGTTAAAAGGATTAAGTGAGATCACATATGTAGAACATTCTGCATCACATCTGGCATATAGCAGATGCTCAATAAATATTAACTGCAAATTTCCATTTCTAATTTCTAGAATTTTTGATGTACAATGTGAGATTGGTCTGAATTTGCCTTTATCCAAGGATATACCCTACTTTCATCTTTGAACCTTTTTATTGCTGTTTGTACTGTTTTCTAAAAGTTGAAGGAGTCCAGGAACAAAATCTGATGAATTAAATGTATTCAGTTATAGACATTTGGCTATAATTGTTCTTCCCTTTTATTTAGTCCCAGATGGTAACTTTAGGGCTTTAGGTATTTTGCTCCCTGTACTAATGTACAGATTTTTGTTTGGCACTGAATAAAACCGAGATTTCAAGTACCTTCTGTGTATCCACCTCATAAATGATCCAAATATATGAAAATCTTGATAATTCAACACACCATCTCAGGCATTGTTTCTTATAGAAAAAGACCTCATATCAAGGAGAGAGAGACATCCCACTCAGTAAGCTGATCCATTGAATACCAATCCACATTTTATATTATCCAAGACCCAATACAGTCTCCAAAGATTTGTAGCTTGAAAACAAGAGCTATAGACATAGCAAAATTCTATGACACTAGTGCTTCCCAGCTACTTTTATTGTATTGTTTCATTCCTCCTTTAAGACAGCACTAAATCAACCAGTAAATCAGTAGGTACTTATAGGATCTTTTCTGTGTCATGTATATGTGGTCCACATTTGGAGTGCTATTTTAAGTAAAATAGCCCCATTAAAACTACCTAAATTCTAAAAGGAAAACCACCACCACTTTAATTTCAAGAATTCTTATTGCAGAAATTTCAATTATGACTTGAATATAAAATATTAGCAATTATGATATTTTAATTCTCACCCAAACTACAGAATTTACCTTTAAATCTCTTATGGAAGCTATTTCTACCATTTTTCTACTAGACATGATGGAACTATTAGATAAGGAAGATATTAAGAAAATATTAGATTAAGAAGAAACTTTTTTTTTCTGTGCCATGCAGCCCATAGCAGTGAAAGCGTGGAGTCCTAACCACTGGACCACCAGGAAATTCCCTAGGAAGAAACTTCTGAGGCTATTTAGTTGACTCTTCTATGCAAACCAGAAATCTCATCTATAGAATTCAGGACAGGCCTAAATCCAGGGGTTACTTCTTAGCCTGGGGACCATTCCTTGCTATGCTCCTAGGGATTCAGCTTGCTTTCCTTACCTTTTTTAAAACTACCACTTACTCTATTTTGAGGGTTCCTTTCATCTCCCCAAGACTGCCTGTGAAGTAGGATACATTTTGTTCAATTGTTAACTTGCTTATTGTCCCTAAAATGAGCACATGGGATGTCTAACTTTTTAAGGACTCTACTGATAATCACTGCAAGAAAAACAAATGAGGGAGTCATCAAGAATTAACAGAATAAAGAAATATTCTAAAGTCTTATATATTTCCTCATATTATTTGCCCTTTTATTCCTGAGGATAAATTTAATAAAACTTTGATCCTTGCTCATTCATTTCTCCTCCCATCTTGTCCCCTCATCGCCTAACCTCACAAGATACACAGTTTGTCTAAAAGGAAGCACGAATTGTTAAAGTAAAACAGATAATAAACATTAGTGCTATAGAATTCTGCTATTTCTGTATCTTATGTTCACAATTAAAGTCCATGTGGTAATGTAATCTTGTCTAAAACCAGGTTGACTGGTTTAGACAGCTGACCAGCTGTTATTTCATGTCATGTCAAAATACAGATTCTCTGACTTTATAACCCACATGAGGCCACTATAGAAAGTATGCATATTGGGGAAGGGTGAGGATGGGGTCGTTGGAGAATGACATTTATTAACCAATGGAACCAGGAGATTAAACATCTCAGAATGAAGTGTGGTTCCCAATGAATCCTCCAATCTGCAGGTCAAGGAGTTCACATGCAATGATGTCTGCCATACAGACACAAATGATTCCTGGGCTTTGAGGAAAACACTGAAGAATTTTCATGATTCTTGTGAAAGATCAATGATGTCTTTGTGCCCAGCTGCTGTAATAGTTACTGCCACAATTCACTTTACAGAGCTTTCTACTATCAGGTCAAATTAGGACTAACCTTCATGATGCAATCTAACACGTTTAATGATTGCCCCAGGTTACAGCACCAAAACATGACCCTGTGGGTCCCTGTCACTTCTTATTTGCAGCTGCAGCCCACAGACTTAAGGTGGTTCAACCTTAGCACAAAGAAACACAATTCTACTCTGGATTAGTTCTCTTTAAAAGAAAATGGTCAGGTCCTGAGAAATCTGGTAAATTCAATTCAAGGCAGCAATCTCCAGACAGACATTCATGTTGAAAAAATAGAATGTCAGTTTTTGGCAAAAGGAACTTTATAGCTAATTTGTGTATAAAACAAATTTCTGTAACCCGAGTCCTATTTTCCAATTGACTTTAGTTTAAAATCAGATATGGGACTCCATGGTAAAGAAGGTCTCCAAATTAGTTTTTAATTCAAAACTCTTGAAGTAAGGGGTTAGAATAATAGCCAAGCCCTTGATGTGCTGGCAGGTGCTTTTGTAGGATTTATCCATCCTTGGGAGCCCCTCCTCCTTCCTCAGTCCTGGCCTGAAAACCCCTGACTCCACATTTTTAGTTCTCACTACCCAGCAATTCCACCTGCTACTTCTGAGAGAATATTTACAATTTCTAAAAAGAGCTGAACTGCAGTATCACTCTCCAGCCACAGGGGTTAGTAGCCAAAACAAATGAACATTTCTCAGTTCCAGGTCTTAGCTGATGTCAAACAAATGAAACCTACTTTGTCAATTTTGAGGGTTCAATATTCTGTATAACTGATTTAGCTGAAGCAAGGGTAACTGTAAAAGATTAATGGGTGAGTGAAGGGAACGGGGAAGTGATCAGAAAGAAAAGGGCCAAAGTCTTCTTTTACTAAGGAGCTTGCTTGAATGGTGGTGAGCATAAGAATTTTCAGAGCCAAAATGATGCTTAAGTCACCTTTTTCAAGGTGTGATACAGGTCACAGGTGGATTTTCATTGACAGTGATCCTACAGCAACTTTTAATGACTTCCCAAACTACTTGGTCAGGCATTCAAGTCCTTCCTAATAAGGCCCCACCATTCTGAGCCTTGTCTTCTACTATGCTCCAGCTTGTGCTCTACTTCAATACTTCCTGAACTTCAATGTGCACACATGTTCCCCGGGAATCTTGTTAAAATGCAGATTTTGAGTCAATAAGTCTGGGTTGTGTTCTGCTTTTCTAACAAGTTCCCAGGTGATGCTGACCCTGCTGGTGTGGGGAATCGTACTTTAGGTAAAAAAAGCTGACACTCTAGCAAAATGGGACTACCTAGCATTCATTGAATCATTCCAGTACTTTCCTACTTCCACAGCTTTGGCTCACGCTATTCCTCCACTTACTTCTTGATTTCCAGCCTTCAAAAGACTATCTTTCCTTTAGGGTTTATCTCAGATGTTATTTCCTTCATGATGCCTTCCCTTATCCACCTCCACCCAACCCAATACATACACAGCAGTGGAGCAGGGCCACCAGGGGAACTACCATTCATTGACTGTTCAGAATGTGTCCTGCCTTATATTCATTATCCCACTATTTTATTTTCTAGTTATTTGCCCCATTTACAACAAAGAAAGGTAAATTTATAGAATTTAAATTTCCCAGGGTCACACAGCTAATAAGCACTATTACTAATAAACACCATTCTGGCCTTCCTCAGATCTTAATCTGTACTTTTCCTATGCCTTTCAGAGCATGCCTTGTGTTATAGTTCTTTGAGTATTTGTCTTATTCTCCCTTCCCTCCTGCCTTAGCCCATCACCACTAAGTTGTAAACTCCCTGAGGACAGACTTTATGTCCCAGTCATTTAAAAAATATCTCCTCCAAGATGCCTGGCATGGTGCCTTGTACAATATTATAAGCACTCCAGACATGTGTATAGAACTGAACTCAGCTACAACTTTGGGTATAATAGTTGTGTTTCCCATCCCAGATGTCAACCAACCTGCTGCTGGGGCTGTTATGAAGGGAGAAGGAAATATGGTTTGGGGGGTTCCTTCAGCATTCCTGGTATCCCCTCTATCCTAGGATCCCCAAAGACTCTTTGGGGAGTGGTGGTAGACTATCATACACTGTACCCCTGACTATGACTCTGCATAACTTCACTATCCCTTTCCAAGAAGCGAAGCAGTCCTTCTACTGACTAAGACCTTTCTATAAGAAAACACTATAAAAGAAATCCCATATATGGATCTTCTCCTAATACGTCTACGGACACCAGGTTACAGATTCCTGCTTTACAAACTACAATCAAGAAAAGGCAATCCCTAGAGATGTACCATCCAACACAGTAGCCATTAGACAGATGAAGCCATTTAAATCTAAGTTTAAATGAATTAAAATAAAATAAAATAAAAAGTTCAGTTCCTCAGTTGCACTAGCCACATTTCAAGTGCTCGGCAGCCACATATGGCTAGTGGCTACTGTATTGGACAGCACAGTATAAAGTATTTCCATCATCACAGAAAATCTTATAAGTTGCTCTAGAGTCAGACCTGGATTCAAACCCATATCTGCCACTTACTAGGTGTGCCACTTACGAGGTGTATAAAACAAGTCACTTGATTTCTCTGAGATTGTTTCTGTACTGCAGAATGGGGATGATAATGACACCCCTTATAGGGAAGTGAAGAAAATTAAATGAGAGAATGTATGTCTAAGGTCTATCATATATCAGACACTAAATAAGTGTTAGCTCCCTTCTTCTAACTCAGTTGGGGATTTATATGTATTTGTCCAAAAATGGATTAAGAAAATTTGAATAGTGTGGCTCCTTAGGCCCCCACACTATATCCTATTTATGGCTTAGAAGATGTTAGCTTTGCATTCATTTTACAGTCCTGTTTTTCAGATAATACACAGCCATCAAGGTAAAACATTAGTAAATAATGCTGGGAGTAGTCAGTGACTGCTCTTTGCTTGTACTATTTTTAGGAAAGGAGACGATATTTGTCACCACCTTGAACTTTCCAACATGAAAGAACCACATTTTCCCCTTACAACTTAAATGCCTCCTCCCAAAGCTTTAATCAGTGCTCACTTTCAGCTGGTTGCTGTATTATTAGAACACTGCTAACAGTGACACTTGAGCTGGAGTACAGAAGGTCCATTTCTCTCTAAACCCATATTTTCCTATGCTCAGAATGTTCTCTGTGTTTTTCCTAGGAGGCTGATATCTCCCAGGCCTGGTAAAGGTGAGTTATTTGAGAGAAGTCTGAACTAAATCTGTTAAGGTATTTGAGTTCCGTGAGCAGGAAAGCAAAATACATATTTCTAACTTCAACAAGAATGCTTCAGGACTCTTTTCCCCTGTTCAACTTAAGGCTTGGGAAACACAGCGAAATCACATTCCTCAATGAAAACAAAGTTCAAAAAATGCTGATTTGATAGAACAGTTCAAAGTGACAGATGGTAGACAGGTGATCTATCATTTTCCTTAGGATAAAGTCTGGCAGTCTTCATAGAAAGTCTTATTTTCCTCTACTTTAGCCCTGGGAACGGTTATAGCAACTACCCTTCTCTCCACATCTTTGGGGGTGGAGGATTAGAAAGATGGTGATTCATCAGTGCCCGCTTTGAGCTGGCTCTAGGCCATGCTGCAATTCCTGTTGACCAATTTTCTACTTGAGTGACAGGAAAGGGGCAGGTTGCTAACATACTGACCATTAGGTTATCTGTTTAATACTTGCCTGAGAACGTGCCCAGAGGTACCATATTATGGGTGTCTCTGTCTAAATAAAATAAATAATTGCAGATTTCAGAGCCTGAGGGCAGAGAGTTGTTCTGGTATTGAAATTGGAGTCTATCTTGTCAGATCTGTAATGAGGTCTTCCCTTCAGACTGATTGATTTCATAAAGCTGAGGTAATTATCAAAAGCAAGCACAGTTCTCCCTGTAGAAACCACTCCACTGGTTTTGACAACTAGCTAGTCAGTTGGATCTGGTCAGGGGCCTAGGCTGAGCCAGCTCTTTCAGTAGCAACGGTTACTACACACACTAATTTACTTTAATAGATTCGTAAGACGCCAGTAAATAAGTTGCAAACAAAGTGCAGCAAAATTTCACATGCTGTAAGTGAGTGAAAATTGAAGTAGCAGTCAGATAAATCTGCATTTCCGTGTAGGATGCTTTTAAGGGAGAATGAGAGCTAAAACTCTTTTGGTCTTTGGAGAATTAATTTTATCAACTAATACTAGAAGGATATTGGTTATCCTTTAAGACTGATACGCTGTATGAATAACGTGTATCTTTGCTTTTCCCCAAATGTACACAGTAATTTCACCAGATTTCTTTTATTCATTCATTTAGCCTTCATTAACTATTTATCCAATCACTGTGCTACAATTTTAATTACTTTCTAATTAACCAATGATGAGATTGTGATTTAGCATCCCCTAAATACAGAACTACATAAATACAGTAAACCTCCATTTACACGTCCAAAAATATTACACTCTCTCCTTTCCCCTACACCATTAATTTTGCTATACTGTATCATTAATGTTCTGGAGTTATGCTTTCTGTATTCCTAATGTTTGAGCCTCATTTGAACTAGTTTTTTTATGATAAACAATCCGTTGTTGGCTGTGAAATTAAACACACGGGAGAAAACAGAGATTACTGTAATATGCTAATGCATCTTTACAGATCCACACTTCCTTTATAACAATTCCACCTCAGGAGTATCAGTATAGAGTGTTGACAAGTGATTAACTCCTTTAGAGAGGTACCTGGGCTGAAATCAAACTGACTACTGAGGAGAAAGCTAGAATCTACTCCTCAAGAAAACAATGACTATAAAGGAAAAGCCTGCAAAAAAGAACTAATCTGTGTTTGAAACAAGTCTTACTGCTGTTGTTGTATAAAAGAATAAGTAGGATCTTAATTTTGCTTCAGTCTGGAGTCTAATTGAAGTATTCAATACATATTGGAATGAATGAATCAATCAAACAATATTGACAGCCTCTCTCCTTATTCATCCAATTCATTCAAACAATTCTGTGTACTTAGCAGTATTCTAGGCCCTAGGATTTCAGGACTTGATAAGAAACAGTTTTGTTCCTCAAAAAAATCGCAACCAGAAAGGAGGGCAGATAAATACACAGAAAATCTGGGCCAAATTACTGCATCTTCATCTCTTGCCACTTCCCCCAAGTATCCTTTACTTCATTCATACCAAACTTCTCAAATTCCTCAAACATGCTATGCCTTTGCATGTCTCTGCGCTTCTGTTTTAAAAACTTAATTTTATTGTGGTAATAACACTTAACATGAGCTCTACCTTCTTAACAAATTTGTAAGTGTACAATACAGTATTGTTAACTATAGGCATGATGTTGTACAACAGATCTCTAGCATTTACTCATCTTGCATAGTTCAAACTTTGTGCTTGTCGATTAGCAATTTTCCATTTCCCCTGCCACTCAGCTACTGGTAACTACCATTATACGCTCTGATTCTATGAGTTTGACTATTTTAGATACCTCATACAAGTGGAATCATGCAATATTTGTCCTTCTGTGACTGGCTTAGTTCATTTAGCATAATATCTTCAAGCTTCATCCATGTTCTTGCATATTGCAGGATTTCCTTCTTTTTTTAAGTTGAATAATATTCCACTGTATGTATATACTGTGTTTTCTTTCTTCATTCATTTGTTGGACATTTAGGTTGCTTCCATATCTTGGCTATTGTGAATAATGCTTCAATGAACATTGGGGTGCTAATATCTTTTAAAGATACTGATTTCAATTCGTTTGGATAAATACCCAGAAGTGGGATTGCTGGATCATATGGTAGTTCTATTTCTAATTTTCTGAGGAAACGCCATATGTTTTCCATAGCAGCTGCAACAGTGTACAAGGGTTCCAATCATTCCACATCCTTGCCAACACTTATCTTTGTTTTTTTTTATAATAGCCATCCTCACAGGTATAAAATAATATCTCATTTTAATTTTGATTTGCATTACCCTAATGATTAGTGATGTTGAGCACCTTTTCATATACATGTTGGCCATTTGTACACCTTCTTTGGAGAAATGTTTATTTGTGTCTTTAGCTCATTTTAAAAATTGGGTTTTAGGGTTTTTTTCTATTGAGTTATAGAAGTTCTTTATATATATTTTTTGAAATTAACCTCTTTTGTTTTCTCCCATTCAATAGGTTGGTTGACTTTTCACTCAGTTGATTGTTTCCTTTGTTATGCTAACACCATTTAGTTTGATGGGGTACCACTTGTCTATTTCTGCTTCTTTTTTTTTTCTTTTTTGCGGTACGTGGGCCTCTCACTGTTGTGGCCTCTCCCGTTGCGGAGCACAGGCTCCGGACGCGCAGGCTCAGTGGCCATGGCTCACGGGCCTAGCCGCTCTGCAGCATGTGGGATCTTCCCGGACCGGGGCACGAACCCGTGTCCCCTGCATCAGCAGGCGGACTCTCAACCACTGCGCCACCAGGGAAGCCCTATTTCTGCTTTTATTGTCTGTGCTTTTGGTGTCATATCATGAAATCAGTGCCAAGACCAACGTCATAAAGCTTTCCCCCTAGATTTTCTTCTAGGTATTTTACAGTTTCAGGTTTTATATTTAAATCTTTAATCCATTTTGAGTTGATTTTTGTGTATGGTGTAAGATATGGGTCCAAATTCATTCTTTTGTATGTGGATATCAATTTTCTCATCACCATCTATTGAACATACTATTTTTTTTCCCAAGGGGCACTCTGGCACCCTTGTTGAAGATCAACTGACAGTATATGGATGGATTTATTTCTGGGCTTTCTATACTGTGCTTCTGTATATACCATTCCCTCTGCTTGAAATACAATTTTCCCTTTTCTCCACCTGGAAAGCTTTTATTCAACCTTCAAAATAAAGACACAGACCTACTAGAGAATGGACTTGAGGATATGGGGAGGGGGAAGGGTAAGCTGTGACAAAGCGAGAGAGAAGCATGGACATATATACACTACCAAACATAAGGTACATAGCTAGTGGGAAGCAGCCGCATGGCACAGGGAGATCAGCTCGGTGCTCTGTAACCGCCTGGAGGGGAGGGATAGGGAGGGTGGGAGGGAGGGAGACGTAAGAGGGAAGAGATATGGGAACATATGTATATGTATAACTGATTCACTTTGTTATAAAGCAGAAACTAACACACCATTGTAAAGCAATTATACTCCAATAAAGATGTAAAAAAAAAAACCCTACTCAAATGTTACCTATTCAATGAAATGTTTCCTAATCCCCAAAAGCTCTCTCTATAGGAGTATACAGAGCCTTTTTATCAGAGCACTTATTGTAGGACCTCAGGGTTCATTCTCGATGTTTATGGGTTTGCAGGTGTTCTGGGTTGTCAATATCTGATATCTGCCTTAGAAAGTTCATGCTTATGGCAGAATGAAGGACACACAGGAGGTAAGAAGGCACCAGAGACAGAGAGACCAATTACAATACCAAAGTGACACAGTGGAGAGACGACAGTAGTGTAACCTCAGACCAGTAGCAATGAATGGAAAGAAATGGATTTCAGAGATATTCATGAAGTGGAATCATCTGGATTTAGTGTCTGATTGAATCTGGAAGTTGAGGGGAAGAGCGGAATCTGAGATGATCCATTTTAAAATTAAGTCGCAGTCCTGAAAATTCTACACGGTTTGGGAGTTCAGTATGAGAAAAAGCACAATTCATTGGAAGCATATCCACAAAGCTACACTGGAAAAGAAAACTGCTTCCAATCTCTATTTGCCATAGGATAAAGGCTGCCAGGAAACACCATCAAATGGCTTACTCTTGACCTTTACTATGTATTCTTAACAAAGCCTGTCAAAAGATATCAATTCATCCAGAAAAAAAAATAAAGCATAATAGTCTAAGAGTCAGGGTAACATAGTATTGGGCTATGGAGGGAGAATAACATTTTAATAATAGGTCTCAGACTCGGTTTATTTTGTTTGCAGCATTCACTGACGAAAGTGTCTTTGAAGGTCAGGAATACTTAACAGATTCCTTCCCTTTCCCCTGCATACTTCTCCCTTTTCTCCTCCTCCCAAACAACTTCTCAAAATGATCTTATTAGAAAACCTTGCATTTTAATAGCAGTTGTATTTTGGTTATTATCGTATGTTGGATTAAGCTGACAATTCTCCTTTTAACAATACTCAAAGAAAGGTTGAAAAAATTAATGCTATGTTGTTTTTCTCCCTGCCAAAGAATATAGCATTGTAATTGTCTCCTGGAGACGAAGCACTCTAATCATCTTTAACTTTAAAGTAAATTCATTTCAGGAAGATGCTTTGAGACAAACAATTGACAGAGCAAATCAGGGCTCCTAGGAGATTGTGAAGTGTTGGATTGAGTCGAAGAGAATGCCATAGCCGTATTCAATTCCGTGAACATTTTCAACTTAAGAGTTTCTCTGCAACAAAATAGCACTGTATGGGAGTTAGAGTCATGTTCCATTGTGGGAGATAGGCCTTAAACATTGCACAGATTCTTAACACCTAAGAGTTCTAGGCACCACAGAGGCAACAAGCATACAACACAATTATTCTGATTAAACAATAGAGGAAGCTGTTATACCACGTAAAGTCAGAGTGTGAAAGCATAGTAACTTTCCAAAATTGTGTTTAAAAAGAATCCAGGACTGGAAAAGACTTAAGAATCCTCTGGTTCCAATTGATGTCATCGGAATCTTGGAATGGTCCCAAAAGCCAGAGATCATTTCAACTTTCACTCCCTCCCTAATTAAATCCATCTCCATCTTCCATTGTTCTTGTTTTGTTATTTTTTGAGCCTCTCCTGTTCAAGGTTTGGGGAAATACATCATTTGGATACAGATTTGGATTGGTAAATTTATAGCCTTGGTAAATTAACAGGCTCAGAATTTCCTGGAAATTGGGCACTTGCCTAGGTTGATGGTGGAAAGAAGAAATGCAATAACAATGAACTAAGGCCCTGAATACCTGACCAAGCAGCCTAACCTCCTGGACAGATGCCAAGCATGAGCATAAAGCCATAGTGCAGTAAACCAATTCTATTTAAGAACCCTCCCTTTGGGCTACTAAAAGGCAATTGTTTTCTTTGATACACATGTGACCCAAATCTGGTTTTCTATAAGGTGAATGGTGCCAAAAGCCGTTCCCACATTATTTTGTTTTTCACCAGCTACTTCTTGCCTCAACTCAGTCACGAACATCAAAGACTTGTTAGGAGTATCTCCAGAAGAGAGTGAGACTTTAAGACAGTGCCTCATCACTGTACATATTAAAATCACCTGGGAAATTTTTTAAAAATACCAATGCCTGGTCCCCACCCCCAGAGATTCTGATTTAATTGATCAGGGTGGGGCCTAAGTGGCTCATTTTTCAAAAGCCACCAGGTGATGCCTTTTTTTTCTCTCTCTCTAGTTGTGGCACATGGGCTCTGTAGTTTGCAGCATGTGGGCTCTCTAGTTGAGGCGCGTGGGCTCAGTAGTTGTGGTGCGCAGGCTTGGTTGCCCCACAGCATGTGGGATCTTAGTTCCCTGACCAGGGATCGCTCCCGTGTCCCCTGCATTGGAAGGGAGATTGTTTACCACTGGACCACCAGGGAAGTCCCCCCACCAGGTGATTCTAATGTGCAGCCAGGACTGAAAACCACTGGTCTAAATGGAGCAAATGCGCATACACTACCCAAAGTGTTGTTTTTTTTAAGGTTAAAACCAAACAACACTTAGAGAATAAGTTCATTTACTCTCTACCTACAATATGCAGGGCACTGTATTGGTTGTGTGGTATAAATAGGTTAGACCTAAACTTGTCTGGTTTATGATGCTTCTAAGGAAAAGATGGAAAGAAAAGGTTAGAAGGGTTGCTGGCAACCACAAAAACCCTAAACCAAAACCTGAAGTCTTGGAAAAAATTCAGGCAAAATATAATTACAGGATTATGTTCTTTTCCTTGGTTCAGGAGATTATAGCTAAAATGCTTCAGAAATATTCTGTCTGTTTTCTCATCTCCAGAGAAAGATTCCACACTGCCTTGGGGATTAGTCTCCAATCTCACAACCCTTGGGACCCCAGGCCCGTCACCCCTGCCCTCAAGTAGATCATTCATTTACTCCACTACACGTACAACGTCATGAAGGATGTTGGGAAGTACTGTGTCTAAACTACAGCTACATTTAATAAAATCAGGCTGCAGTGTGGTTTGCCTGTATTACTTGTCACCTCAATGATTCCTTAGTGATTCCACTGAACTTTAGGAAGGATCTGGTAAACTAAAAAATGCAAAGGAAGCAGTTAAGTATAGTGGAAGAACAGGCCACAAAAACACAAGCTCTGGTCTCTGATCTTCCATTAACTTAGTGGAGAACCTTGGGCAAGTCATTATTGGTCAAGGTTTCCTCATCTGAAAGATGTGTTGAACCATGATCTCTAAGCTCTGTAGTTAAGATAAAACAACAATAACAGAAGTGTGGATAGAAGACATTAATAGAAACCTGATATAAAACTCAGTAATGGGGTAGAAAACAAGAGAGGCGGGAGGCCTGGAAGAATGCCTTCCTGGTACCACCTACTCAAAACTTATTTTTCAGTCAGTAAATGATTTAATGGTAGTACAGTTAAGGCACCCTGAAAAAAATCAAAGCATTTCCAACACTGCTCCAAAAAAAATCTCCTTAAGAATTTTGCTAATTATAAATAAGAACTTATAAGTGCAGAAAAGTTGTTTTTTAAAAATAAGATGTTTAAATACCAACATATCTTCTAAGTAACTTGCTATCAATTAATATTATTTAGAGAACAAGTATTCTGAAAATCAGAATAAGAATCTAATGCTGAAATGCTAAAAGAATGCCTAACATGTTAGGAATAAATTACCCTAATTGACCAAAGCTTTGCTCACATATGAGATATTTCAAAATGTAATGATGTGCTAACAAAAGTTCTTGTATCCCTCTGCCAAAGTTATAGGGACTGTTATTAAATCCAAGTATGGTATTTGTGTACACATAAGAGCAGGCAACAATTACAATCTAGAGATATTTTAAATTTAATCTTTTTTTAATTTATTAGTATTGTTATGCAGCAATGAGCATTCAGAAAAAAACCTAATCAGTGTGCATTATGCAACAATCAGACAAAATACTCCTAATCCTCTGTCATTCTTCTTCCTTGGCCCCTGGGTACTCATTAAAGGTTAATTTATTTAAATCTCTCAAACATTCATTTCAATCTACTTTAATAAACTAATGAATCTTTGGAACTTTGCCTAATCAGCTTATGTTTTCTATTTTAATATATGTATAAAATGTCTTTTTTTAAAGCTCATTTTTAATAGTTATCTTCCCTCTTGGATATAGAATTGTGCTTCAGTAACAACCTGATGTGAGCATTTGGTAACACACTTATAACCTCATCCAATACAGAGAGAATGGCTGTGGCTTGCCTATTGCTCTTAAACACAGTTATACTTTAGAGGATAGTGAATTGATTTATGTTTAGTAGGATAATAATCCTCCAAATTTAAATGGTCATTTTGCAGTTTAGTGGGAGTGACAATTATATTGAAGCAAAGCTTCTAACAACTTTGGTGCTTGTCAAATGCTATGAGGGCCTATCAGTGAAACAACTCCATTCTGGTCATTGCAAACCAGAGCAGTACATGGTACATGCTATGTGGATTGGCAAATATAAGCGAAGTCTTCAAAAGAGCAGCATCTAAATGGAGTCAAAACTTCTACCTTACAATCTGTTCAACTTCCACGTTAAATACATTTTGTTTAATGGTAACTTTAGGAAATCTTTCACGTAACTATCATTAAGTTGAATGTTCCCAGGGTGGTGGCCAACATTCAGGAACTGCACTCCACACTGTATACCAGAATGCCAGAAATCAAAGTCTTGGAGCACTAGGACATTATTTCTAACTCCTTCCCCAACAACTGACACTATAGAATTTTACAGCTCATCAAGTGCTTACACAACATCCTTATGATAGAGGAAGGGATTAATGTCCTTTGATTATAGAGGAGAAAACTGCAGCTCAGGGGAGCTTCAGTGATTAACCCAAAGTTTTAACATGAATGTATGGAGGAGCTAGAACCCAGACCCCCTGGCTACAAATCTTTCCCCTATACCATGTTGCCTTACCTGTAGCATTTGTGTTGAGGTTAATGTTTTTACTGCTGCATCGTTCACCATTGATGAAAGAAAACTTGTAAAAGTTACTTCCAAGATGTTTTGGCAGTAAATAAATCAAATTGATTAAAAATAATTATGATAAATTATTCAACATAACTTATCTTCATAATATAGTAATTCATTGAAGTGTAACACCATGTGTAAGAGCTGGAATTCTTAATTTTAAGTTTTGTTTTCATTCTACATACAAATCAGTAAACATAATAAATGTATTCCCCACCCTTGGTCTAGATTTCAAATATTTAAACTTCTAGTGGAAGTAGATGCTTGGCTCTAAGTTATATTGCTAAAGGTTTTCAAGTTGTCACCTCTGCTTTTCCACACAGTAACTCCAAGGAATTACCTTTCAAAGTTCACTGTTCATTCATTACTCGTCTGTCCACCCATTCATTTATCCAATCATCCAAATGACATTTATGGAATGCCTACTTTGAGCCAAGAGACATGACCGATGTGGACTCTACCTGAAGCTCCTGCTGCTGCCTTACTTCCTTAGACTAAGAACTCCTTGAAGACAGGAATCCTGTCATTCTGTACAGAATACAGCCAGTTCTACTTGCAGAAAATCACTTAAACACTCTTTTGACAGTGAGATTTCTGGCTCCCCTGCCACCCACATGCCCCTCCAGACATATGCGAATTAGGGGAAGAAACAGCAGAGCCTGCTTATCAAGTCTGACCTTTGGATAATGACTACAGTTCTCCCATTCGAGCTTGCTGCCATTCTGCCTTGTGGTCAACAAAATGATTCAGCTCAAAACGGCAATATATCTGTTGCTGCTTCCCAGATATCCTCTAGCAAGCTACATTTTAAAAAAATTTACTTCTGCCTTTCAACATAGTGGTGAACTGCATCACCAAATGTACTGTCTTATCTGATTCAGTGAGAAGTAGGAGCTTATGGACAAGATGCAGATAAATTTGGAAAAGCTGCAAAATCAGGAACATTCCATTACTCCCATCACTAAATAGATGCTTGATTTTCTTATTTTAACAATAATAACTTATATTCAGAGACTGCTATTACCTTTTCAACTCTCCTTCACATCCACCTCAAAGCTACCTTGTGGGAAGCCGCAGGAGGGGTTAGAGCAGCCAAGCTGCGAGGACAGCCCAGGACAGCAGTGGTGACCAACTGGAGCACCAAGCCTGATGGGGGAAAGATACATGGTGGACTCCCAAATGTTCTGTGAGCCTGGCGCCTCCTGGATACCACATGTTATGTAGGTGGTCCTACTTCCCCAGAGCTGGGATATTTGTGGCTTATGCTTCCTGTCCCCGTCATATAGCCATGTGGCTGACAGGGTCTTGGTGCTCTGGCCGGGTGTCAGGCCTGTGCCTCTAAGGTGGGAGAGCCAAGTTCAGGACATTGGTCCAACAGAGACCTCCCGGCTCCACTCCACATAATATCAAATGGCGAAAGCTCTCCCAGAGATCTCCATCTCAACGTGAAGACCCAGCTCCACTCAACGACCAGCAAGCTACAGTGCTGGACACCCTATGCCAAACAACTAGCAAGACAGGAACACAACTCCACCGATTAGCAGAAAGGCTGCCTAAAATCATAATAAGGTCACAGACACTCCAAAAACACCACCGGACGCGATCCTGCCTACCAGATAAGATCCAGCCTCATCCACCAGAACACAGGCACTAGTCCCCTCACCAGGAAGCCTACACAACCCACTGAACCAACCTTATCCACTGGGGGCAGACACCAAAAACAACAGGAACTACAAACCTGCAGCCTGAGAAAAGGAGACCCCAAACACAGTAAGTTAAGCAAAATGAGAAGAAACACACAGCAGATGAAGGAGCAAGGAAAAACCCACCAGACCAAACAAATGAAGAGGAAATAGGCAGTCTACCTGAAAAAGAATTCAGAGTAATGAGAGTAAAGATGATCCAAAATCTTGGAAATAGAATAGAGTAAATACAAGAAACATTTAACAAGGACCTAGAAGAACTGAAGAGCAAAAAAACAATGATGAACAACACAATAAATGAAATTAAAAACTCTCTAGAAGGAATCAATAGCAGAATAACTGAGGCAGAAGAATGGCTAAGTGACCTGGAAGATAAAATAGTGGAAATAACAACTGCAGAGCAGAATAAAGAAAGAAGAATGAAAAGAATTGAGGACAGTCTCAGAGACCTCTGGGACAACATTAAATGCACCAACATTTGAATTATAGGGGTCCCAGAAGAAGAAGAGAAAAAGAGAGAGACTGAGAAAATATTTGAAGAGATTATAGTTGAAAACTTCCCTAATATGGGAAAGGAAATAGTTAATCAAGTCCAGGAAGCACAGAGAGTCCCATACAGGATAAATTCAAGGAGAAACACACCAAGACAAACATTAATCAAGCTATCAAAAATTAAATACAAAGAAAAAATATTAAAAGCAGCAAGGGAAAAACAACAAATAACATACAAGGGAATCCCCATAAGGATAAGATTATCTCACAGCAGAAACTCTGCAAGCCAGAAGGGAGTGGCAGGACATATTTAAACTGATGAAAGGGAAAAACCTACAACAAAGATTTCTCTACCCAGCAAGGATCTCATTCAGATTTGATGGAGAAATTAAAATCTTTACAGACAAGCAAAAGCTAAGAGAATTCAGCACCACCAAACCAGTTGTAAAACAAATGCTAAAGGAATTTCTCTAGGCAGGAAACACAAGAGAAGGAAAAGACCTACAATAACAAACCCAAAACAATTAAGAAAATGGGAATAGGGGCATACATATCGATAATTACCTTAAATGTAAATGGATTAAATGCTCCAACCAAAAGACACAGACTGGCTGAATAGATACAAAAACAAGACCTGTATATATGCTGTCTACAGAGACCCACTTTAGACCTAGGGACACATACAGACTGAAAGTGAGGGGATGGAAAAAGATACTCTATGCGAATGGAAATCAAAAGAAAGCTGGAGTAGCAATTCTCATATAAGACAAAATAGACTTTAAAATGAAGACTATTACAAGAGACAAAGAAGGACACTACATAATGATCAAGGGATCAATCCAAGAAGAAATATAACAATGGTAAATATTTATGCACCCAACATAGGAGCACCTCAATACATAAGGCAAATGCTAACAGCCATAAAAGGGGAAATCGACAGAACACAATCATAGTAGGGGATTTTAACACCTCACTTTCACCAATGGACAGATCATCCAAAATGAAAATAAATAAGGAAACACAAGCTTTAAATGATACATTAAACAAGATGGACTTAATTGATATTTATAGGACATTCCATCCAAAAACAACAGAACACACTTTTTTCTCAAGTTCTCATGGAACATTCTCCAGGATAGATCATATCTTCAGTCTCAAGTCAAGCCTTGGTAAATTTAACAAAATTGAAATCGTATCAAGTAACTTTTCTGACCACAACGCTATAAGACTATATATCAATTACAGGAAAAAATATGTAAAGAATACAAACATATGGAGGCTAAACAATACACTACTAAATAACCAAGAGCTCACTGAAGAAATCAAAGAGGAAATCAAAAAATACTGAGAAACAAATGGCAATGAAAACACAATGATCCAAAACGTATGGGATGCAGCAAAAGCAGTTCTAACAGGGAAGTTTATAGCAATACAATCCTACCTCCAGAAACATCTCCAAAAAACAACCTAACGTTACACCTAAAGCAATTCAAGAAAGAAGAACAAAAAACCCCCAAAGTTAGCAGAAGGAAAGAAATCATAAAGATCAGAGCAGAAATAAATGAAAAAGAAATGAAGGAAACAATAGTAAAGATCAATAAAAATAAAAGCTGGTTCTTTGAGAATATAAACAAAATTGATAAACCATTAGCCAGACACATCAAGAAAAAAAGGGAGAAGACTCAAATCAATAGAATTAGAAATGAAAATGGAGAAGTAACAACTGACACTGCAGAAATACAAAGGATCATGAAAGATTACTACAAGCAACTAAATGCCAATAAAATGGACGCCCTGGAAGAAATGGACAAATTCTTAGAAAAGCACAACCTTTGGAGACTGAACCAGGAAGAAATAGAAAATATGAACAGACCAATCACAAGCACTGAAATTGAAACTGTGATTAAAAATCTTCCAACAAAGAAAAGCCCAGGACCAGATGGCTTCACAGGCGAATTCTATCAAACATTTAGAGAAGAGCTAACACCTATTCTTCTCAAACTCTTCCAAAATATAGCAGAGGGAGGAGCACTCCGAAACTCATTCTATGAGGCCACCATCACCCTGATATCAAAACCAAAGATGTCACAAAGAAAGAAAAGTACAAGCCAATATCACTGATGAACATAGATGCAAAAGTCCTCAACAGAATACTAGCAAACAGAATCCAACAGCACATTAAAAGGATCATACACCATGATCAAGTGGAGTTTATCCCAGGAATGCAAGGATTCTTCAATATACACAAATCAACCAATGTGATACACTACATTAACAAACTGAAGGAGAAAACTCATATGATCATCTCAATAGATGCAGAAAAAGCTTTTGACAAAATTCAACACCAATTTGTGATACAAACCCTCCAGAAAGTAGGCATAGAGGGAACTTACTTTATATGGTCATAAAGGCCATATATGACAAACCCACAGCCAACATCGTTCTCAATGGTGAAAAACTGAAACCATTACCTTTAAGATCAGGAACAAGACAAGGTTGCTCACTCTCACCACTATTATTCAACGTAGTTTTGGAAGTTTTAGCCACAGAAATCGGAGAAGAAAAATAAATAAACGGAATCCAAATCGGAAAAGAAGAAGTAAAGCTGTCACTGTTTGCAGATGACATACTATATATAGAGAATCCTAAAGATGCTACTAGAAAACTACTAGAGCTAATCAATGAATTTGGTAAAGTAGCAGGATACAAAATTAATGCACAGAAATCTCTGGCATTCCTATACACTAATGATGAAAAATCTGAAAGAGAAATTAAGGAAACACTCCCATTTATCTTTGCAACAAAAAGAATAAAATACCTAGGAATAAACCTACTTAAGGAGCAAAACACCCTTATGCAGAAAACTATAAGACACTGATGAAAGAAATTAAAGATGATACAAACAGATGGAGAGATATACCATGTTCTTGGATTGGAAAAATCAACATTGTGAAAATGACTCTACTACCCAAAGCAATCTACAGATTCAGTTCAATCTCTATCCAACTACCAATGGCATTTTTCACAGAAGTAGAACAAAAAATTTCACAATTTGTATGGAAGCACAAAAGACCCTGAATAGCCAAAGCAATCTTGAGAAAGAAAAACGGAGCTGGAGGAATCAGGCTCCTTGACTTCAAACTATACTACAAAGCTACAGTAATCAAGACAGTATGGTACTGGCACAAAAACAGAAATATAGATCAATGGAACAGGATAGAAAGCCCAGAGATAAACCCACACACATATGGTCACCTTATTTTTCATAAAGGAAGCAGGAATATACAATGGAGAAAAGACAGCCTCTTCAATAAGTGATGCTCAGAAAACTGGACAGCTACATGTAAAAGAATGAAATTAGAATACTCCCTAACACCATACACCAAAATAAACTTAAAATGGATTAAAGACCTAAATGTAAGGCCAGACACTCTAAAACTCTTAGAGGAAAACACAGGCTGAACACTCTATGACATAAATCACAGCAAGATCCTATTTGACCCTAGAGAAATGGAAATAAAAACAAAAATAAACAAATGGGACCTAATGAAACTTAAAAGCTTTTGCACAGCAAAGAAAACCATAAAGAAGATGAAAAGACTACCCTCAGAATGGGAGAAAATATTTGCAAATGACACAACAGACAAAGTTAGGACTTCTTTACATAGCTCCTTCTAACCTTGAGATGTGAAGATAAGTGGTATAGAAGATGGGTAAGTGAGTTGTATATGTGAACGGGTTAGAAAGAGCAGGTTCCAATATTTAGCCATAAATCTGGAATAAATAAACAAACAAAAATGCACACAAAAGCACTACTAATTTGGTATAAAGAAGGGCATATGCAACTTTGGAAAGAAATTTCAAACTCTGTAACACCTGCAAAGATCTCAGATATCTGCTACTCGTAGCAAGGAAGGTAGACCCCAAACTTCGGCAAATGTGATTTTGGTGGTATAGAAAATAGCCTAACAAGACCCTCAAAAATGCCTTCTGGGAATAACCCTATAGCATAAGGAACTCTCCTTAATTTGTATTATCCAAGCACATGCAGTTTCTATCACATTATTGAGCTATGGAATGTATAGTTCTTCATTTTGTATATTGTCTCCCATTTCACAGAACTAGAGGCTAAACTAGCAATTTTATATCTTTCTTTGTATACCATAGAATGCATGTTTATGATAAGCTCCTAATTGCCTTAGTGTGTGATATAAAGATCAGTAGGTTTTTAGTTGTTTTTAATTAGCTAAGGCTGATCAATATTTTCTTTAAAATCCTCTGGCCTGGAAGTGAGTTCCTGTTATGTTCCTATTGACCAACAAGAAATGGTGATAAAAGTGACAAAAGGAGCAAGTGATAATATTCATGAGAGTTTTATTAAGTTTATTAATAGAAACATGTTGCTTTAGTTACCTAAAGATATCAGAAAATTACAATTTGTTTCATCTTTGTTGGTAGCTGCACGAGCTATTCCATTACTGAGGAGGAGCTAATTTATGTGTAGCTGTTGAAAACACAATGAACCAGTCACCACAATTTTAACAAGTGCTGATGCTGGAATACCCACTTCAGATAGCATCTGTAACACTGTCATGAAGAAAGTTTACAGTACACTACCTAAAGTAATGACGCTAGTTCCACATTTGCCAAGATTGGTGTCACTGCTATAGTACCAGGTTCCACTGGGGTGGCAATGAAAATTTACTCTTTCATGGTCTTTTAAACAAGGCCAAGGTATATGTCTTAGAATGCTGTTTTTTATTCTCATCTTATGGTCTAAGCTTTATAGCACATGGACTGGGCTAATATGAAGTTTATTTTGGTTGTCCACAAATAAGTCACTCCTTATATGTGTCCTCCTCTTCTCATTCTTTTTTTTTTTTTTGCGGTACACGGGCCTCTCACTGTTGTGGCCTCTCCCATTGCGGAGCACAGGCTCCGGACACACAGGCTCAGCGGCCATGGCTCACGGGCCCAGCCGCTCCGTCGCATGTGGGATCTTCCCGGACCGGGGCACAAACCCGTGTCCCCTGCATTGGCAGGCAGACTCTCAACCACTGCGCCACCAGGGAAGCCTGGGGTACATCTTTATGACAAGTGAAAATTAAGTTTACGGAATGTGTGTAGTGTGTGTGTTTGGGGGACCTGCAGAACAGATATAAACAAGTAGCCATAAAACAAGGTGTTGAGTATAAACAAAGTGCTCAAATGCAGTGACTAGGGGCTTCCCTGGTGGCGCAGTGGTTCAGAGTCCGCCTGCCGATGCAGGGGACACGGGTTCGTGCCCCGGTCCAGGAAGATCCCACATGCCACGGAGCGGCTGGGCCCGTGAGCCATGGCCGCTGAGCCTGTGCGTCCGGAGCCTGTGCTCCGCAACGGGAGAGGCCACAACAGTGAGAGGTCCGCGTACCGCAAATAAATAATAAAATAAAATAAAATGCAGTGACTAATTCTTCAGTGACCTGTTGAATAAGTCAAATTTGAGCTGGTTCTTAAAGAATATGTAAAGCAGATGAGGGGAAGGCAAAACAGATTTCTGGAGCAAAGACGCTGAGTGCAGAGAGTGCAAAAGTATATTTAAGGAAAAGTTAGTGGTCTGTGAGGCTTGAGTAAAATGTAAAAGGGTGCTGAGGAGCACAAAAGCCATGCCTATCTTTTTATTTTGCTATGAGACTTGGATGCTATCTGAATTCCTGCATAGTTTCATTAGCATCACCTAGAAGTCCTACAGAAGAATACCACCCACACTAAGATTCTCTAATGAAACTGGAATACTGCAAGATAGATAAACGGACAGTAAAAATGCACAATGAAAGATAATTAGGAAAAAGAAATTGGAGACTGTAAAGTAGAGGAATGATTTAAGGATGCTCACTTCAAACACACCGGACACAGTGTTGGGGTGCAGCAGTAGATCTTAGGGATATAATAGTTATTTCTGAGCCAGGATTTGGGCCTAGAATATTAAAAGCACAATCACATTTTTAAAAAGTTGTCTAGTAGTGGCTTTGACTGCAAATCAGGAGGTAGTTTTCACATGGAAGCCGAGTGCAAAAGGCAGTCATTTGCCAACAGAGATCAGTAGCCGTGATAAGGGTCATCTTTAAATGCCAAGGGCAGTGTTTTGTAAGTCAGATACTGCTATGGATGCATTTGCCCAAGATCCACATATTTGACCAACTGACCTCCACAGAGTAGACCTTCTGTTCTTTATTAAAGCAAAAGCATTTTTTCTGACTTTCAGAACACAGGACACTGATGGCTTTGGTGTTATGGAATCATGCTGAGACTTCCCTTCCAAACACACGTCACTATCTTCATTCCCTCTTCCTTTTCTGACCTTATATAATTTGTCTTCTTCTTAATTCTCTTCTCTTAGCTTAGGTCTTCCAAGAACATCTACAGGAGTTGTTTTAGCACTACTGATGACCTCCCACAAAGGTTCAAAAGGGAGTACAGATTAGAAGACCTCCAAGAAATGCTAGTGGAATTCTTGAAAATCTGCATGATCTGAAATTGGGAAAATTCTTATTGAACATTTGAAAGCATTAGACCATACCATAGAACTTTTAGAGTTGTAATGGGCCTTAGAGAACACATAATACAATTTCCTTACTTCATATATGAAAAAAATTAGTAGAGAGGTGAAATGACTTGTCCAAGGAACACAGTTATTGATAAATAAAGGAACTAACACTTAGATTTCCTGTGAAATCACTGTTTTTTAAGGCTGAAAGGACATGTACTGAATTATTTAGTTTCTTTTTTATTATGGCAAAAAAAAACCCCACGTAACATGAGATCTACCCTCTTAACAAATTTTTAAGTGTATACTACAGTATTGTTATTTACTGTACAATATGCACATTCTTGTACAGCAGATCTCTAGAACTTTTTCATCTTGCATAACTTTAGTTTCTTTAATGGTCTGTTGAAGTTACATTTTTAGTGATGGCAGTGTCAGTGCTTTCTAGGTAACCTCTTGAGCTTTTATTTTATATGAAGTCATATCAATATAATCTGGTGTCTTACTTCAAGTTGCTTTATTTTAATTTAATGAGAAGGACTCCAGGTTGTATGGGAATGATACTCTCTTACACACAGTTTTATATTTAAAGAATAGGTCCTTGATACATTTTATTCAATTAAAATTTAAAAGTTCTGTTCAACAGAGGCAGGATAAGCAAAGTTAAAAAACAAGCCACAAACTGGGAGATGATATTTACAAAGCACAAGGGATTAGTAGGCAGAATAGATAATCTCCTTCAAATCAATAAGAAAAAGACTAACAACCAAATAGACTAATGGACAAATGATATGAATAGGCAATTCATAGAAGAGGGAACACACGTGGCCAGTAAACACATGGAAGGATATTAAACCTCACTAGTTAAGTGAGAGAATGGTCAATAAAACACAGTGAGACATCATTTCATGCCCACAAAATTGGCAAAATGTTTTAAGTCTGACAACACTGAGTGCTGAAAAGTGTGGAGAAACAGGAACCCTCTTTTACTACTTGTGGAAGTATAAAATAGTTGTTATGGACTGAATGTTTGTGTTTCCCCAAAATTCTTATGTTGAAATACTTAACTCCAATGTGTTAGTACTAGGAGGTGGAGTCTTTGGGAGGTAATAAAGTCATGAAGGTGGAACCCCCATGAATAAGATTAGTGTCCTTATGAAAGAGACCCCAGAGAGTTCTTTAGCCCTCTTTTCTGCCATATGAGGATACATAAGTTGACAGTCTGAAGCCTGGAAGAGGGTCCTTACCAGATCATGACCACACTGGCACCCTGATTTCAGACTTCCAGTCTCCAGAACTGTAAGAAATAAATTCCTATTGTTTATAAGCCACCCAGTCTACGATACTTTGTTATAGCAGCCTGAGCTATAAGATAGTGGTATTACAACTCCGGAGAACAACCTGGCAATGTCTAGTAGAGCTGAAGATGCACACACTGTGGAACACAGAAATGCCACTTCAAAGTGAAACACACATACACAGGAGACAAATACAATGATGGTTTTGGAGTACTTTTTGTAATAGTGAAAAGTGAGAAAAAACCTAAAAACTCCATCAAAAAGGAAACAGACATGTTGAGAAACAGTCATTCATAAAGTGAAATACTCTAGAGCTGCTAAAATGAATGGGTATGTATATCAATATAGATAAATCTCAGAAATATTAATATTGAGTGAAAAAAGAAAGTTGCTTAAAGATATATAAAGTGTGATATAAATATTGTAAATACTAAACCTATGCAAAATGTTTCTAGATGCTTACATGTACAAACACATGGATGGACAAGACCCACACCAACTTCAGGATGATAGTTCCTTTGGGGAAGAAGGGAGGAAAATGTGGCTAGGGAGAGGTACAAAGTAAACTTCAATTGGTCAACCCTATTTGTATTCTTAAAGGACTGTTAACAAATATGGAAAATATTAATGTTTGGTAAGTCTGTACATGTACAGTGGGTATAAACGTATACCACGTTTTTCTCTATATTTGAAGTTTTTCATAATACAATACTTTCTGAAAGAATGGAGAAGTACATTTCCTTTACAACTATTGTTGCTTACTTTAGAAAACTAAAGTTAGCCATATGGTAGATATTATGTCAACTCTGAACCCTGTTTTGTCAGCCATCAGCTTATGCAGTTCAAATTGAGAGAGCTGGGCTTAGGGTCCCTTTTTTATTTTAAATAAAGCCCCGCAAAGAGATAAGCATATGCAATTACACATCATAAACTTTCACTATATATATTGTCAAGTGCATACTAGGATCACATTTTAAATCATTCATTTGTTGTGCCTCAAAAGTGACAGCATCTGCAGACATTAGCTCCACATTCAAGCCAGTGAGATGAGTCACCATGCCCTTTGTTAACTTCATAAAACACTCTCTACTTTCAGGTGAACTTTCCTGTGCTTGGATTAGGTCTAGACGTTAATTTGGAGTGTACACTGTTCTTAGTTTGAGGAAAACACAAGGCAGCAGCCTGATGCTTCGCAAATGGTGTAGAAAAATTCTTAAAAGTCAACATGAAGTAGTTCAAACATATACAATTGAAAGCTCTTTAGTAGCCAGAGCTCAGTGAGGAAGAAAATCCTAGAACGTTTAAGAGGGAACTGACTTCAACTAATTTTAGAAAGTAATTTACATGGTCTTAAAAATGGTTTATAGAGAAATGGTCACTATCCAAATCACATAGACTAGTGGTTTCTGAGCCTATGTCAATATCAGGAAATTATACACACTTGCTGGGGTTTATGTAGATAAAACAGACTGTGTTGATGGACACAACTCTCTACTAATAGACTAATTAACCTGGCCCCAAATTCAGAAACTCATGAAAAGCATTTAAATTCATGTTAAATGTAAATGTGCAATTATCTGTAACCTTGATACCCAAAATAAACAGCACTCAGAACCATAGGAAAGCCCTAATAAAACATTTGAGATTGAGAACTTGATTTTTAGGAGTTAGAAAAGTAATCAAAGAGCAAAACCAGTCATGCTAGGGCAGGGTTTCATTCATACACTGTGTCTAGGGACAGAGCTAATAATCCATAAGGTCTGAAAAGTCATGAAGTTCCTCCAAATTTAGGCAGAGGCACAGCTATCTATAAATGGGCTGATTTCTAAATGTGGATACATGCTTCAAAATACTACAAAGCTTTGCAGTGATACTGTCCCCTCTGATTGGAATACTCTTCTCCACTCCTCTTCACTAGGCTATAATTACTCATTCTCTAAGCCTCAGTATGAACATCACTTTCATGGGAAGTCTTTCCACCTTCTCTACCCTCCACATTTCAGGTTCTGTATTCCTGACAGGTATTCTATTACCCTCTTAACAATCACCCATTATAGTACTTTAAACTTTGTCATCTTCCTTCCTAGACTTAAGCTCGTGAGCCAAGAATCAGTCCTGTCTTGACTAGTATAGTTTCTCCCAGCAAAGCATAGTACCTGGCACACAGTAGGAACTTGACAAATATCTGTGGAATATATTAATGAATGAACGGATGCATGCATAGCCAGATATAAGTATGTTAATGTGTTGATCAAATTCCACACAGTGCAAAGTTACTATTTAAAAAAAGCATATTAGATAACATAAGGGTTTGTATGTATGTTTCTTTAAATGTGGTGATGGATTGTATTATGCATGTGTTTATGAAGAGGGAGGGACTTTCTAAAAACACAGATACTAGTATGTCTAAATCCTGAGGAGTCATAATTCTTCAGATTTATGTATTTATGCTCAAACTGTTTCCATCCATGTTTCATTTATTCTTACAACCTCCAAGAAAAATAGATAAGGACAGATATTATCACTGTTATTTTTCTGAAGGGGAAATGGATTGAGAAGTGAAGTGAACTTGCCCAACTGTAAATGGTATTCCAATATCCGAGTTGATGCTCCAGCCACTAGAACAGTGTATCCCGGCAAGATTACAATTATTATCACAATCATTTTAGAGTGGGAGAAACAGATATGAGCAAATATCTGAGACAGAAAGAAAGCTCATAATTCATACTCACTAATCTGCTTTGCAGGCTCTAGCAAAGGTAATTTAACTTCTGAGTTCAAGTTACTTTACTTAACCAGCACATACACACAAGGAGATATTAGGGCTGGGATGGAAGTTTACTTTGAGTTTTAAGTTGATAAAATTCTGCATTAATATTAGTCATTCAATTTCATAGAAGAAATCAACAGTCTGATTAGATGAAATGCATTTAACAAGAATGACCAAGATTTCAGAAAGAAGAATTAAATCTAATATTTTTATGAAATACTATTGATAAAAAAAGTTGAGTCTGATTTATCTTTGTAATTAATACCGTGTGGAAAATCACATTGAGATTAAAATATCTATATTAGTTGAGCTCCTTTCTGAGCCCTTTATGATCTAGTTTAATTACCATTACACGAAAGCACTGAAATGAGCTTCTATTCTCCATATTTCTTTTCCTTAAGAAAATCAATAAAATTCAGTAGGGTGTTTTCAAACCCAGGAAGCAAAGTAGGTACTGCTCCCAAAGCAGTTCTGAGGGTCAACTATGAATGAGATTTTATTACATTTTCAGCCTCACATGATGCCTTTCCATCAAAGAACTCAAGGACTTCATAGGAATGGCCACTTCCCTGGAGTTTGTCAGCAGGGATCCATGGAGGATGCCTTTGTCCCGAAGTGAAAGGCAAAGGTGACCTTCTTAGACTGAGCGTGGTGGAGATCAGGCATACTATTGTCATGGGCTCTATTAACCAATTTTCACTGGCAGATAATATTCAAACTCCAAAGGAAAATTTCAATGTTAAATGTATTCTATGTGTTTATAATATTTATTGTAACAAATATCAATGTGCACTTCTTTATTCTAGCCCTTCTAGTTTCACCCTATCTCTAATGTACTTGCTGATCCTGCTTTTCCTTTTAGGTCTTTCTCTCTGATGGGCTAGTTGTTCCTCTGTGCTCCAGGGAAATAATAAGTAATAAGGACAAAAGTTACCTATACCTCAAGAGCTGACATAAGAAGGTAAATATTAGGGCAGGGTACCATAATTATAATAATTGCTTTGATTAAATGCCTACTACATGCCACAGTGCCACCCTGAAGCAAAATGATGTGCTCTAAATATGGTGTCGGGTGGTATGTGAAATCCCAAGCTTTCATATCTTTTATGGCCAAAGGGATGATGTAGAACTTGTTGGGATAATAATAATGGCTAACATTTATTAAAAGCACAGTACAGGCACCGTTCTATGAGCTTCAAATGCACTGACTCATTTAATCCTTACGATAACCCTACTAAGGTATGTGGTATTTTAATGCCCATTACAAAGAAACTGCTACTGAAGGGTGAAATCACTTACTCAAGCTCACACAGCTGGAAAGTGATGGGGCTAGAATTCAAATCCAAGCAGTCTGGCTCCGGAGTCTACATGCTTAACCACGACATTAATAACAAATTGGTTGAGATTAGGAATTGTCCCAACAGAAAGAAAAAATCACACAGTTTTAGGGCTGGAAAGAAACCTAAAGATTATTTAGTCTGCAACCTAAATGTCCATTGACAGATGAATGGATAAAGAAGATGTGGCACACGCATAGCACAGGGAGATCAGATTGGTGCTCTGTGACCACATAGAGGGGTGGGATAGGGAGGGTGGGAGGGAGAGGGACGCAAGAGGGAAGAGATATGGGGACATATGTATATGTATAACTGATTCACTTTGTTATAAAGTAGAAACTAACACACCATTGTAAAGCAATTATACTCCAATAAACATGTTAAAAAAAAGACGTGGCACATATATACAATGGAATATTACTCAGCCATAAAAAGAAAAGAAATTGAGTTGTTTGTAGTGAGGTGGATGGACCTAGAGTCTGTCATACAGAGTGAAGTAAGTCAGAAAGAGAAAAAAAAACGTATGCTAATGCATATTCATGGAATCTAAAAAAAAAAAAAATGTACTGATGAACCTAGTGGCAGGGCAGGAATAAAGACATAGACATAGAGAATGGACTTGAGGACATGGGTGGGGAGGGGGAAGCTGGGGGTGAAGTGAGTAGCAGTGACATATATACACTACCAAATGTAAAATAGTTAGCTAGTGGGCAGCAGCAGCATAGCACAGGGAGATCAGCTCAGTGCTTTGGGACAACCTAGAGGGGTGGGATAGGGAGGGTGGGAGGGAGGCCCAAGAAGGAGGAGATATGGGGATATATGTATGCATACGGCTGATTCACTTTGTTGTACAACAGAAACTAACACAGTATTGTGAAGCAATTATACTCCAATAAAGATGTATTTAAAAAAAAGAAAATGATGATAAGGCAGTCAGGAAATCAGATTTTTTTCCCTTTGATATCATTAGGTGATTTGATCTCTGGACATGATTTTCCATTGTTGAGCTTTACAGATTTTGTGGAGGCTAAAGCTTGAAGTCATAACATTTTTTTAAACATCTTTATTGGAGTATAATTGCTTTACAATGGTGTGTTAGTTTCTGCTCTATAACAAAGTGAATCAGCTATACATATATATATATCCCCATATCTCTTCTCTCTTGCATCTCCCTCCCTTTTGATAGGGAGGATCAACAGAGGAGGAATCTCAGGCCAGAACTGCTGCTGGGGAGCTGCAAAGTGTTTCTGGACTAGGATCAAGAGGGAGTCTCCCCTGCACAAAGCAGTTGGCTAGGTTTGTCTTCCTATTTGAGCTTCAACAGACAAAGACTGCAAGAGAAGACAAGATAAACTACTAAGGAGGCCTGGAAGATGAGAGCCCTGAGTTGGTACTCACTGGCTTGTTGACGTAAGAAAAACAGTATCACCAATACATTCCCCTGCTCAGAGGCATAAGCAACAGAAATGCGGTGGAGTTTAAAGCAGGTTGCAGGGGGAACAACCTGGCAAAACCAGACACCCCCCGCTCCCTCCCCCAGGATGGGTAAATAAATCTCAGCAAGACATCTTATCAAGCATCCATTTCTAGGGTATTGGATCTCAGGGTGGGTAGGTGCTTCTCAACTTGTGTTCCTCATGGGGCCTGAGGAAGATTCGGTGAGGACTGCAGGAGAAATCCTCCAGGGAGCAAGGAGCCTTCCATTCTTTGGGTAACAGCAACTAGATCTGATTAAAGTAATTTTCTGAAAGTCTTTTAGACTTGGAAATAATCTGAGATCATCCTTTTTTCATAGATTGAAACAGGGATATCAAAAGAGGTGAAATGACTTGCCCAAGGGCTCACCCTAAGCTGGTAGCAGAATTTAGGCTCTGTCATGTTCTCTGACGGCTCCCTGCCCCCATCCTCCTCTAGCCCTGCATTGTATCACACTGGTGCCTCTTTAGGAATGAGCTAAATTAAACTGGCAAGATTCAGCTTTATTTCTTTTATAGATAGAATGTTAGTGATATACCTGGAATAGAATATAAAGAAGTAATGCAACACACACACACACACACACACACACACACACACACACACACACACACACAGGGATTATTTAGTCCAACCTTCTTATTTTACCAATGAGAAAAGGGAGGCAGAGCAAGGTTAAACAACTGGCCTAAGGTCACACGGTTTGCAAGTAGCTTGAACTTGCATTACAGTGCAGGTCTTCTAAACCCTAGTCAAGCGTTCATTCCATTATATCATATTATGCTTTCCCAGATACGTTCATATGGCAAAATACAAGTAGAATTCAGTTATACTGTCTTTTCTGGGCCTGCACCTGACCTATTGAACATGGCTAGAGAACATTCCCATAGCTGAGCTGACAGGCTTCACTCTCATTTAAAGTAATCACGATCACAAGCCTCAACTGAGTGCTCATCTCTGTGCAGCAATGCTACTTCTGCATTAAACTTGCTTTCCCACTCTTCAAAGTGACTATGATATATCTTCACCTCTCTCCTCAATCCTCCCACATCTTCCCCACTCCTCTCCCACTTCCTGCCCTCAGCTGATGATCTTGCCTCATATTATGGAGAAAACAAAAGTCATCAGAAAGAGCTCTCTCATCTTCCCACCACCAAATCTACAAACTGACCTACATCTTTATCTATACTCTGTCTCTTCTGTCTTTTTAAAATAGAGTGTCCCTGAATCCCATCTTCTCTTGCCTGCTCAAAGACTTTGCTCCTGCAGACATCCCTTTTCTTCTGCATCATCAGTTTTCCCTTTTTACTGGATGTCAGTCTTTATTTCTACTATTTCATGTCCTGTATTTCTCAACCATCAGTAAATCCTGCCTATTGATTCTAACTTCAAAATACATCTTGAATCTCTCCATTTCTCTTCATTTTTGCTAACATCATCTTTGTCCAAGTCACCATTTTCTCTTACCTAGACTCCTGCAATAAAAAGAAATGGCCTTCTAATAGGCTGTCCTGCTTCCATTCTTGCCCACCTTTAACTCATTCTCCACTGAGCAGCCAAATTAGTCTTTATAAAATATATTTTAAAATTCATATTACTCCCATGCTTAAAAACTTTCTATGGATTCCCACTGCTTTTAGAATAAAATCCAAAATTCTTGAGGTCTATAAACCCTGTATGATGTGGCCCCTATTTACCTCTCCCAACGTCATCTCATGGCATGCTCCCTTTCACTCAACTGTGCTAGCTTTCCCTCTGTTCCTACAACACACCCAGTCCTTTCTTGCCTCAGAGACCTGTGCCTACTGTCTCTTAGGCTCTTTGTGTGACAGATACCTTTTCTGTTACCAGATCTTAGCCTGAAATGAGTCTTTTCAGAGAAATCTTCCTTCCATTATATCTATGTAGGTCCTGCCAATTTTTTTTTCATCAATAGCTGTGCTAGCACTTACCACCATCATTAGGAATTTTACACATGTACTTATTTCTTTGTTCACTTGTCTGCTTCAAAGCTCAGTGAGGTCAGGGACCTTTGTATATCTTTTTTTCACTGTTGTATTTATAATATCTAACAGAGTATGTGGCACCAAGTAGGTGCTCAATAAATTTTTGCTGAATTATGAAATGAATGAATGAATTAGTGGATCCCATTGAAAAATATCTAGGACAATGGTCAAATGGGGAGAGACACAGTACTTAGAATAAACCAAAAGAAAAGGAGGAAGAAGTCAATTCACGCCATCCAAAATATGGATGCTCTTCTTCAGGTCTTCTATAATCACTTATCAACACATTGCTATCAAAGGTACTCTAACCAGGGGAAAATAACTCTGACTTCTTTAGGGAAAGAATCTGGCTGGTTTCATGATCCTAAATCTTTTGCCAAACTGTAATCAGCAGACAGCAGATTCTGATCTCCTTTTGTGGTGATCTCTTTCTGAATGGGAAAAAAAAAGAATATCTGCAAAGTTAACCCATATAAGGGACAGGACCTTGAGGATGATAATCATTTGTCAAATATGCTCCTTCTCACTACACACACTTGAACAGAAAGTGGGAGTTACATTTTACTTGGTTATTTTTACCTCAAGTCATTTACTCCTCTGCTAAGTAGTTTATCGATTCTTCAACATCAATTTAGAGCTGGAGTTTACAGCACTCCGTCAGAAATCTTATAGTGCTCAAAATAAATGTCTTGCCCAAGCAATAACATGTCAGTTGTTGAAGATGCAAGTCAGGAAAACAAATGCACCTAAAGTTAGAAACTAAATACAGATATCACCTCATACACACACACTTGGGATGTGACCTTTCTAAGAACAGAAAATAAAAGAGAAAAAACTCTATAACATACGAAGAATTCAGTAGTATAAGGAGGCTAATAAGGAAAGTGTTAGAATTCACTATAGTCTACTACCTCCCACTGATGTTCCATAAGAGTTATTTTAGACAGGAAGCACAAGGTTGCCAAATGTTCTTATTCTACATTTCCTGTACTAGCTTCACATCCTACACATCTAGCCCTAGTATTAAAAATATTGCCCATGATATTTTACTTCCTGGCCTCTAAAGCATGAGCCTCCAAGGCCTGCCTATAAACCTTTCGGCATTCAAATTCCAACTTTCATCCTGTAGAAAGCACATCTGCCTACACAGACCACCCCCTTCTAGCCAAATGTTGGTTATGCTCAAATGCTTTGGGATTAGGAGTGAGGAAGCCTTGAGTTACATATCTAAGTATAACCCATTAACTGATGGGCCAGAGAAACACAAGAAAGACAGAAATGTTTTAACAGTGTCACCCAAGGTGTAAGTATTCATGTATAATGACACATACATATAGGACTAAATTTCCTTTTCACCTTAGAAGGAAAGCAGGTGCTAAACTTTCTTGAGTCTTAGCATTGCACATTTAAAATAACTGCTTTACATGTTTGATTTGGAGTTGCAACTCATCTGAGACACTTAGGGGATTCCCCAAAGTGCACCAGAATTTGGGCATATATGAAATTTTAATTACTTTCCATTCCTTTTCTCCAATTTCCTCATAATTGCTCTTCCTGATATGGTCCTATGTTCTTTAGGGGATTGTGGAAAGGGTTCCAACACACTAGGTGGTCTTATAAAACTGCATGACCAGGCAGGGCCATTCCTTCAACAAATATTTATTGAGTACCTGCTAGGTGCCAGGCACTGTTCTAGAGGCTGGCATAACAGGCCCACAGAAGGGATGCACATGTTAAGAGAGTAACAAGGAGAGAAGGATATCTGATTTCTAAGGCTGTTCCTTTTTTGTTTTTAATCAGGCAATGGAACAGCAACTACCATAGGCTGTCAGTAGCAGGTGAGATATCAAACAAGAGGTCTCTTCCTCAGGGCACCCTCCTTTCTAATTCCAGCATAGCACACCTCAGGATCCAGGGAAAAGAGATCTGAAAATTGGAGGCAATTTTGTGCTGAGTAACTGAGACAAACGGAACACTCTCCAAAGCCAGCTACCCAAACCATCCCTGCCTTGAGCCCAGTTCACTGCCGCTTGCTTTATATCTTGGGTTTAAGGTCACCTTTTTTCTCCCCGTCCTTCTACTGCAGCATATAGAGGAAGTTCAGGTACACAAATATCTTTACTCTGGTGAGAGGAAACCTTAACTTTCTACGCAGATCATTCATTCATTCAACAAATATTTAGTAAGCACCTACTATGTGCCAGGGATGGCTCTTGGTGCTGGGACTATATCAGTGAACGGACAGATATTAAGCCCTACTCTCATGGAGTTTACAATTTAAATGGGAGTTGTTGAGGTAAGTTACAGTTAATGTTGCAATAACCCCACAGCTTAATAGTGGTTCAGGTGATTACACATTCCCTTCTTGTTTTTCCTTTCTCTAGCTACTACTACAGAGCCCCGCCTTTGGGCCTACGTCTTTTTGCTGCTTTTTTAAAAACTGAAGTGTAGTTGATTTACAAACCTATATCAATTTCAGGTGTATAACACAGTGATTCAATATTTTAACAGATTATACTTTATTTAATGTTATTATAAAATAATGGCTATATTTCCCTGTGCTGTGCAATATATCCTTGTTGCTTATCTATTTTATATATAGTAGTTTGTATCTCTTAATTCCATAACCCTATTTTGCCCCTCCTTCTTTCCCTCTCCCCATTGGTAACCACAAGTTAGTTCTCTGTATCTGTGAGTCTGTTTCTGTTTTGTTATACTCACTAATTTATTTTGTTTTTTAGACTCCACATATAAGTGATAACATACAGTATTTGTCTTTTTCTGACTTATTTCACTAAGCATAATACCCTCCAAGTCCATCCATGTTGTTGCAAATGGCAGAATTTCATTCTTCTTATGGCTGAGTAATATTTCATTATGTGTGTGTATATATATATATATATATATATATATATATATGCATAAAACATCTTCTTTATGCATTCATTTGTTGATGGACACTCAGGTTGCTTCTATATCTTGGCTATTATAAACAGTGCTGCTATGAACACTGGGGTGCATGTATCTTTTCAAATTAGCATTTTCATTTTTTTCAGATATATACCCAGGAGTGGAATTGCTGCCTCATGTGGTAGTTCTATTTTTAGTTAAAAAATTTTTTTGGCTGTGCTGCACAGCATGCAGGATCTTAGTTCCCCAACCAGGGATTGAACCTGTGCCCCCTGCAGTGGAAGCATGGAGTCTTAACCACTGGACCCCCAAGGAAATCCCTATTTTTAGTTTTTTGAGGAACCGCCATATTATTTTCCACAGTGGCTGCACCAATTTACATACCCAACAGTGTGCAAGGGTTTCCTCTTCTCCACATCCTTGCCAACATGTGTTATTTGTGGCTTTTGTAATAAAATGGCAATAAGTATATTCCTATCAAAAATTACTTCACCTTCTTGGTGTTTTGATGTTTCTATATTCCACTTTCACACCTATATGTAGCCTGGATGCTCTCTTTCAGCTGCTTCTACTCCTCTTTCAGGTCCTCAGGCACATCCCCTTTAGTTGTGATTATCTCTAATGAACAGAGCTCTCCTTACAATGGTACCCCATATTTCTTAAATCCTGGTGACAGCAATTTGACCCAAAGTACCAGGGCACTGGGCTCTGGCTTTTAGTCTTGGGAATCTCTGATTAGCCTCTTAGCTGAGCCTCCAACTCCATTTACAAATCCTTGCTTTCCTTAATTCCTCTCTAATATTTTCTTTTTGTTTACTTTGTACTTCTATTTTTTTCCTGACAAACATTTCTCAACCAAGGTGAGAAAGGAAGATAGCTGGGAATATGAAACAGCAGGATTCAATTTAAATAAATCTATTTGTTAAAAAAAATCTGGATTGTCAAGGATGATTTGAAAAAGAAAGTTTTGGAGGCCAGGTACCATGTCTTCATAAAACTCTGATCTCATATATACACTATTGCTTCCTGTGGAATTTCTGCAAGCTGTTCTTTAAAATAATTGTGCTGTGTGTTTCTGGGTTCTTATGAGGTTTTAACATTTTGAAACCACAGGGGCAAACAGGAAAATCTTAAAATGTGATTGCTCAGTAGTCAAGGAAGAAATTTCCCATTTTCCCCACCCTCCAATTTTTTTCATCCCATCTGAAATAGAAAACAAGCTGAAAATATTCAGTCCAAAGGGTAATTTTATGAAAAAGATAAGCACCTAGGAATAGGGGCGTATAATGAAAGTGTCTCCTCTACCATAGAGCAACACTAATGTAATTCAATAAAGTTTATAAAACCGTCCCTGCCAATCAAAATCTAGAAAAGACAATTTCCTGTTTGTGGAAATAGATGTGATACTGAACAGAACCAAATCAGGCTGCAATTAACTTTGAAAAAAACCTGATACACTAGATTCAGGTTAGCTAGAAGAATGTGGCTGCATTTTAACACATTTGCATACTAGTTTAATAAAATTAAGATTTCCAAGAGAATTCTCATCCTAGGGCATGGAGAGGGGGAGCGGAAGGAGTTATATAGAAAAAAAGTTATATAGGAAAAATAGCTGCCAGTCACTGAGAGTTTACTATGTGCAAGGCACTTTTCCAAGTGCTTTATATATTTTTTCTCATTTAATTCTCACTATAATTTTAACAGGTGGGTGTTCTTATTATCTCAGTTTTACAGATGAGGCAACTGAATCTCAGAGATTAAGTTAGATGTGTAAATTTACACAAGTAATAATAAGTAGAATTCAGACACAGGTCTGCTCTTAACTGCTAGGCCATGTTGCCACTCATAGAATATATTAAAAATATATCTATATAATATATACTTACATACAATAAATCTATATATTTATAATAGATAAATTCTAGATACCCAGACTGCCTAAATCAGTTACAGTAAACTATAATTTACATCACACAGGAGCCCCTGGGAGGTACAGAGAAGCAGGGTGAGGGAAGGTAATGAGCACAGGCCCACATCAGGACCCAGGCAGATCATTTCTACACTCCTGGGACTGTTGCAGGATGAAGTTCCCAGGCTTCTTTTTAAAAATGAAAATACCCTTTTCTTCTGATTTTAAAATAATGCATGCATATTATGATTGTTGCTGTTTTAAAATCAGACAATAGGAAATGTTTAAAAAAGCAAAAATTTAAAAAAGCAAATGAAAATCTCACCCTTACTCCTGCCAACTGGTAATAACATTCTGTGTAAATCCTTCCAAACATTTTTTTGTTTGTATACCTCTAGCCTCCCCCTCCAATAATTGTTTTAAAAATAGGACTGTACTGTGATTTTATTTTATCCCTTCTAACATATCATAAGTATCTACCCAAAGAATATAGATCTCTGTTGCTGTTTTAATGGATTTATGATATCCATTATAGAGATGTACCATAATTTGCTTAGCTATTCCTCTCTTAAATGGTTTCCAATTGCCATGATAATAAAGGAAGCTGCAGCAAACACACTGATACATCTTTGGTAAATATTTTATCCTGTGGTCATTAACCCTGAACTTGAAATTCCACAAGACTTCAGGAACCTCAACCTTACCTATGTGCACTCCCTTGATAAATTACGGCTAAAACATTCATTCACTCATTCATTCATTCAACAAATATTTATTGGGAGAACATGTTGTTCCAGACACAGGCCTATGCTCTGTGGATATGCAGTGAGTAAAACAGACAAAAATCTCTGCCCTCAGAAAGCTCACATTTAGAGGATGAAATTAATGATAAACAAAATAAATGATATTGTGTAAGAAGGTGGCAAGTGTTAAAGAGAAAAATAAGCAAGAAAAGGGGAATTTCTTCTACAGTCATTCAGCATTTATTCTCTCTATCATCATGCTATTCCGTTTAATTCACTAAACATCTGTTGAGCCCCTATGTTATGTTCTAGGTTACTGTTCTAGGTATTGGGAATGGTGCATGTAGAGCTGAATGAAGTATGAGTCTTAGGGTAGAGAAGCTCACAATTATTTTCTTCCTTGTGACTTAATCATTTCATCTGTGTGTGTTTTGTCTTCACAACCAGATTAGAAAACCCTCAAGGGCAAGAGTCCATGTTTTATACTTCTCTTGTGTTCTCCTGAGCTTTTAGCATAATGTTTCTTTTTAACAGAATTAATGGTTAATAAATGCTCGTTATGTACTGTAAAAAAAAATTCTAAATGAATTAGCTAGTCATGAAGCAGCATGACAGAGTAGAAAGAGCACTTGATTAGGAGTCCTGAGACCTGTCTTCTACTCTAAGCTCTGATGCCAATTAATTGTATTGGCTTCAGATGAGTCATTTAACGCCTCTGAACCTCAGTTTCCCCATCTATAAAACAAGGATATCAAGCTAAAGGTTCTATAACATCCCAGTTAGCTCTGCCATTCTATTACTCTACTGAAATGAGTTATGTCACATATATTACCATGAATGTTTTGCCTTTGGGGATAACATACACTAGAAGCAACTCAAGGAATAAATTCTGCTAAAAAGTGTAGCCTTGACACAAGCAGATCAGCTAGAAAGAGGGAGATGATTTCGAAAGGAGAAACTTTTTGTGATAGCAAATGGAGCTGCCAGCATAGTCTTTGAACTCTCCTTCACCATCAGCCAAAGAGAAGCTTCAGTTAATCTTCACTAAAAATGACAGTCTGCAAGTATTTTGGACCTCCAGGTCGAGGCTAAGTTGGCAAGAACTAAATGAAGAGAAACCATTTTACAGGGTCACTGCTAAGCCCAGAATCATGGGATTTCTGAAGAAAGTGTTTATGGGTGACTAAATCAAAGGCCTCAGTTAGGTCAATAAAAATGGTTCTAATAATATATGCCTCATACATTGTTTCTGAAATATCATTGGTGCTTTAAGTAAAGTTGAACTGAGAGAAAGGCTAGCTGTGAAACATAACTAGACTACATTTAGAGAATTCTCTTCTCTAGGGGATTGAGCATCTGGGAATTTTATTAAAAATTCATGTAATGTTGGCAAGGCACATGGATCAGTGTATGAGAACTCTGATTTTTGATCATTTGTACAATGCATAATGCCAAATTGATCAGTGTCTCCAGAAAGAATGGATACATTCAAAGACTCAATTGGCTTTCAATGGGGATTCCAGCCAGTTTGAGGAGCAATTGATTGAAAAATCTAATGTTTTTTTTTGCGGTACGCGGGCCTCTCACTGTTGTGGCCTCTCCCGTTGCGGAGCACAGGCACGAACCCGTGTCCCCTGCATCGGCAGGCGGACTCTCAACCACTGCACCACCAGGGAAGCCCAAATCTTATGCTTTTATGTTTGTATTTCTCCAGAGAAGTTCTTGATTAGCTTCTCTCCAACCCACTGTCTTCCCAGATCATCTTTTGCTGTCATCTTTGCCATAGGAAGTAGTGATAAGCACACTCCTAGACGCCCTTCCAGTTCTCTCAAGACAAAGGAGGTTAATGATAGTGTCGTCTCACTTCTACTACTGACAGTGATGGAATTCCTAAAGAGCTCATTTTTCCCTGAAATACTTTATTTTAGAAAGGTAGCCAAAAAAAGGTAAAGAAAGGCTGAGGAAGAGAAAGAAAGGGTAAGCTATTTAGCTATATCTGTGGGTTATTTTCCTCATGGTATGGTACATTTGTATTTTTCAGTTAAATGAAACCCTTTGTGTTCTGGGTGAGAATGCTATATGAATCACAGATGGCTTTTGTAATTGGCCAATATTAGAAATACAAAGGTGTCTGAATGAATAGATAAGTGACATTATCATAAGATTGTAAAGGGAAGAACCATATGGCAGATTAATGCAAGAAATTATTAAAATGAAAGAAGTGGAATTTGAAAGTGGGTGCTAATTTCATTTGGATTATAAACTATTGCAATTAGAAAAGAGAACCCTGGAAGCTAATCAGTTTTCATTAATGGATTTCTTTTGGTCTTGTCCAATGATTTATAAATTTGTTCTTGCAACAGATCATTGGAATGACTTCTCTCCATGTGATGGACCAGGGCATCAACTTATAATTTTCCTGTGCGAATAGCTCATCTACATGGTAACACAAGTGAAGCCTGTCTACCTGTGAGCTCTGAGTACCCAACTAAGTCCGCAAAAGGCCTAGAAAGGACATGGCTCTCACTAACCAGTAGATGTGTCAACTTAGATTCATATAATTTTAGAGTTGAAATGGGCCTTTGAGTTTACCTTACTCTTAACCCCGCTTTCAGTGAAGTAATCTCATGCACAGCATGTCTGAAAGCAGTACCTAGACCCTGCTTAAATACTTTCAAGGCTGGAAAAGTCCGTGCTTCACCAGAACACCCATCCCACCGCCAGACAATTTGAGTAGAAAGGTTTCCCCATTATGCTAGGCTAAAATCTGCCTTCTTATGACCACCTGAGCTCATATCCAGGCTCCCTCACTTATATGATGTTGAGTATTGATACATTACTTAATCTGTGCTTCAGTTTCCTTATGTGTAAAATGGAAATAATAATAGTACCTACATTTTAGGATTATTGTAGGGATTAAACATGTTAATATAAATCAGTGCTTAGCACAGTTCCTGGCACAAAATAAGTGCTCAATAAATGTCAGCTATTGTTTTTATTGCTAATACTATTGCTACTTTTATAACAACTATTACTGTCATGACCATATCAATCCTAATCCTCTCCTTTAAATCAGCTCTTCAAATATTTGAAGACTCCTATCTAAAGCATGAGCTTTAGCACTGTGTATCCTATCTCTGCTCTTTATTAACTCTATAATAGGTAAGTGATCTGACACCTTCAAACCACATACCTCCAAGAAAGATAATACCTCCTGCATAGGGTGGTATGAGGATGAAATGAAGTGATATATGCAAAGTGCCTGGCACACAGTAGGTACTTAAATATATGTCAGTTCCCTTCCCCTTCTCCATGCCTAAGTTTTCTCTTTTCCAGGCACTAAAAGCACCAATTTCTAACCTTTCTTTATATGACTGGGTTTTCCAGTTCCTGACCATCTTTTTTTTTTAAAGTTTAGCAAGAATCATTTATTTATTTATTTATTTATTTTTTAATCTAGTCTTTGTATTTTATTTTCATTCACGTTTAAAGATTCTAAATCTTTTAAAATATTTATTTATTGGAGTATAATTGCTTTACAATGTTGTTAGTTTCTGTTGTACAATAAAGTGAATCAGCTATAAGTATACATATATCCCCATATCCTCTCCCTCTTGAGCCTCCCTCCCACCCTCTCTATCCCACCTCTCTAGGTTGTCACAAAGCATCGAGTGGATCTTCCTGTGCTATGCAGCAGCTTCCCACTAGCTATCCATTTTACATTTGGTGGTGTATATACATCAATGCTACTCTCTCACTTCGTCCCAGCTTCCCCTTCTCCTTCATGTAGTCAAGTCCATTCTCTATGTCTGCATCTTTATTCCTGCCCTGCCACGAGGTTCATCAGTACCGTTTTTTTAGATTCTATATATGTGCGTTAGCATACGGTATTTGTTTTTCTCTTTCTGACTTACTTCACTCTGTATAACAGACTCTAGGTCCATGCACCTCATTACAAAATAACTCAATTTCGTTCCTTTTTATGGCTAATATTCCATTGTATATATGTGCCACATCTTCTTTATCCATTCATATGTCGATGGACACTTAGGTTGTTTCCATGTCCTGGCTATTGTAAATAGAGCTGCAATGAACATTGGGGTGCACGTGTCTTTTTGAATTATGGTTTTCTCAGGGTATGTGCCCAGTAGTGGGATTGCTGGGTCACATGGAAGTTCTATTTCTACTTTTTTAAGGAACCACCATACTGCTCTCCATAGTGGCTGTATCAATTTACATTCCCACCAACAGTGCAAAAGGGTTCCCTTTTCTCCACACCCTCTCCAGCATTTATTGTTTGTAGATTTTTTGATGATGGCCATTCTGACGGGTGGGAGGTGATACCTCATTGTAGTTTTGATTTGCATTCCTCTAATGATTAGTGATGTTGAGCAGCTTTTCATGTGTTTGTTGGCAATCTGTATGTCTTCTTTGGAGAAATGTCTATTTAGGTCTTCTGCCCATTTTTGGATTGGGTTGTTTGTTTTTCTTGATATTGAGCTGCATGAGCTGCTTGTATATTTTGGAGATTAATCCTTTGCCCTGACCATCTTTGTTTTATTCTAGTTTTTCAACTGTTTTTCTTAAGATATAGTGCCCAGAACAGAAAGCATTATTCCAGAGGTGTGATCCAAGTATGCCATGCAGAGTAGAGTGAAACTTCAGTCTTAAGGTTCTTTAGTCTTGGGAACATACAATTCAGCTAAAGGCATATGTGGGCAAGGCAGGGGTTAGGTGTATTCTCTTATCACCATGATTCCTTTTGCTCATTGATTTCCTTTTCCCTGGCCCAGGGGCTAATGAGTGATCGATTCCATCAAAACTTCAAGTTACGTATTGAATCAGAGCAGTCGTACTGGCCAGCTCTGGTAGCTCTTTCCTAGGACTCCACTTTCTCAGCAGGTTGCGATGCATACATAATGCAGTGAATCTAATTCCTGCCACATGTATTGAGGGGCATTACTGCCAAAGTGTCTCTTCCAATCCATTTTATGTGGTTGCTTTCCAAAGCAACTTATTGAATTAAAAAGATAACAATTTTAATCATGCTGGTTAGTGCTGATTAAGCACCTCCGGGCATGTAGAGAGGTAGAGTACATGCTTTGAAAGTGTAAGGCCAGAGTTCAGTTTCCACCTGTCCAATTTTCTAGAAGCAGTATAGAATACCTTGAGGCACTAAGAATCATGGAACTTGAGATAGAGCCCTTTTTATGCCACTAACTTAGTGTATGATCTTGGATAAGTCATTTAACCTATTTGTATCATAGTTGCATCATCTGTACAATGAGAGGGTTGGATTAGATAAATTTTAATGTCTGTTCCAGGTCTAATAATGTATTCTGTTCTGTGGCCTAATGACTAATTAAAGAATTATATTTTCCCACCCATCCTTATTTTTTCAATCAATTATTGCTGAGGAATAGCCCAGACAAAATGGGATTTTTAAACAATTTTTGTAATTTTAATAGAGAACTGAAACAGTTGAACATTCCTCCTCTCATCCTGTTGCTTATATACTTTTAAATCAGTCAATTAAATTGCGTTTTACAAAGATTATCATTATATATCCAAGCTGAAGTGGAGAGTTTAACATCTACAATCGAGGTATGACAGAAAGAACTACATTGAACAAGACTATTTATAATGTATTAACCATGGGAAATGCCTTAGAACTTGACTTTGAGTAAACATTATATTCCTCACAGCTCAACTTAGTAATATGCTGTGAGAACATCTGAGAACATATATCATCCATAACTTTGAGTCAGCAATCACACAATAAACATGTTTTAAATTTTTGGTATTAATTTAAATCTTAAGGTAGTAGTCAAAACTACTGTAAAGCAATGCCTTTTTGCCCCTAGTGCTTATAAAAGTATTAATTTACAAGAGATTTCCAATATGCAGGCTTATCTTTTGGATAGGTTATATTCTTTTTTTACAATCCTGTAATAAAACAGCTATTAAAGCTCTTACTCTGCTCATATGAAACCTATAGTCTTAAGAATAAACATTGCTGGTGATATTTATTAATAAAAAATGTATCATAACACTGAAAAAACTTGTGTCTTTGTGGCTTCTAACTCAAGAAACACCAAATTGAGTCATGGGCTATGAATTATGGTATTTGGACACTGACAGTAGCATAATAGGACTGTTTTAGAGGATAACATGGTCTTTTCCCTCTATAAGCATGCTCCTAAATGTTAAGAATGTTTAGTAAGTAACACACATACACACACACACTGGTGGGTAGGAGTTCCTATAGTATTTTGTGGAGTATATTCTATTTGTTATCACCTATTTCTTTATCAGGCTAAAAAGGCAGTGCAAATGAAAACAAGAAAACTATGAAGAATCTCTCTTTTTCTACATTTTGGCATTCTTCAGTTAGATTCACGCAGTGACTGAAAGACGAACCCAAAATAATAGGGGAGGGTGAAACCTTGGCTCACTACAGCATCATTTATACTGATATTTCTAAAGGTCAGAAGAATTTAGGCTGAGGCTAACTTCCCATCGTTAATTCACTCCAACATGACAATTGCTTCTATGATGACAAGGTTTCCCAATAATCTTCTCTGTGGCTAGAGAGGAAGAAACAGCAGAATTTCCAAAGGCCTATGTCTTTACTCTGCTTTCCCCAGGTGGGATCCTTGCTGTTATCCCTGAACTGTGACTGAAAGGCCACTACACAGCAGATGGTAAGAAAAGACCAAAGTTTAACAACCATCACCACCAACATTAAGCCTCCCTTTGAAACAACAGGAACTGTGAAATCTAAGTCTACATTTCCGTTTAAGGTCAACAAAGCAGAGCCTTCTTAGGGGAGAGAGGGTTTACTGCCTTTCTTAGCATAAATACACCAAGCAAGAATACATCAAGCAGAAGATAATAATGCATCCCTAATTCAGTAATTGTCATAGGACTCTTTCCTTCTCCTCAATTAAACAGTTAACAGGGAGCTGGGATTCACACAAAGAAATTCACTCCTCCTCCCCTCTTTGCCAGTTTGATTTATGTATAGCCCCTAGAGACATAAATTAATGTCTTCATAGACCAAAAGCCCCAGCTGTTGGGGAAAACCTGTGACAAAGCTTAACTAAGGTTCATGCATGCAAACATAAAGCCCCCATAATTACTAAGCTGGGTATTACAAAGCTGGCTCCTGAATCAAGGGTCTAAAGCCAGCCTTATTGCCTCTCTCATTCCCAGCCTGTCTGGCCTGAATATACCTATAGTGCTAATTTAGTACTGCCTGAGGCATTGTGGATTCTGGGTAGACAGACACTTTAAGTGAAGCTGAGGAAGAGATATAGAACTATAGGGATTTAAAACCACAATTCATCATTTATTAATATCAGACAGAAGCACTGGAAATCTGTGAAACTCCACTTATAGATCTGATTTCCTTGGTTTACTTGTTCTTTTTTTTTTAATGGTAAGAAATCAAAAAATGACATGACAAATTTAAAGAAAACTCTAAAAGATACTTGACACCCTCAATTAGTTTTTTTTTTTTCGGTACGGGCCTCTCACTGTTGTGGCCTCTCCCGTTGCAGAGCACAGGTTCCAGCACGGGGCCAGCCGCTCTGCGGCATGTGGGATCTTCCCGGACTGGGGCACGAACCCGCGTCCCCTGCATTGGCAGGCGGACTCTCAACCACTGCGCCACCAGGGAAGCCCCTCAATTTGGTTTTAAATGAACAAAAGACAAGCCTCCCCTCCACACCCTGCCCCTTTGGGAACATGTGGCCAGCACCTGCTCTTCCCACTTCCTCTTCTCTCATCCACTCTTTAATCACTGCATTCTGGATTCTGTCCACAGCATTTTACTGAAACAACCCTTGCAAAGGTCACTGACACTCATTGTTGCCAAAGTCAATGATCACTTTTCAGTCCTTATCTTACTTTCTCCCTGCAGCACTTAACTCTGCTGACCATTTCAGCTTTCTTGAAACTCTTTCCTTGCCTTCTCTGACACCCCGTAACTCTCTGGTTTCTCTTTCTCAGTTTCCTTCACGAACTACTTTTCCACTACTCATTTCTTAAATGCCAGTGTTTCATCCTTATGCCTCTTTTCTTCTTATTCCACAACCAGGGGTTCTTCATCTAGACATCATAACGGTTCGCAGATATGCTTCAAGAGGTCTATGAACCTCCTAAAATTGCATGTGAAATTGTATATGGGAAAAGGGTCTATAATTGTTAGATTCCTAAAGGAGTCTTGCAGAGACAGGGAGTGGGCCGGCGGGGGCGGGGGGAAGCTTTGGAGCCACGGAGGAGAGCACAGCAATAGGGGTGCAGAGGGCAAAGCAGAGAGATTCCCGCACAGAGGATCGGTGCCAACCAGCGCTCACCAGCCTGAGAGGCTTGTCTGCTCACCCACCAGAACGAGTGGGGGCTGGGAGCTGAGGCTCAGGCTTCTGAGGTCAGATCCCAGGGAGAGGACTGGGGTTGGCTGCGTGATCACAGCCTGAAGGGGGCTAGTGCGCCACAGCTAGCCGGGAGGGAGTCTGGGAAAAAGTCTGGACCTGCCTAAGAGACAAGAGACCATTGTTTCCGGGTGCGCAAGGAGAGGGGATTCAGAGCACCGCCTAAATGAGCTCCAGAGATGGGCGCGAGCCGCGGCTATCAGCGAGGACCCCAGAGACGGGCATGAGACGCTAAGGCTGCTGCTGCAGCCACCAACAAACCTGTGTGCAAGCGCAGGTCACTACCCACACCTTCCCTCCCGGGAGCCTGTGCAGCCCCCCACTGCCTGGGTCCCGTGATCCAGGGACAACTTCCCCGGGAGAACACACGGCACACCTCAGGCTGGTGCAACGTCACACTGGCCTCTGCTGCTGCAGGCTCGCCGCGCACTCCGTACCCTCCCTCCTCCCAGCCTGAGTGAGCCAGAGCTGCTTAATCAGCTGCTCCTTTAACCCCGTCCTGTCTGGGCAAAGAACAGATGCCCTCAGGCGACCTACACGCAGAGGCAGGTCCAAATCCAAAGCTGAACCCCAGGAACTGTGCGAACAAAGAAGAGAAAGGGAAATCTCTCCCAGCAGCCTCAGGAGCAGTGGATTAAACCTCCACAATCAACTTGATGTACCCTGCATCTGTGAAATACCTGAATAGACAACGAATCACTGCAAAATTCAGATGGTGGACGTTGGGAGCAACTGTGGACTTCGGGTTTGCCTTCTGTATCTAATTTGTTTCTGGTTTTATGTTTATCTTAGTTTAGTATTTAGAGTTTATTATCATGGGTAAATTTGTTTATTGATTTGGTTGCTCTCTTCCCTTTTTTAAATATATATATATAGATATATTTTTTCTTCCTTTTTCTATTTTTGTGAGTGGGTATGTGTATGTTTCTTTGTGTAATTTTGTCTGTATAGCTTTGCTTTTACCATTTGTCCTAGGGTTCTGTCTGTCCGATTTTTAAAATTATTTTTAGTAGTTTTTAGCGCTTGTTATCATTGGTGGATTTGATTTTTGGTTTGGTTCCTCTCTTCTTTCTTTTTTTCTGCTTACTTCTTATTTTTTTAATCCTATTTTTAATAATTGAAAAAACTTTTATTTTAATAACTTAATTTAATTTATTTATTTCTCTTTTTCTCCCTTTTCTTCTGAGCTGTGTGGCTGACAGGGTCTTGGTGCGCTACCCGGGTGTCAGGCATGTGCCTCTGAGGTGGGAGAGCCGAGTTCAGGACACTGGTCCACCAGAGACCACCCGGCTCCACACAATATCAAATGGTGAAAGCTCTCCCAGAGATCTCCATCTCAACGCTAAGACGCAGCTCCACTCAATGACCAGCAAGCTACAGTGCTGGACACCCTATGCCAAAACACTAGCAAAATAGGAACACAACCCCACCCATTAGCAGAGAGGCTGCCTAAAATCATAATAAAGTCACAGACACCACTAAACAAACCACCCGATGTGGTCCTGCCCACCAGAAAGACAAGAACAAGCCTCATCCACCAGAACACAGGCACCAGTCGCCTCCACCAGGAAGCCTACACAACCCACTGAACCAACCTTACCCACTGGGGGAAGACAGCAAAAACAACGGGAACTACAAACCTGCAGCCTGCAAAAGGGGGACCCCAAACACAGTAAGTTAAGCAAAATGAGAAGACAGAGAAAAACACAGCAGATGAAGAAGCAAGGCAACAAACCACCAGAGCAAACAAATGAAGAGGAAATAGGCAGTCTACCTGAAAAAGAATTCAGAGTAATGATACTAAAGATGATCCAAAATCTTGTAAATAGAATGGAGAAAATGCAAGAAACGTTTAAAAAGGACCTAGAAGAACGTAAGAGCAAATAAACAATGATGAAAAACATAATAAATAAAATGAAAAATTCTCTAGAAGAATCAACAGCAGAATAACTGAGGCAGAGGAAAGGATAAGTGACCTGGAAGATAAAATAGTGGAAATAACTACCCCAGAGCAGAATAAAGAAAAAACAATGAAAAGAATTGAGGACAGTCTCAGAGACCTCTGGGACAACATTAAATGCACCAACATTCGAATTATAGGGGTCCCAGAAGAAGAAGAGAAAAAGAGAGAGACTGAGAAAATATTTGAAGAGATTATAGTTGAAAACTTCCCTAATATGGGAAAGGAAATAGTCAATCAAGTTCAGGAAGTGCAGAGAGTCCCATACGGGATAAATCAAAGGAGAAACATTCCAAGACACATATTAATCAAACTATCAAAAATTAAATAGAAAGAAAAAATATTATAAGCAGCAAGGGAAAAACAACAAATAACACACAAGGGAATCCCCATAAGGATAACAGATAGTCTTACAGCAGAAACTCTGCAAGCCAGAAGGGAGTGGCAGGACATATTTAAAGTGATGAAGGAGAAAAACCTACAACCAAGATTACTCTACCCAGCAAGGATCTCATTCAGATTTGATGGAGAAATTAAAACCTTTACGGACAAGCAAAACCTAAGAGAATTCACCACCACCAAACGAGCTTTACAGCAAATGCTAAAGTAACTACTCTAGGCAGGAAACACAAGAGAAGGAAAAGACCTACAATAATAAACCCAAAACAATTAAGAAAATGGTAATAGGAACATACATATTGATAATTATCTTAAATGTAAATGGATAAAGTGCTGCAACCAAAAGACACAGTCCGGCTGAATGGATATAAAAACAAGACCCGTACATATGCTGTCTACAAGAGACCCACTTCAGACCTAGGGACACATACAGACTGAAAGTGAAGGGGTGAAAAAACATATTCCATGCAAATGGAAATCAAAAGAAAGCCGGAGTAGCAATTCTCATATCAGACAAAACAGACTTTAAAATAAAGAGTATTATAAAAGACAAAGAAGGACACTACATAATGATCAAGGGATCAATCCAAGAAGAAGATATAACAATTGTAAATATTTATGCACCCAACATAGGAGCACCTCAAAACATAAGGCTAATGCTAACAGCCATAAAAGGGGAAATCAACATTAACACAATCATAGTAGGGGACTATAACACCCCACTTTCACCAATGGACAGATCATCCAAAATGAAAATAAATAAGGAAACACAAGCTTTAAATGATACACTAAACAAGCTGGACTGAATTGATATTTATAGGACATTCCATCCAAAAACAACAGAATACACATTTTTCTCAAGTGCTCATGGAACATTCTCCAGGATAGATCATATCTTGGGTCACAAATCAAGCCTTGGTAAATTTAAGAAAATTGAAATCGTATCAAGTATCTTTTTCGACCAGAATGCTATGAGAATGGATATCAATTACAGAAAAAAATCTGTAAAAAATACAAACACATGGAGGCTACACAATACACTACTGAATAACAAAGAGATCACTGAAGAAATCAAAGAAGAAATGAAAAAATACCTAGAAACAAATGACAATGAAAACATGACGACCCAAAACCTATGGGATGCAGCAAAACCTGTTCTAAGAGGCAAGTTTATACCAATACAATCCTACCTCAAGAAACAAGAAACATCTCAAATAAAAAGCCTAACCTTATACCTAAAGCAATTAGAGAAAAAAGAACAAAAAAACCCAAAGTTAGCAGAAGGAAAGAAATCATAAAGAGCAGATCAGAAATAAATGAAAAAGAAGGAAACAATAGCAAAGATCAATAAAACTAAAAGAAGGTTCTTTTACAAGTAAACAAAATTGATAAACCATTAGCCACACTCATCAAGAGCAAAAGGGAGAAGACTCCAATCAACAGAACTAGAAACGAAAAAGAAGAAGTAACAACTGTCACTGCAGAAATACAAAGGATCATGAGAGATTACTACAAGCAACTCTATGCCAATAAAATGGACAACCTGGAAGAAATGGACACATTCTTAGATAAGCACAACCTTCCAAGACTGAACCAGGAAGAAATAGAAAATATAAACAGACCAATCAGAAGCACTGAAATTGAGATTGTGATTAAGAATCTTCCAACAAACAAAAGGCCAGGATCAGATGGCTTCACAGGCGACTTCTATCAAACATTTAGAGAAGAGCTAACACCTATCCTTCTCAAAATTTTCCAAAATATACCAGAGGGAGGAACACTCCCAAACTCATTCTACGAGGCCACCATCACCCTGATACCAAAACCAGACAAAGATGTGACAAAGAAAGAAAACTACAGGCCAATATCACTGATGAACATAGATGCAAAAATCCTCAACAAAATACTAGCAACCAAAATCCAACAGCATATTATAAGGATCATACAGCATGATCAAGTGGGCTTTATCCCAGGAATGCAAGGTATCTTCAATATATGGAAATCAATCAATGTGACACACCATATCAACAAACTGAAAGAGAATATCCATATGATCATCTCAATAGATGCAGAAAAAGCTTTGGATAAAATTCAACACCCTTTAATGATAAAAGCCCTCCAGAAAGTGGGCATAGAGGGAACTTACCTCAACATAAAGGCCATATATGACAAACCCACAGCCAACATTGTTCTCAATGGTGAAAAACTGAAACCATGTCCTCTAAGATCAGGAACAAGACAAGGTTGTCCACTCTCACCACTATTATTCAACATAGTTTTGGAAGTTTTAGCCACAGCAATCAGAGAAGAAAAAGAAGTAAAAGGAATCCAAATCAGAAAAGAAGTAAAGCTGTAACTGTTTCCAGATGACATGATACTATACATAGAGAATCCTAAAGATGTCACCAGAAAACCACTAGAGTTAATCAATGAATCTGGTAAAGTATCAGTATACAAAATTAATCAGAGAAATCTGTTGCATTCCTATACACTAATGAGGAAAAATCTGAAAGAGAAATTAAGGAAACACTCCCATTTACCATTGTAACAAAAAGAATAAAATACCTAGGAATAAACCTACCAAAGGAGCAAAACACCTGTATGCAGAGAACTATAAGACACTGATGAAAGAAATTAAAGATGATACAAACAGATGGAGAGATATACCATGTTCTTGGATTGGAAGAATCAACACTGTGAAAATGACTATACTACCCAAAGCAAACTACAGATTCAATGTAATCCCTATCAAACTACCAATGGCATTTTTCACAGAAGTAGAACAAAAAATTTCACAATTTGTATGGAAACACAAAAGACCCCAAATAGCCAAAGCAATCTTGAGAAAGAAAAACGGAGCTGGAGGAATCAGGTTCCCGGACTTCAGACAGGACTACAAAGCTACAGTAATCAAGACAGTATGGTACTAGCACAGAAACAGAAATATAGATCAATGGAACAGGATAGAAAGCCCAGAGATAAACCGAGCACATATGGTCACCTTATCCTTGATAAAGGAGGCAAGAATATACAGTGAAGAAAAGACAGCCTCTTCAATAAGTGGTGCTGGGAAAACTGGGCAGGTACCTGTAAAAGTATCAAATTAGAACACTCCCTAACACCATACACAAAAATAAACTCAAAATGGATTAAAGGCATAAATGTAAGTCCAGACACTATCAAACTCTTAGAGGAAAACATAGGCAGAACACTCTATGACATATATCACAGCAAGATCCTTTTTGACCCACCTCCTAGAGAAATAGAAATAAAAATAAACAAATGGGACCTAATGAAACTTAAAAGCTTTTGCACAGCAAAGGAATCCATAAACAAGATGAAAAGACAACCCTCAGAATGGGAGGAAATATTTGCAAATGAAGCAACTGACAAAGGATTAATCTCCAAAATTTACAAGCAGCTCATGCAGCTCAATATCAAAAAAACAAACAAGCCAATCCAAAAATGGTCAGAAGACCTGAATAGACATTTCTCCAAAGCAGATATACAGATTTCCATCAAACACATGAAAGGATGCTCAACATCACTAATCGTTAGAGAAATGCAAATCAAAACTAAAATGAGGTATTACCTCCCACCAGTCAGAATGGCCATCATCAAAAAATCTACAAACAATAAATGCTAGAGAGGGTGTGGAGAAAAGGGAACCCTTTTGCACTGTTGGTGGGAATGTAAATTGATACAGCCACTTCGGAGAGCAGTATGGTGGTTCCTTAAAAAAGTAGAAATAGAACTTGCATATGACCCAGCAATCCCTCTACTGGGCATATACCCTGAGAAAGCCATAATTCAAAAAGAGTCATGTGCCACAATGTTCACTGCAGCTCTATTTACAATAGCCAGGACATGGAAGCAACCTAAGTTTCCATCGACAGATGAATGGATAGAGAAGATGTGGCACATAGATACAATGGAATATTACTCAGCCATAAAAAGAAAAGAAATTGAGTTATTTGTAGTGAGGTGGATGGACCTCGAGTTTGTCATACACAGTGAAGTAAGTCAGAAAGAGAAAAACAAATACAGTATGCTAACACATATACATGGAATCTAAAAAAAAGAAAACGGTTCTGAAGAACCTAGGGGTAGGACAGGAATAAAGACGCAGACGTAGAGAATGGACTTGAGGACAAGGGGAGGGGGAAGGGTAAGCTGGGACGAAGTGACCGAGTGGCAAGAACATATATACATGACCAAATGTAAAATAGATAGCTAGTGGGAAGCAGCCACATAGGACAGGGAGATCAGTTCGGTGCTTTGTGACCACCTAGTGGTGTGGGATAGGGAGGGTGGGAGGGAGGGAGACGCAAGAGGGAAGAGATATGGGGATATATGTATATGTATAGTTGACTCACTTTGTTATAAAGCTGAAACTAACACAGCATTGTAAAGCAATTATACTCCAATTAAGATGTTAAAAAATAGTCTTCAGTGACTTCTATATTGTTCTTAGACTGCAGAACTTCAAACGCCCTGACATGGCAAATGAGGTCCTTTATGACCAGGCTCCCTCTTATCTCTACAGTCTCATGCATATTCTCAGTTACCTTAACCAACCCGCTTAAGAATCCTGCCCTTCTACCCTTAACTACACTATATTCTCTAGCCATACTGAACTATTTTCAGTTCTTGCCTCAGGGATTGCATATACTTTAACATCAGCCTGGAACACTCTGCCCCATCTTGCCCTGGGAAACCTCTGCCAGGAAGTGATCCCTAGCCACCTAAAGCTGTGTTAGGGAGCACCTCTTATATGCTTTGTTAGCATCCTCCATGTACTATGGAAACATATCATTCTGTACTATGATTGCCTATTTCTCCACTTTTCTATTTCCCACTAGAGTTTGGTGAATAAACTATAAGCTCCTTGAGGTAGGGACCATATGGCGTCCTTAGCACCTAGCACAATGTCTGGCACATCATAGTTAGTCAATAAATATATGTTGATTAACTGAACGAATTAATGGACAGATGGCAAATAGAGGACTTTGCCTCCATACTCTTAATCCCCACAGTCTTTGCCTTCAGCTTGGTGTAGGAAACAAAACAGTGAACTCCAGAGAAGTCAGCTGATTTGGTCATTAACTCCCTGGGTGTTAGTCTCCTCATGTGCATAAGTAAGGAAATATTCTCTATGGTCCCTTACAACTTGAAAATTCTCTATTTCGCCTTCCTTAACATATCTGATTTTCATGCCACATACCCCACTTCAGGACCTCCATCTCCTTCCATACATGCCCCACCTCCATCCAAATTGCACTGTGATGATCTGGTTTGACATAAGTCCAATGTGTTTGTGTGTGTGTGCACGCACACGTGTATGTGAGAGGGAAAAGAGGATAAGAGAGAGTGAGGGGGAGAGGGAGAGGGAAAGGAGAGATATTGAGGCAATTCCTGGACATCTTTCCCTTCCCATTTCTATCCTTTGTAAGGAATGATAGTTGGTCTCAGAGGGGTAATCTTAAGATGTTCACAATGTTAAATTTCTATATGGTAATGAAATTTCTAAAATTGTTTAAGAATACTTAGAACAGATGGGAAAAAAAGGTAAGGAGAAAGATACGCCATTTAGATATTTTATCTTAAGAAGGCTAAATCCCAGTAAATTAACCCAGTTTGGTCGAATAAGGCTTACTAAAAGTTGAAAAGGGGGACATCTTCTTTGAAATGAGACACAACCTGAACTTCTTTGGTCAAGAGAAGTGGAGGAACTATGGTTACAAAAGTATCTGAAGTTACTGCAAAGCTATGGAAATATGTAACAAAAATAACCAGCACTTAGAATATAATAATGCAAGGACCAATGTTCTACTGGTCCCTGCAGCAGGAACCAGATGGCCTAAAAGACCAATTCTCATCTCTTAATTTCTTTGATTGATGAGGAAGGATACACTTCCATTTAGTTCTCATAAACAGTGACCCCTTTTGTCATCTGTGGACAAAGATGATGTGCTACCACTTTTGCTCTCAGCTATTAAGCTTGTATTTAATGATATGTGTGCTTGGTAATGTATGCATTCAAAAACTTTCACTGACAAAAACAGTCCTGCCTTCATCTATTTGTCTTTCAGCTGCTGCCAGCAGAGAAGTAGGGAATTTAAATGCACAGCAGGCAGCTGATGTATTTCTCCATGAACTAGTCTACATATCATGGCAAGAGTAGAAGCAAAGAAAACCTCAGATGCATTCTTCCCCATAAAGAGACAAATGAAGCCAAGGGGCAGGGTAGTAAGGAGGAGAATGAAAGGCTAAAATGAGATTACTAGTGCATACCCTTTTAAGAGCAAATCAAAAGAACCATTCTCCTTGCCAACATTAGAGATGGGTTAAACTCTTTCAGTGTAAAGAACACAGAAGAGTGTCCACTTTCTATTCTAAACAAAACTAATAGCAATTTCAACACTGTTAGACAGATGCCATTTCACTTCAGAAGTGGTTATACCACAGTAGTGGATAGAGTTAGTATGTCATGTAAACGATTAAGAGGCAAAATAAAAATATTTAGAATAAATAGCAACATACAGAAAAAAAGAGAAAACCTTAGCAATGTGCACTGTGCCTACTGATCTTGGATACCATGGAACTCAGATAAATACATAAATACATATGTTTATAGGGCTCCTATACAGATTCCCACTATACTTCACATACAAATATACACATATATAATTATATTTTGATATATTAATATATGATAGCCAAGTAGAGATTGGGGGCAGAAAAGTACACCTGAGTCACTGGGCTAATGAAGAAGGAAGAAACCTCAAGAAACCATAGGAGATCAGGTTGAGAAATCAGGGTCTAACAAAGGGGTCGTTCCTTGAAAAATTCTATGTGGGGATCCAGATTATAGGTGTGCCCTGTTTTAAGAAAACCTATATCCAATTTACAAATCAGAGAAGTTAGGAGTGATTATGTGCATTACAGAAGGATTCCATATAGCAATATTTTAAAATGCCAAGCTATCATTGAATATTTAAGTAAGATTTATTTCTACAAATATGGAATTTATATATTCAGTTTCTTAAAAACACATTTTTAAAAAATAAAGTGAGGTATCCCTGTACCACCAAGTTTCAGGTGGACTTTGTTTTGATTCTTCTTTTGTAAATTTACTATTGTCATAGTGATTCTCCTTAAAGCTTAGAGTGCCTGTACGGTGGGGGACAAACAGAGGAAGGAAATCCATACTTCAAAACCAGAAGCCTGAGACTATGTCCAACTAGTCATTGTCCCCATTGAGGAAGTAGAGTTTCATGAAAAAGTGAATGAGAAGATAGTCTTGAAACATTTTAAAGGCCTGAGGCCAAATTCAGGAGAGTGTAAGAAATGAGAGATAAGAAGGTCCCTAAAAATCTCCTGAAAAGGATGAATTGTATTGTCTATATTTGGAAAGAAGTGTGTTTTCACATTTGAGTTAAAGATGAATCTCTGTAGAGAGCTCAGAGTGAGGTAAGCACTGAGGTCTAGCTCAATGGAAGATAAAGTGTTTTTTATACTATATCTACTTATTGGTCTGACATACTTAAGATCTATGAATAAATACATATAAATAGGATCCTTTTGAGGAACCTCGAAGTCTTTTCTTCATTGTCTATGGATATTACTATACAAGCATAATTTCTGGTTGGGTGTGCAGCTGGTGGTTTCTACCAGAATACAGTGTTTTTAAAAATGTCTCAAGTTTGTAAAAATATATTCTTCTACTGCATAGAGTGCTTAGATATTAATTCCATTAATGATAGATGTCCTATTGAGCCCAATCATAAAAAATAGTCAAGTTGATGCATTAGCAGATTGGTATCTATTAGGTGATCTCTAAGAAAAAAAGGTCAGAAGACAGAGGATCTACAGAAAAATCATGTCTAAAACCCAGACAGCTGCCTATTCTTCTAACCCAGACACACATCTTAAAGAATAATTGATTTACATCAATAGTATAAAAACTTGAATTTGTAATAGAACACATTTAAATCAACCATTATGAAACTAATACTTTAACTCCTAAGATGAAGGGTCATAGATAATAAATGTTTGTTAACTATGATAAGTGCAAACTATTGTCTTACATTATGTAATGTTCAAGGATTTCATTGTGTTAAAGATAAAAGTAACTCTAAGTAAACCTTAGTTCCACCATGATTCTAGGGTAGAAAATCAGCTTTCAGTCTGATAAACTACCCAAGTTTCTAAGTCATAGTCTCATGCCTTTAAATCATCTAAAAACCCCAGTTACAAATCTTTTCTAAAACTATCTTGGACATCCTCTATCTGGAACTGATGAAACCGGTCCAGGTTTCTCTGAACCTCTAGGCTTTAAAAATGATAACTTCACAGTAATTACAATTAAGTATAGTTAGAAGATCTTATGAATATAAAAGTCATATTTCTATTTATCAATGTCATCAAATAAAAATGAACACCTGAAAAGACTGAATTATAAACTCTCAGTACATAAGATCAAAATCTATACCATGATAGATGCACTGCTCTATGAAAATCCATCCATTTAAAAATGATTGGCAAGGATAGGATATACTTGTCATTCAGTATAACAAAGTCATTCATAAGGCAAAAAAAGTGGGGGGCAAAAGAAAACTGTGCAAGTAGCCTTAACAAATGTAAAATAGATAGCTAATGGGAAGCAGCCATAGGTGCTTTGTGACCACCTAGAGGGGTGGGATAGGGAGGGTGGGAGGGAGATGCAATAGGGAGGAGATATGGGGATATATGTATATGTATAGCTGATTCATTTTGTTATAAAGCAGAACTAACACACCATTGTAAAGCAATTATGCTCCTATAAAGATGTTTAAAAAAAGTAGCCTTAAATTAAATATTGCAAACCTAGCATGAACTTTTAAAGTGGAGGTCCTATTTTTATTTTACTAAATGGAGACTGAAGTTCTACCCTTGAATTCTAAACTCTTGTTAAAATGTTTTTTTCTATTACTAGGGTGCTAATAAGAAAGAGGTAACAGCATCCAAAAGCAAGAATAAACTGGAAAAACAAAACCCAATTCTGTCTCGCCACAAAGCCAATCTACTCTCTCCCACTGCACTGGCAAAAGCAGTAGCAGCAGTGGCTGGTGGCAGGAGACCCTCCATAAAGCACTCTCAAAATCTGTCAGAGAGGAAACATTCTGACCAAACTGGTCCTAGAGGATCTGTCTGAAAGACGTGAAAAACTGCAATCCTAAGTAATCTCCCCTTGAGGAAAGCTCAAAATCCTTGTCGGTAGTATTGGTAATTTGGACTGGAGAAGACATCCAACTGAAAAACAGAGTAAGCAGGCAATAGGGAAGGCAAAGGAAGAGGGAACCAATGAAACCCACAAAACTAGGGAAGCTAGCACAGCAAGTACTAAAAGCACTAATTAAAACAAAACGTGCAGGTGTGGAGATGCAGTGAGAAGTCAAATGATGGTGCAACAATACTTACGTTTTCAAACAATCAAACAACAACAAAAAATCCTAACTAAACTCTCAAAAGCATTTTTAGTACAAGTCGTGTTTTACAGTCATTTATTTATTTTCTTAACCTTGACGATAGACAACTGTTAAGTGTTTCATAATTAAACATGTAAGCTAAAACATGCAAGCATTTAAGTGGTAGCTATGGTTAGAACTTCCTATTTATGTCCCAATTTCCATATCCAGTCCACCCCCAGGACTGCAGTCAGAGAACATGAGCAAGAAAGCTGTTTAAAGAGATGGGAGGAGGGAGACTATGAGAACAGGTTAAAAGGATTAGAGTGCATTAATCTGGAAAGATTAGACAATCAATCATGAATAATCACCACCATTACAACCACTACCATTAAGCACTTACTGTATGACAGTCACCTTGCTAAGTGCAGAGATACTGAGCTATGTCTAAGGACAGATGAAGTGCTGTCAAAGTAGATTTTGACGTTCCTTCTTTCAGTTATGACATTTATGTGTCAAGCAGTATATTGGTCAAGCAACAGTTGTAAACTAGTTAACAACAGAATGTCATAGAAAGAACGTCAGATTGGAAGTTAGAATATTTAGGTTTAAGTTCTAAGAGCATTAATAAGTATATGTATGACCTTGAGCAAATTACCTAACCTTCTTAGGCCTATCTAAAAGATCTATAAGATAAGAGGTGATGGACCAATCAGTGGCTTTCAGTTTTTTATTTTTAAGCAGCCAAACCTTTCTTCAAATAAAATCTTACAGGAATGTCCTCCATATGAAAGGGCTGAAAGTGCCAATCTAATGCTTGAAGCACAGTGAAGGTCAACAGTCCCACCATCCCTCTACGGGGCCTCCCCCACTCCCTGGAAGCAACCCTAATGGTATCTATACAGATACCCTTTGAAAATCTATGGGATAGATGATCTTTAAGGTCCCTCCTAAATCCAACATCCTATAACTAGCTCTGAAATTTTCTTCACCTACGTCTTCAAAAATCTTTGTTCAATCTAGTCCAAAAAATATTTGTTGAATGTTTAGCATCACAGAAAACACAAGATAGGATTTCCACCTTAAAGGAGCTCACCATCTTTTTGGGGAAAACAAAATAAAATGGGTATGCACTTCAGAGGAAAGAGGGTTGTAAGGAGCAGGCCACCATCAAGGGCCCAAGAAGTAGAAGATTCACTTCTCTATCTTTTTTGTGGCTATATCATCAATGCAGGTATAGCAGGTATTCAATAAATATTGAATAAATGAATTACTCATGGTCACTGAAATTCAGCCAAAAGGTCTGTAGAGTTAAAAGTATTTTCCAAATGTTAGAGATTTTTTCTTATAAGCACAGTGTTACAAGGAAAGCAAACAAATTTCTTCATTATTCATTCTACTATCCACTAGCTACAATTAAATGGTGATATTTTATTAGAACAAAAACAAAGCAAAAAAGTACACCCCATATGTTAGCTCCCCAATTTGAGTCAGCAGAGGAAATAAAGGCAAAATTCAGCCCAACCATTTGAAATGTAATTTTGTGGGAGCAAATCATTAGATTAAATTTTGCTTTGGCAGGAAATCTTTCTTTCAATGAACTTATTTTTATGGAGGTCATTCATATACTGCAAGTAAGCAAGTCAGCAAAGTAGGTAAATCAAGATAGAAACGAGGGCCATTTTGGCTCTCATCTCCTTCTCGTCTCCATTAGTAGTGGGAAGAGGGCAGGGAGGTCAAAAAGAAGGCAGCTGTTTTTCTTTTTCCTCCCTAGCTTGAATTCTGTCCCATAAGATACACTTTGTCTTTTTGGACTCAAAGTCAGCCAGCAAGCACTTAAGTAAAATTAAGACAACTGTACCAATGGCAGAGAATTTGATGGAAAGCTTGTTGGAGACAGCTCATTTGAGTAAAAGCTTTGCCTGTTCAAGGAACAATATAATTTCTGGAGGAAATCTTTCTGGAAAGGGCTGGGTGGCTCTGCAGTTTTATGGCTCAGTTGATATCAGTTATCCAGGACAAGTGTTTTATATAACTAATGTTCTCAAACCTGAATTGTGTTTCCCTAGAAGGCTATTACATTTGAAAGGACATTAAGGTGAATTTAAATTCCATTTTTTTGTTTTAGCATAGCCCTAATATTTTATTATAGTATAATATATACTACTCCTATTCTGCATATGCCTTATGAGTGGACATATTTTTATAAACATACTGGGAGGGTATAAAACAGTTTTTTTTTCAAGCTATGGTACCTGACGCCTGAGTTGCTTAGAGAGATATCAAACTAATAGATGAAATGAGAAATATCACATTGCTTTGTAGTCTTCCTCCAAGGTACAGTGATAGCTTAGGGGAAAAGTTGCATCCCTTCCTTTGCTGTGACAAGCAAAGAGTTCCCAGTCTATGTGGAGCTCCATACATAGCTGCAACAAAAGTCATATGGTGAGTAGAAATATGATGGGGTCCTGACTGCACAGAACAGATGACATCACTGCTTTCTTCTATTCATTTTAACTACTTGCCTGTAACAACTGGATTCAGCACAAGGTCTTGAGCTTCATTTGAAAGACCAATTTCCAATGACAGACGAATGGATAAAGAAGATATGGTACATATATACAATGGAATATTACTCAGCCATAGAAAGGAATGAAATTGGGTTATTTGTAGAGACGTGGATGGACCTAGAGACTGTCATACAGAGTGAAGTAAGTCAGAAAGAGAAAAACAAATATCATATATTAACACATATATGTGGAATCTAAAAAAATGATACAGATGAACCTCTTTGCAAGGCAGAAATAGAGACACAGATGTAGAGAACAAAAGTATGGACACCAAGGGGGGAAAGCAGGGGCAGGGGTGGTGGTGGTGGAATGAATTGGGAGATTGAGATTGACATATATACACTAATATGTATAAAATAGATAACTAATAAGAACCTGCTGGATAATAAAATAAAATAAAATAAAATTCAAAAAAACTCCCAAACAAACAAAAAGAAAGACCTGCATTTGGAATGAATACAGTTACTCCAGGGACCACATGAGTTTTAATGCACCTGGGGCAGCTAGCCAAACTGTCACTTGCTTCCATCATCTAAGCAAAACGTGGAAATTTCTGGTCAGGTGGCTTCAACTTTGCCATTTCCCATAAGAGGGCTATAACCGCCATATTTAAAAAGACTTTGCTCCTATGCTAAAGTATTTTCATAGAATAAGAAATGTGGTTTAGATGAGAGGAAAAAAGAAAAAGTTATTTTTGCCCCTCACACATTTTGATCTAAGTTTGGTCTATACATGCTAATCTGAAGGTTACTGTCTAGTACCATGTAAGTTAGTTATAATTCTTTAGACTAGGTGCCCAGAATTTTCCATTCTCTTCTCCCTCTTTCACCCAAATCCCTTGTGAAGTATTCATTCATTCAATCAGTTAAAATATTTACTTAGAGCCTGCCATATGCCAGGGACTTTTCTAAGCATTGGGGATACAACAGTGAACAAAACACAGCCCCTGTCCTAATAAAGTCTTTATATTTGGGGGGTAGAGACAATGAACAAACACATAGATATAAAATATCAAATAGTGATAAGTGATATGAAGAAAATAAAGCAGAGTAAGTGTACAGAGAATGGTCATGAAAGGCCACTCTGAAGAGGTGACATTTGAGCATAGCTTTGAATGAAGTGAGGATTCATCTTAGCTTTTCTCTCCGTTAAAAAAATCCAGGCAGTCTCTAAAATTACTATGTTCAGAGTTGGAAGTAAGAACAGACATCAGAGTTGAGAAATTTGGGAAACGCCATCAGGATATTCAAAGAAGTCATCATGGAGTTGAAGATCATCTACTGAAGGTCAACTAAATGATTCAAGGGATGAAAGAAGGCTGAGAGGTAACATGATTAAAATATATAATTTCAATGACCATTATGAACATTATGAATGGGGGTCTGTAGGCTGATACATCCAATTCTAGAAGAACACCTTACAAATGGTAAATTAGAATAATAAAAAGTGTATCTGAGATCTTATTTGCAAAGCAGAAATAGAGACACAGACGTAGAGAACAAACGTATGGATACCAAGGGGGAAACGGGGGTGGTGGTGGCGGTGGGATGAATTGGGAGATTGGGATTAACATATATACACTACTATGTATAAAACAGATAAATATTGAGAACCTATCGTATAGTACAGGGAACTCTACTCGGTGCTCTGTGGTGACCTAAATGGGAAGGAAATCCAAAAAACAGGGGATATATATATACGTATGGCTGATTCACTTTGCTATATGGCAGAAACTGACACAGCAGTGTAAAGCAACTCTATTCCAATAAAAAAAAGTGTATCTGAGTTTCTGGTTCCAGCACAAAATAAAGAGATGCACTTCTCCCTACTTTTCCCAATAAGTACAGCTAAAAACCTGGGCATTATACATAAAACAAACGTAAGAAGGCTCTGAAGGGTGGAGAAAAAAAGGCAGACTGGCTAGGGAGTTTGGGATCCAAGGAATGACAAAGTGGTGAGTTCCCTGGGTGTTTTTTACTTCATATATCCCAGACTAGGTATTGAAGAAGCCAGCAACCCAGAGACACAAATGGGCACAGACAAAAATAGTTTCAAGAAAGCCTTCTATCTCTAGCCAAAAGACCAAGAAAAGGGCAAACAGCAATTCAGAAAACTTTTAGATAATAACTACCCTACTCCAGCCAAACAATATAGGAAAAACTTGGGCCTTACCCTCACTCCCATGAGCAAAGGCTAAGTAGGGAACCTACACTTCCACTCTCCAGACTCTAATGAGGTGACCCAAATCTTCTCACTGGGGTAGTGCATAAGAGAAGGCCAAATGGATCTTTCATTCCCAATCAATGTCAGTGGAGGCCACGTGGTGAGCAGAAATCAGGTGCCTTTCCCTCTCTATCAGCCAGGGTGGTGTCAGCAAAGGCCTAGAAGGGAGCTTCAACTTCTAAGTCAACCAGCAGTAATGGGGTGCCCCTCTACTTCTCCAGAGTGTCAATGGAGGCTTAGTGGAGAACCTGGACTTCTATTTCCACATGGTAGTAATGAAGTGGTGACCACTTCCCCTGCCAGCATGATGTCAGGGTAGACCTACCAAAAGAAAAAATTTAAATAAGATCCAGAGTCTCATAACATAATACCCACAATGTCAAGAATTCAATAAAAAATCACTTGCCTTATCAGGAACCCAGAAAATCTCAAATTAAAGAGAACAGACACCAACACCAAGATGACACAAATGTTGGAATTATCTGACAGGCATTTTAAATAAACCATCATAAAAATGCTTGAAAAAGCAATTACAAACATGATTAAAACAAATGAAAAGTTTGCTGAAAGTTTCAGAAAAGAAACAGAGGATGTAAAGAAGAACCAAATGGAAATTTCAGAACTGAAAAATACAATAACCAAAACATAAAACTCACTGGATATGCTCAAGGGTAGAGTGGAGATGACAAAGGAAAGAATCAGTGGACTGGAGATAGAATAACAGAAATCACCTAATATGAGCAATAAAGAGAAAATAGATTAAAAAAGTGAACAGATCCTTAGGAACCTGTGGGACAATAACCAAACATTTAACATTTGTATGACTGAATTCACAAAGAGGAGAGTAGGTATTTATAGAAAAAAACGGGTGAAATTTGCAGAAATTTGGCCAAAAACATAAATCTACAAAATCAAAAAGCTGAGCTAATCCCAAATAGGACAAACAAAAAATCCACACCAACACATATCATAATCAAACTACTGAAAACCAAAGACAAAGAAAAAATATTGAAAGCACCGAGAGAAAAACAACACCTTTACCTATAAGGGAAAAAACAATTAGAATGACAGCAGATATATAAGCAAATCACGTCCAAGTGAGGTTTATTCCAGGGATGCAAGGCTGGTTCAGCATTTAAAAATCAATCAATGGAATCCACCATATAAACAGGCTAAAGAGGAAAAATCACAATCATATCAATTGATGGAGACAAAGCATTTAACATTTAACAGCATTTAAAATTTAACAGCAATTCATGATAAAAGTCTCAGAAAACCAGAGTAGAGGGGAACTTCCTTAATTTAGTAAAGAATATTTACAAAAAGCCTACATCTAACATCTTACTTAAAGGCGAAGGGCTGAATATTTTCCTCCTATTATTAGGAACAAGGCAAAGATATATTCTGTCACCACTCTTATTTGATACAATACTGGAAGTTCTAGACAGTGCAATAGGCAAGAAAAGGAAATAAAAGACATACAAATTAGAAAGGAAGAAATAAATCTGTCCCTATTTGCAGATGAAATGATGGTCCAGGTAGAAAACCTCCTAGAAATAATTTGGAATTCAGCAAGATCAGATAATACAATACCAACACATAAAAATCAATTAATTGTATTTCTATATACTAGCAATGCACATGTAAACACCAAAATTAAAAATACAATACCATTTACAATTGTTCAAAAAAAGAGAAATACTTAGGTATAAATCTAACAAAACGTGTGCATGACTTACATGCTGAAAGCTACAAAAATGATGAAATAAATTAAAGAAGGTATCAATAAATGGAGACCCCTACTGTATTCATGGACTGGAAAACTCAACATAGTAAAGATGTCAATTCTCCCTCAAAATAACATACATGGATGAATGCAGAATCTGTCAAAATCTCAGCAAGATTTTTTTCTAGATATAGACAAACATCCTAAAATTTATGTGGATAGACTAAGGAACTAGAATAGCAAAAACAAGTTTGAAAAAGAAGAATAACAGAAGAATCAGTCTATCCAATTTCAAGATTTATTTAGCTAAAGTAATCAACAAATGGTGCTAGAGCAATTAGATATGCATAGGCAAAAAAAATGAACCTTGATATAAAGCTTACACAAAAAAGGACATAGTATATGATCTCATTTATATAAAGTTTAGTAACAGACAATTCATGGTGATAGGAGTCAGAATAGTGGTTGCCTGTGTAGGCTGGAAATTGACTCAAAGGGATAATAGGGGAACTTTCTGGTGTGATGAAAGTGTTTAATGTCCTCACTGTGGTGTTGATTACAAGGGTATATGCATTTGTTAAAAGTTGTCCAATTGTACACTTAAGATCTGTGAATATCACTATGTAAATTTATCTCAATATTTTAAAAGTATTTCTTTAAATAGCAAAAGGTAACTAGAGAACTCTTTTGTCTCAAATATAGTAGAAAGTTTTTTAAAAAAGTGAATAATTTTATATAAAATAACAGACAGTAGATTCATAATGGACTATTGAAAGAAGTTAGAACTTTTCCTCCCAGGAACACATCTATCTATTTTTTTAACTTTTCATTTTATATTGGAGTATAGTTGATTAACAATGTTCTGATAGTTTCAGGTGTACAACAAAGTGATTCAGTTATACACATACATGTATCTATTCTTTTACTCTGCTCAATATTATGTAACAACCTAAATGGGAAAAGAAGTTCACTTCTATCTATTTTGAGATTGGTATTAGGGAGACATATGATGATTTCCTAATAAAGCCCTCTCAGAAGCAGCATACTGGATGACAGGTGTGCCTCATCATGGTCATTTTTACATTTCTACCTATGAAATAAAGGCCAATAGTGAAAAAACTCTAGCTTTATCCTTTTAGCTTATGATAAATGTATTAAAAAGTCCAAGATGACAATACCTTCTTTCTCCTTAGAGGTACAAACAAATTTGAATCTTCCCATAAGAATTTATTTTACATGGTAAAGGTATCCCAGAGAGGTAAATGCAGTAACCTAACAAATCCAACTTGCGAGGACTGGCTGTATTACAGTAACTCAGATGTATATTGATTACACCAGGGTAGATGATATCTCAATGCTATCAAACCCATAGCATATTGTTATTCGGAATGCTGCTTCTGCATCTGAAGTGCGAATCAGTTATTCTGTCCCATAACTAGTTATATACGAATTTTAAATTGAAGAATTGGAAACAATTCAAAGTTGTAGAGAAAAATTTATAACCCTCTAAACTGAAACTGACATATTCAGAGCAAGGAGAAAAAGTGACCACTCATTTATTCATTCATTCATTAAACATTTATTAAGTGCCTACTGTGTGTCAGACCCTGTGCTAGGTGCCAAACATTTAAAGATGGGTAAAATATCATCTCTGCCCTTTAAGAAATAACAGCTTAAATGGGAGAAACAGATATATAAACAGATAATTATAAAATAGTATGGTCAGGGCAACAATAAAAATATGCGCAAGGCATAACTAAAGTACAGAGGAAAGACCAGGGAAGACTTTCTGAATGAGATAGTACCTGAACTGAGTCTTGAAGGGTGAGTAGGAGTTAGCTAGGTGATGAAAAATGTAGGGAGGGCATTTCAGGCACAATGGACTACATAAGTAAAGGCAGAGGCATGGAGGACAGAAGCAGCAGAGTGTGCATAAACTACAAGTAGATTAAGCATTTTAAGCAAGGGAGTGACAGGATCCAATTTGTGTTTTAAACAGAAAAGTCTGGCAATGTGGGGATGCAGCCGAGGGGATATGAAGGGAGCCAAGAAGACCAATTAAGAGCCTGCTGTGGTTTAGACAAGTAATGATGAGCTGCTGAACTAGGGAGGGCAATAGAAGACAAGAGATTATGGTCAATGATCAATTTACTTAATTTGGCTTTCAAGATGCCATGCTCTCTCGAATTTCCTCCTACCTCTTACTGGCCATTCTTTCTCAGTTTTCTTTGCTGGTCCCTCCTCTTCTCTCCAACTTTTTAACTCAGGGCTCAGACCTTGGATCTCTTCTCTGTTCTCGCTCCCTTGGCTTTAAGTACTAGGTATGTGCTAAAGACTCCCAAATGTATAGCTCTTGCCCAGACATTTCCACTGCACTGAAGACTCATATACCCACCTACCTGCTTGACACTTCCAATTAGATGTCTAATAAACACCTCAAACTAACATGTCCAAAACTGAACTCCTGCATGTCATGCTTACTCTGCCTACAGTCTTTCTCATCTCAGTAAATGTCACCTCCTTCCTCAGGCAAAAACTTAAACTTTTTTTAAAATTGAAGTATAGCTGATTTACAATGTTGTGTTAGTTTCTGCTGTACAGCAAAGTGATTCAGTTTTATATACATATTCTTTTTTATATTCTTTTCCATCATGGTTTATTATAGGATATTGAATATAGTTCCCTGTGCTATACAGTAGGACCTTGTCGTTTAATCTATTTTATATATAGTAGTTTGTATCTGCTTAATCCCAAGCTCCTAATTTATCCCTCTCCCACCTCCTTTCCCCTTTGGTAACCGTAAATTTTTTTTTATGTCTGTGAGTCTCTTTCTCTTTTGGAAATAAGTTCATTTGTATCATATTTTATATTCCACATATAAGTGATATCATACAGTATTTGTCTTTGTCTAACTCACTTCACTTAGTATAATAATCTCTAGGTCCATTGATGTCACTGGAAATGGCATTATTTCATTCTTTTTATGGCTGAGTAGTATTCCATTGTATAAGTGTACCACATCTTTATTTGTCTGTCGATGGACATTTGGGTTGCTTTCATGTCTTGGCTATTGTAAATAATGCTGCTATGAACACTGAGGTGCATGTGTCTTTTAGAATTAGAGTTTTCTCCAGATATACGCCCAGGAGTGGGATTGCTAGATCATATGGTAGCTCTATTTTTAGTTTTTTTAAATCCATACTGTTCTCCATAGTGGCTGCACCAATTTACATTCCCACCAACAGTGTAGGAGGGTTCCCTTTTCTTCACACCCTCTCCAGCATTTGTTATTTGTAGGCTTTTTAATGATGGCCTTCTGACTGGTGTGAGGTGATACCTCATTGTAGTCTTGATTTGCATTTCTCTAATGGTTAGTGATGTGGAGCATCTTTTCAGGTGCCTCTTGGCCACCTGCATGTCTTCTTTGGAGAAATGTTTATGTAGGTCTTTTGCCCATTTTTGATTGGGTTGTTTGTTTTTTTGTTGTTGAGTTGTTTATATATTTTGGAAATTAAGCCCTTGTCAGTCGCATCATTTGCAAGTATTTTCCCCTAGTCCATAGGTTGTCTTTTCGTTTTGTTTATGGTTTCCTTTGCTGTGCAAAAGCCTATATGTTTGATTAGGTCCCATTTGTTTATTTTTGCTTTTATTTCTATAGCTCAGGCCAAAACTTTGAATTCATCCTTGACTTCTCCCTTGTGTGCCCCATATCCAATCTATCAGCACATCCTGTTTGTTGTACCCTTATAATATATCCTGAATGTATCCACTTCTCACCATCTAACACTGTTTCCACCCTGCTCCCAGCCACCATCGTCTCTTGCTTGGACTATTGCAGCAGCTTTCTATTAGTCTAACTGCCTCCACCTTGCCCATAACCCTATAATGTATTCTCAAGAATGCATCCAGCACGATCCTTTCAAAAGCCTGATCGCATCACTCTTATGCTCAAAACCCTCCAAAATTTTCTTATTTTATTCAGAGTAAACGCCAATGTCCTTATAATGGTCTCAAGGCCCTATTAGAGCTACTCTTTCCCCCAATTATACTCTTCTGAATTAATCTCCTATATTCCCCTTGCTCACTCTGGTCTGGCCATACTAACTCCTTGAATGCTAGTTCCTTGAACAATCCAGACACTCTCTTGACTGAAGGCCTTTCAGTGCTAGTTGTTTCCTCTTTTTGAATGTCATTCCCTCAGATAGCCACTCTCCTCCAAATAATTGTTTAAATGTCCTTTGTCAGTGAGGTTACCCTGAACATCCTTTTTAAAATTGCAAACTGCATCCCACCAATGCTCTCAATCCCCCTAATTCTGCTCTATTCCTTCCATACCATATTGAAAAATATACATATATACACACACACACATAATCACCTATACATATATGTATATATCACAGGATTTTGTGTGTGTGTGTAATACTTGCCTATCTCCTCCTTTTAGAAGCTAAACAATAGGGCAGAGACTTTTTTTGGTACTCAGATGTTTTTCCAGCACCAAGAACTGCGCCTGGCACATAGTAGGCACTCAATAAATATTTGATGAATAAATGAGTATGAAACAGAACCTAAAGGGGATGAGAAAATATGGGGCAACCACCTTAGTTAAATCTGATAAGAATAGGGGAATTTGAAAAGAAGATCCTATTTGAAGAGAATTTCCAAGGGGCATAGGGAGGGCTAATCATAGCTTCCCTCTTATTCTAATGGATTCCTGAGCTACAGAGAATACAAAGGTGGGTTATGTCTGTAAAGCAATTATCTACATTTCTCAGTCGGACACATAAAGACTGAGCATTCTACTGCAAGGTACACAGCACTGCCCTACTTCCATAACCTCCAAGCCCAGATGCCTTGAACAGGTGTACACACATGCACACACACACGCAGACATTTAGTATTGACTCTAATAAAGTTTAGGCTAAAATGAAGTTTAGGGATGATCTACAGATTTTAATTATGCATGTTCTCTCATTCTCCTTAACACAAATAACCAAGACTTATACCTCAAATGTATAATCTGAACATGGACTCATAGAATGCTAAAGCTAGGACGTACCTTAGAGATCATCTAATCCAAACTTTTCCTATATCATTTATTATTCTTCTTTTTGAGAACAAAGATATCTGTCACTCCAAATAAGAAATAACTACTTCATTAATGTATCCCTTTTGAAATACACATACACAAACACACCTCTTTTAAATATTATACATATTTTCTTTCCTCAGTTTCAAATAGGCATCTGATTTTGTTATGATTAATAAAGCACTTTTCTCTCTTACCTTACTCCTTTCTTTGTCTCTGTAGACAAGAATAGGGTTATATCTTTTATTTGGAGTAAATGGGATATGTTTTATGAATCTAAATGAATACTTATAATGTCTGGATTTAGATAGAACAACCCAGACCTCATGAAATTAATTTAGTTAAAAATTGAATTTAAAGATCTGTTACAAGACAGCATTGCTCTGCTTCCTGTTAAATTACCATTTTATCACCAAAATGTGTATTTTTATAATTTTAGTTATTAAACTAAAATGTAATAGAACTAAAGAAAAGGTAAGAGGAAGAGATAGTTCTGACATATGAACTACGGGGGAAACTATAATATCTGTTTTTAGAATTCAATTTCTCACTGGTTTAGTCTATTTTTCTTATCTCTGCAAAATATGCACTAAAAACAATATATGGGGGCTACATTTAACTGTTTGTATCATATTTCATATTAACTTACATTAATTGGATAATAGCACTGAAATGAAAATGGAGTTACTGTTAATGTCAAACATTTTCTGCTGTATTTCTGGGTGGTTTTGTAATTGAGGAAATCACTTGAAGATAAATTATATCTCTTCATGTTAATTTTTTTTCTCACTTGGCTTTTCAGTTTCTTCTCACACCCTTTCAGTAAATACAATATGTCTTTTAAAAATCTTTAAATATATATATGTGTGTATGTATAAAATTATATATAAGTTAATATAAATCTATTTAAGCTTTAGACATTTTTCTAAAATTCTTTATCCTTTATAGAGAAAGACAATTTTTCATCAAGATACAGGATGTATTTCTAGTTTTATCACTAAGAAGTTGACTTTAGCTCTCTATCTTTGCTCTTTCCACAACTTCAGTTGTGTGTTTTGAAGGTAAAATATTTGTCAACAAATCTGTGGTAGGAAGCTTCTAAGAATGTCCTCAATGATCCCTGCCTCCTGGTATTCACAAACCCTTGTTTAATCTCCTCCCCATGAATGTGGTCTGGATGTACCCACTTACTTCTAACAATTATAACATAGCTGAAGTGATAGAATGTCACATCTGAGATTAGGCTATACAATGCCTGGCTTCTGTCTTGGGCATTCTTCCTCACTTTCTTGAATTGGTCTCTCTGGGAGAGCAAGTCACCATGTTATAGAGCAGCCCTGTGGAGAGGCCCACGTGGCAAGGGGCCGAGGTCTGCCAGCAACTACACAAGTGAGCTTGAAAGTGGACCCCCATCATCCATTCAAGCCTTCACATGAAACCACAGCCTCAGCCAACAGCTTGACTGCAGCCTTATGAGAAATCTTGAGCCAGAAACATCTAGTTAAACCATGTCTAGATTCCTGACCCACAGAAACTGAGATAATGTTTGCTGTGCAACATGCTAAGTTTGGGGATAATTTGCTACACAGCAGTTTATAACTAATACAAAAACCCAAGTTCAAAACACAGTTACTGCTATATAACTAGTTTATGAGGAAAGCCATATGAATATCAAATAATTTGTTTCCTCTAGTAAAATCACCCATATTCCTCCAGTATGTCCATCATAGTAACTCATACCCAAACGGAAATAAACAAACTACTTTAACCACCAAATTGGACATAGTCTTTTCAACCTAACCAATGCACTGGTCTTCTGAAAGACTTGGAACTAAAATTTATGAACCAATACCAAAATAAATTTGAACTGAAATCAAATTTCTTAATGGCTATGATTATGATTGTTTAAATTCTGAAGTGGTTACTCACTTCAATGCAGGATTATTGCACCAGACACTACCAACAAAAGAATATATCCTATACAGATGAATACCATATGCTAAACAGGACTAGAAGGTAAGGCTACCAACCGTGTTTTGGTCCGTAGAGTTACGCAAATAGATATACATCATCTACATCCCTCTGGCTGCCTCTCAGGCAAGTCAGCAAGACTAAATACCTCCATTTTCACTGTACATTTCAACAACAATGTGATAGCTCCCCAAAATAGTGCCTGATAAGCAAATAGAGAGAATCACTGTATCTACAGAGGTTTGTATCTGAAGATGATGGTCAGTAATTATTTTCCTTCCATGTATTTATATTTATAAAGTTTGCAAAACTTTTCTCAGCAGTAGCCAAGTATAGTTGGCCCTAGAACTACATAGGGGTTAAGGGTGCCAACCCTCTGTGTAGTCAAAAATGTGCGTATAACTTATAATTGGCCTTCCATATATACACGGTTCTTCCATATCTGTAGTTTCTCTGTACCTACAATTTTGCATCTGCAGATTCAAACAACCACAGGTCATGTAGCACTATAGTATATACTATTTTAAAAATCTGCATATAAGTGGACCCATGAAGTTCAAACCCATGTTGTTCAAGGGTCAATTGTATATTCATTTATTTATTCATTACCTACTATGTTCCAAGTATAATTCTAGGCACTTAGGAAACATCATTGAATAAAAAATACAATACAACAAAGATTCTTGTTTTCACTGAACTTACATTATATATTAAATCTTCTATTTTCTGTAGAATCTGACATGGCTGATTTCCACCTTGTTGAAAATCTGTATTCCCTTGGTTTCTGCAGTCTGGTGTTATTCTGTTTTCCTAATAGTCTTCAATTGTTTCTTCAGTCTTCTTCACTGGCTCCTCCTATCAAAACCTAATAGCTTTAGATCATAAGTCTTAGTTCCTGGGCTCCTGATGAATATAATTTGTTCCTCAGAAAACTCATGCATTTCCTCAAACCCAATAATCATCTCTCTAAATGTAGCCTCTCAATTTTATTTTTCTCATCCAATTTCCCATCTAGTGACTCCTTATGCTTACATATTTCTATTAGGATAATCCCACACCTTCAAGTAATGACCTAATCATTATCAACTACTTAAAATGGGTCTCCTTATGCTCTTTTTTTTTTTTTTTTTCAGTATGTGGGCCTCTCACTGTTGTGGCCTCTCCCTTTTGTGGAGCACAGGCTCTGGATGCGCAGGCTCAACGGCCATGGCTCACGGGCCAGCCGCTCCACGGCATGTGGGATCTTCCCGGACCGGGGCACGAACCCGTGTCCCCTGCATCGGCAGGCGGACTCTCAACCACTGCGCCACCAGGGAAGCCCTCCTTATGCTCTTTTATATTCCATCAACGACAGCACTATTCTCTCAGTCATCCAGTCTCACAATTAATCTTCTCTTTCTAATCAGTCAAGTCCTGCTCATTTTGCCTTTATAATATCTCTTGTATCTATTATTTACTTTCCATTCCCATGACTAGGTCCTCATCACTTCATGAATGGATTGACTATAATATTGTCCTAATTGATTTCTAGTCTTTCTATTCCAAACTCTCCTTTACACTACTTCTAGGTTGATTTTTATGAAATATCACTTTCATCATGTCATCATCCTGAATCACGAACCATTAATAGCTTCCCATTGTCCATAAAATCTAAATTCCTCATCCTGACATTTAAAGCTCTTCAAATCTGCCTCTAGCCTATTTATTAAACTAATTTCTTGCAATTCATCAATGCAAACTATTTATTCCAGTCAGGATGGTCTCCTTAACATCCCCAGAGCATATTACGCTTATCTGGGCCTCTAGGATTTTGCTCATGATAGTCATCAAGCTTGGAAAGAGTCTTCCCCACTCTTTTGTTCTACAAAATCCTACCTATGTTTAAGTCTCTCTTCCCAACAAATCCCTTACAACTTTAGTCCGTACTCTTCTTTTTCTTATTTAGTGCCTACTGTATATGGCACTTGCTTTGCCTCTTAATCATATTTTTCTATACTATATTTTTTCTTGTCTCAGTTTCCCTTGTAGGAGTCTAGGCTACTTAACAGTAAGACAAGTGTCATCATTTGTTCCCTCCACCACTTTTTTTCAGTAGTCCACAACAGCAGATCCAAAACTTTTTGAAAAGTTTAAAAAAATACTGAGAATCTCAGAGTCTTTGATTTTTGCAGGTTATATCTATCAATACCTACTATACTAGAAATTATAACTGTGACATTTTAAAAGTATTGATTTATTTACTCATTTAAATATAACAATAAATCAAATATATATTTACATAGGTAACATGTTTATGAAAAATAACTATATTTTCCAAAACAAAATAAAAAGTGAGAATAATAGCATTGTTTGGCCAGTTTGCAAATCTTTTTTATAGAAGAGAGTTTACTAGAAGACAGTTGGATTCTTGTGTCTCCTTCTGCAATCAATACGTTGTGATATGATTTTTGTGATATGTTCTTTTAAAGTATATGAAGAAAATCTGGCCTAATGTAAATATGTAACTGGAAAATGGAGGAATGTTTGAATAATTGTTTCATATAATTGTGGATATTCTTCTTTAATAGTATACCAAAATTTGACAGTGGTTTGACAGTGGTATAGTTTCTTTAAAATAAATGCAGTGGGGAATCTGAATCCATATTAATGAATTTTTCGGACTTTGTTATATTAAAATTCACTGGTCAGCCTTGTACTTTAAATGAATCTTTTACCCAGGCATGATTTTACAACATCATGCATTGATCATTTGACAAATACTGTTTCACTGAGCTATGCAGATCTTCCAAATGGTGACACATTTCATTATATAATATTAAAAAAATCACATTAGTTAATATCACTGCTGATCTCATCAGAATAGGCTATAAGCATTGCGAAGTTCTCAAGCTTATGGTGGCAGATACAACTGTTCCAAAATTCTAATTTTCACTTAAAGCTCCAATTTTATTGTTGAAAACAAATACTGTCAGTTGTTTTCCTTAAAGTGACAGACTTACTTTATTTTTGAGAAAATGGCTGCCAGATACCCGGGTCTGAATAACCATTGTTTGTCAGTTGTTCTTTCAAGTAAAATTAAAGTCTAAATTAAAGTGTAAAAATCTGCTAGTTCAATTTACAACTCAATCATGCAAGTGCTTTACCTCCAGATGTTGTCATACTTCAGTATGTATGAGAAGTGCTTTATGCATGTTTCCCATTTTGATACATAGATGATTAAAAAGATATGTACTCATCAAACTGTGCACATTAAATATGTTCATTCTTTGTATGTCAGTTATATCTCAAAAAAGCTGTTTTAAAAGATATATGCACAAAGATCAATATTTAATAAAATTAATAGTATTTACTGGTTTATCAAAGACATTATTAAGTGAAAATGGATTTTTTAACCACAAGCGTGTGGTGGTAAAGAATACAATTACTAACAAGTACCATTTGGTATCACTCCCTTGATTTGTGCCAAGGCACCAGTAGTATTACTCTTGCATCATTAGTGAAAATGTCAACACAGGGAAAAAGGCAAATAACATCTTAGAATTATTGTGAAAAGAGTTTTGACCTCTCAGACTCCCTGAAAGACTCCTGGGGAGCCCAGGGGTCCATGGACCACACATTGAGAACCACTCAAAGTGATTCTATACTATGAGTCTACACTTGAATCTACACTGTGAGAGGTCTTTGAGGTCTACACTATGCTGGGAACTCTTTCCTCCTTTAGCATTACCTCTGGTCACTTCACTGGTTTCTTGTTGACCTCAGTCCTCTTCTGTTAACATTCTAAATATACTCTAATATACCTAATTTACCTAAATGGTTTCAGCTACAACCTATAAACTAATGATTCCCCCAAATCTATACCTCTAATGCATACTTATCTTCTGACCCTCAAATCTATGTTTCTGATTAATATCCTGTAGATACCTCCAACTTGATACACCCAAAACATAATTCATCTTTTCTCTCAAATTCTTTCATACTCTTGAATTCCCAATGTAGGCCGTTAGCACCTTTGTTCATCCAGTCACCCAATCTAGAAATCTAGGGGTCATCCTTAACTCCTTCCTCTCCCTCACCCATAAAGGGCCAGCCAGGCAACATCAATTTATGATATTGTGATAACATCAATACTGTAATACAATAGGGAGTGGTGAGACCCAAGTCAAACCAGAGAATGCATGTTCCATCTAAAGGTATTCAAATTCAAACACTGTGCGCCAAACCGAACATATTTGTTAGTTTCTAGTCTGTGATACTTGGTAACTCTGAAATATATCTTGAATTTGCACCTGTCTTTCCATTTCCACTGCCATTCTTCTACTTTAGATCCTCCATCATCTCTTACCGAGACTATTGCAATAGCCTTATAACTGATCCTCTGGCTCCAATTTCCACAAATACTCCCTCTTCCCTGCCCCACCCAGGTTTATCTTTCAGAAGGCAAACAGTGATCTAAAGTGCAAATTTGGTTACTTATTTGAAACCCCAGCTTAAAATCCTATAATTGTTCCCAATCCTCTATAAGGAAAATATACACATTTCTTAGCACAGTGTTAATCTATAATCTGTCCACCTCTGCTTATTACTTTAGTTTCACATTTCCCCACTTTCCTATCCAAAAGCCAAACTCCAGCTATCAATATCATGATAAGAGTTAAGACTTTTAAATCACTTCTTATATGCCATGCACTGCTCCAAATTACATATAGTAACTCATTAGTCTTCACAACTATATAAAATAGGTATCATTATTAGGCCCATTTTACAGATGAGGAAACTGAAGCACAAAGCCAAACTGAATCATTAGGAATTCATTCAAAGTTGCTCACGTTGTTTCAGGATTCTGTGTCTTTGTATATGCTATTCTCTCTGACTAAAATGCTTTTTGTTTTCTTTTCTAACAAATTTACCATCTTTCAAGATTCAGATCAAATATTATCTCTTGCAGCTATCTTCTGTAGCTATCCCCTTCCCCAGGTAAAGCTGATATTCCTTCTCACCTTTGGAACATAAACTACATATTACAACTCACCAAAAATAAACATCTGCCTAGCACTTACAGTAGAACAGTGGCTTACCAGTAGCAGGTAGTCCTTGCTGTAAGCAATACACTACGTCAAGAACGATAATTTCTACTTTTTATGGACGAGAGGAACAAGGTGAAGGTGGTTTTGTTCCTAAGCCCCCTTCCCAACCTCACTCCCCCATAATCACTAGCACGTCCCATGGCAGATAGTCCTTTAGAGATGATCCAAGCACAAGTCATAACTTCTACAGGTTGGATAACCCCTATCTGGGGCCTTATAATCCAGGAGGCTTAAACCCATTTCATAATCCCTCTATAAGGTGATGTCTGTTTGGATAATTGAAACTGTAAAAATCAATAAGAAAAGTTTAAAAACAGTCATGACAAGCCACTCCAAAATGAAGAAGAAACTATAAGTCACTGATTTCTATGAGTTTTTACAGAGAAATCTATATAGTCTTTCCTAAATTGAGCATTAAGGTATAAAAGCTCCTTATTCTCTAACACATTTAGAGTTTGAACACATGTAATCTAGCATCTTCTACTAGGCAGGGATTTAATGAACATTTTGTGAGAACATCTGTTTGTTATTTATCTTTGTCTCATTTTACACATCAGCAAATCCCTTTTTACCACCAGGACAGAATAAAAATCACCATTTCATTATACAGCGTTCATAATTTTAAACTTCAACTGGGGGAAAGAGAAGTAATCGTCAGCACTGTATTCTACCTGATGTTACAAGGAAGAAGTACAAGGGTGAGGAAGTGCAGAGGGAAAATGATTAAATATACAAATCCTTTAAATACACACTCTGCCAATGGCTACTGTATTTTACTGTTCCAGCAACTGCTAAGGAGAATTAAAAGCCACTCTATCTTTCTAGAAGGGTATTCTTGTTTGCCCTCTTGAGTCTATGTCAAAGAAAAGGGATGGTTTTACCTAAATAAACTTCTTTTCTCTATGTTCTACAGAGAGAACTTTAACAATGAAACAGCTATTGATATTATCAGGTCTAGATATTTTCCCCAGATTTATTGAGATATAATTGACATAAAACATTGTGTAAGTTTAAGGTGTACAATGTGATGATTTAATATATATACATATTGTGAAATGACTGCCACAATAAGGTTAGTTAACACTTTGAAAATCTGGAAAATTACAGAGAGAACTACTGTATTTTCTTCAAGGCTCCTATCCTATTTCAGGAAGCTACCTAATGGCATTTCTAAGTGCTGCCACTATTCATTATGAGAAGGAGCCAATATCAAGGCCTTAGTCATCAGGAATGGGCAGTGCCATGAGCTAAGGCTAGTACAAAGCAGGGAAAGAATGCTGCCAGCTTAGGCAGAGTAACTGAAGCCATTTCTGGAAGCATATCCATCATAGCATCCACTTGCAAATGTAATGTTTTAAGGGAGATAACAGTATAAAACAAAACAGAAGTTACAGTTGATTTTTCCCTAGATCCAAATATACTGTCCTATTTGCCATGGAAAATAATTAAGAAAGGAATAAGAAAGGCACAGTCCTTGCCTTCAAAAACTTATAATCATTTCTTTCCAACAGTCATTTATAGTACACTTACATCACTAGTCTTGTATAAGGAGAACAAGTTTAGCACATATAAACTCACTAAATAATAGGAGGAGATACAATACCTAATTGAACATTGGATTGGGTGGTATAGATAGTAAACACTGTTGCAGTTCAGAGAAGGAGAAAATCAATGTAGGCTGGCAGGAGAGGGGGAAGCTTTCTGTAATGTGTAGAATTTGAGTTTGGTAAGTTGGAGAAGATTTAGAAAGGTGAAGAAGGAGGATAAACTAAGAATCAAATATCATGCACCTTCATCCTATCCCAACACTTGAGTTCTTTATCATAGAAGTGTTTTGAAAGTTCCTCCCCATAATACCATCAAACAGGTAAAGGAGGAGATAAAGAGATGCACATACCTCCCTTACACTTTCCTACTAAAAGAGATGCACATACCTCCCTTACACTTTCCTTTCTAAGCCACTGGGGAACAGAAACCTCAGATAGGAATTGATCTGAATATCTGATTAAAATAACTGATGTTAAAATATGATTGAGGTTTAACGTTCCCATGAGACATTTGTATCTTAATAGAGGAGATAATCAACGAATACAGAATCTCTAATTAGTACAATTACATGGAAAAAGCATTTTGAAGCTGGGAGAGGGCCTCCCCCAAGCATTTTGTTTCTCGTTGTCCATTTCAGACAGTGGGGTTCCCTTCCCCCAAATAATCTGCTCAAACTTAAGATACACAGGATCACTACAGTATTACATGTCTTTTCCCTTATTATTATTTTTTTACAGGTTCTTTTTTATTTTTGTTTTTTATACAGCAGCTTCTTATTAGTTATCAATTTTATACATATTAGTGTATATATGACAATCCCAGTCTCCCAATACATCTCACCACCATCACCCACACCCCCGCTTTCCCACTTTGGTGTCCATACGTTTGTTCTCTACATCTGTGTCTCTATTTCTGCCTTGCAAACCAATCTATCTGTACCATTTTTCTGCATTCCACATATATGCATTAATATATGATATTTGTTTTTCTCTCTGACTTACTTCACTCTGTATGACAGTCTCTAGGTCCATCCACATCTCTACATATGACCCAATTTCATTCCTTTTTATGGCTGAGTGATATTCCATTGTATATATGTACCACATCTTCTTTATCCATTTGTCTGTAGATGGGCATTTAGGTTGCTTCCATGTCCTGGCTATTGTAAATAGTGCTGCAATGAACATTGGTGTGTATGTGTCTTTTTGAATTACGGTTTTCTCTGGGTATATGCCCAGTAGTGGGATTGCTGGGTCATATGGTAATTCTATTTTTAGTTTTAGAAGGAACCTCTATACTGATCTCCAAAGTGACTGTATCAATTTACATTCCCACCAACAGCACAAGAGGGTTCCCTTTTCTCCACACCCTCTCCAGCATTTATTGTTTGTGGATTTTTTTTTAACATCTTTATTGGAGTACAATTGCCCCACAGTGGTGTGCTAGCCTCTGCTTCACAACAAAGTGAATCAGCTATACATATACATACATCCCCACATCTCCTCCTTCCTGCATCCCCCCCAATCCCCCCATCCCACCCCTCCAGGTGGCCACAAATCACTGAGCTGATCCCTCCACGCCATGTGGCCACCCCCAACCAGCAATCCGCTCTACACTTGGCAGTATACACAACTCCATGCCACTCCACCACCTCGCTCCAGCACATGCACATCCCCCTGTGTCCTCAAGTCCATTCTCCACATCTGCGTCTTTATTTCTGTCCTGCCCCTAGGTTCTTCAGAACCGTGTATTTTTTTTTTTTTAGATTCCATATATATGTGTTAGCATACGGTATTTGTTTTTCTCTTTCTGACTTACTTCACTCTGTATGACAGACTCTAGGTCCATCCACCTCACTACAAATAACTCAATTTTGTTTCATTTTATGGCTGAGTAATATTCCATTGTATATATGTGCCACATCTTCTTTATCCATTCATCTGTTGATGGACACTTAGGTTGCTTCCATGTCCTGGCTATTGTAAATAGAGCTGCAATGAACATTGTGGTACATGACTCTTTTTGAATTATGGTTTTCTCAGGGTATACGCCCAGGAGTGGGATTGCTGGGTCATATGGTAGTTCTCTTTTTAGTTTTTTAAGGAACCTCCATACTGTTCTCCATAGTGGCTGTATCAATTTACATTCCCACCAAGAGTGCAAGAGAGTTCCCTTTTCTCCACACCCTCTCCAGCATTTGTTGTTTGTAGATTTTCTGATGATGCCCATTCTAACCACTGTCAGGTGATACCTCATTGTAGTTTTGATTTGCATTTCTCTAATAGTGATGTTGAGCAGCTTTTCATGTGCCTCTTGGCCATCTGTATGTCTTCTTTGGAGAAATGTCTATTTAGGTCTTCTGCCCATTTTTTAATTGAGTTGTTTGTTTTTTTAATATTGAGTGGCATGAGCTGTTTAAATATTTTGGAGATTAATCCTTTGTCCATTGATTCATTTGCAAATATTTTCTCCCATTCTGAGGGTTGTCTTTTCATCTTATTTATAGTTTCCTTTGCTGTGCAAAAGCTTTGAAGTTTCATTAGGTCCCATTTGTTTATTTTTGTTTTTATTTCCATTACTCTAGGAGATGGGTCAAAAAGGATCTTGCTGTGATTTATGTCAAAGAGTGTTCTTCCTATATTTTCCTCTAAGAGTTTTATGGTGTCCCGTCTTACATTTAGGTCTTTAATCCATTATGAGTTTATTTTTGTGTATGGTGTTAGGGAGTGTTCTAATTTCATTCTTTTGTAGCTGTCCAGTTTTCCCAGCACCACTTATTGAAGAGAGTGTCTTTTCTCCATTGTATATCCTTGCCTCCTTTGTCATAGATCAGTTGACCATAGGTGCGTGGCTTTATCTCTGAGCTTCCTATCCTGTTCCATGGATCTATATTTCTGTTTTTGTGACACTACCATATTGTCTTGATTACTATTGCTTTGTAATATAGTCTGAAATTAAGAAGTCTGATTCCTCCAGCTCCATTTTTTTCCCTCAAGATTGCTTTCGCTATTTGGGGTCTTTTGTGTCTCCATACAAATTTTAAGATTTTTTGTTCTGGCTCTGTAAAAAATGCCTTTGGTAATTTGATAGGGATTGCATTGAATCTGAAGATTGCTTTGGGTAGTATAGTCATTTTCACAATATTGATTCTTCTAATCCAAGAACATGGTATATCTCTCTGTCATCTTTGATTTCTTTCATCAGCATCTTATAGTTTTCCAACTACAATTCTTTTACCTCCTTAGATAGGTTTATTCCTGGGCATTTTATTCTTTTAGTTGCAATGGTGAAAGGGATTGTTTCCTTAATTTCTCTTCCTGATCTTTCATTGTTAGTGTATAGGAATGCAAGAGATTTCTGTGCATTAATTTTGTATCCTGCTGCTTTATCAAATTCATTGATTAGCTCTAGTAGTTTTCTGGTGGCATCTTTAAGATTATCTATGTATAGTATCATGTCATCTGCAAACAGTGACAGTTTTACTTTTTCTTTTCTGATTTGGATTCCTTTAATTTCTTTTTCTTCTCTGATTGCCTTGGCGAGGACTACCAAAACTATGTTGAATAACAGTGGCAAGAGTGGACATCCTAATCTTGTTCCTGATCTTAGAGGAAATGCTTTCAGTTTTTCACCATTGAGAATGATGTTTGCCTTGGGTTTGTCACATATGGTCTTTATTATGTTGAGGTAGGTTCTCTCTATGCCTGCTTTCTGGAGAGTTTTTTTTTTTTTAATCATAGATGGGTGCTGAATTTTGTCAAAAGGCTTTTCTGCATCTATTGAGATGATCATATGATTTTTATTCTTCAATTTGTTAATATGGTGTATCACACTGGTTGATTTGCATATACTGAAGAATCCATGCATCCCTGGGATAAACCCCACTTGATCATGGTGTATGATCCTTTTAATGTGTTGTTGGATTGTGTTTGATAGTATTTTGTTGAGGATTTTTGTGTCTATATTCATCAGTGATATTGGTCTGTAAATTTCTTTTTTTGTAGTATCTTTGTCTGGTTTTGGTATCAGGGTGATGGTGGCCTCATAGAATGAGTTTGGGAGTGTTCCTTCCTCTGCAATTTTTTGGAAGAGTTTGAGAAGGATGGGTGTTAGCTCTTCTCTAAATGTTTGATAGAATTCACCTGTGAAGCCATCTGGTCCAGGACTTTTGTGTGTTTGAACATTTTAATCACAGTTTCAATTTCATTACTTGTGATTGGTCTGTTCGTATTTTCTATTTCTTCCTGGTTCAGTCTTGATAGGTTATATCTTTCGAAGAATTTGTCCATTTCTTCCACGTTTTCCATTTTACTGGCATAGAGTTGCTTGTAGTAGTCTCTTATGATGCTTTGTATTTCTGCCATGTCCATTGTAACTCCTCCTTTTTCATTGCTAATTTTATTGATTTGAGTCCTCTCTCTCTTTTTCTTGATGAGTCTGGCTCAAGGTTTATCAATTTTGCCTATCTTCTCAAAGAACCATCTTTTAGTTTTATTGACCTTTGCAATTGTTTTCCTGGTTTCTATTTCATTTATTTCTGCTCTGATCTTTTATGATTTCTTTCCTACTACTAACTTTGGGTTTTGTTTGTTCTTCTTTCTCTAGTTCCTTTAGGTGTAACATTAGATTGTTTATTTGAGACTTTCTTGTTTCTTGAGGTAGGATTGTATTGCTATCAATTTCTCTCTTAGAACTGCTTTTGCTGCATCGCATATGTTTTGGATCGACATGTTTTTGTTGTCATTTGTCTCTAGGTATTTTTTGATTTCCTCAGTGATCTCTTGGTTATTTAGTAATGTATTGTTTAGTCTACATGTGTTTGTATATTTTACTTTTTTTTCCCTGTAATTTATTTCTAATCTCATAGCGCTGTGGTCAGAAAAGATGCTTAATATGATTTTAATTTTCTTAAATTTACCGAGGTTTTATTTCTGACCCAAGATGTGATCTATCCTGGAGAATGTTCCATGTGCACTTGAGAAGAAAGTGTAACCTGCTGTTTTTGGATGGAATATCCTATAAATATCAATTAAATCTATCTGGTCCATTGTGTCATTGAAAGCTTGTGTTTCCTTATTTTCTGTCAGGATGATCTGTCCATTGGTGTAAGTGAGGTGTTTAAGTCCCCCACTATTATTGTTACTGTTGATTTCCTCTTTTACAGCTGTTAGCATTTGCCTTATGTATTGAGGTGCTCCTATGTTGGGTACATACATATCTATAATTGCTATATCTTCTTCTCGGATTGATCCCTTGATCATTATGTAGTGTCCTTCCTTGTCTCTTGTAACATTCTTTATTTTAAAGTCTATTTTAACTGATATGAGGATTGCTACACCAGCTTTCTTTCGTTTTCCATTTCCATGGAATATCTTTTTCCAACCCCTCACTTTCAGTCTGTATGTGTCCCTAGGTCTGAAGTGGGTCTCTTGTAGACAGCATATATATGGGTCTTGTTTTTGTATCCATTCAGCAAGCCCGTTTATTTTGGTTGGAGCATTTAATCCATTCACATTTAAGGTAATTATCGATATGTATGTTCCAATTACCATTTTCTTAATGGTTTTTGGTTTGTTTTTGTGTGTCCTTTTCTTCTCTTGTGTCTCCCACTTAGAGAAGTTCCTTTAGCATTTGTGTAGAGCTGATTTGGTGTTTCTGAATTCTCCTAGCTTTTGCTTGTCTGTAAGGCTTTTTATTTCTCCACTGAATCTGAATGACATCCTTGCTGGGTAGAGTAATCTTGGTTGTAGGTTCTTCCCTTTTATCACTTTAAATATATTTTGCCAGTCCCTTCTGGCTTGTAGAGTTTCTGCTGAGAAATCAGCTGTTAACCTTATGGAAGTTCCCTTTTATCTTATTTGTCATTTTTCCCTTGTTGCTTTTAATAATTTTTCTTTGTCTTTAATTTTTGTCAATTTGATTACTATGTGTCTTGGTGTGTTTCTCCTTGGGTTTATCGTACCTGGGACTCTCTGTGCTTCCTGGACTTTGGTGGCTATTTCCTTTCCCATTTTAGGGAAGTTTTCTACTATAATCTCTTCAAATATTTTCTCAGGTCCTTTCTCTCTCTCTTCTCCTTCTGGGACCCCTATAATGCAAATGTTGGTGTGTTTAACATTGTTCCAGAGGTCTCTTAGGCTGTCTTCATTTCATTCTTTTTTCTTTACTCTGTTCTGTGGCAGTTAATTCTACCATTCTGTCTTCCAGGTCACTTATCTGTTCTTCTGCCTCAGTCATTCTGCTATTGATTCCTTGTAGTGTATTTTTCATTTCAGTTATTGTATTGCTCATCTGTTTGTTCTTTAATTCTTCTAGGTGTTTGTTCTTTAATTCTTCTAGGTCTTTTTTAAACATTTCTTGCATCTTCTTGATCTTTGCCTGCATTCTTTTTCCAAGGTCCTGGATCATCTTCACTATCATTATTCTGAATTCTTTTTCTGGAAGGTTGCTTACCTCCACTTCATTTAGTTGCTTTTCTAGGGTTTTATCTTGTTCCTTCATCTGGTACATAGTCCTCTGCCTTTTCATTTTGTCTATCTTTCTGTGAATGTGGTTTTCATTCCACAGGCTGCATGATTATAGTTCTTCTTGCTTCTGCTCTCTGCCCTCTGGTAGATGAGGCTATCTAAGAGGCTTGTGTAAGCTTCCTGATGGGAGGGACTCATGTCTTTTCCCTTGTTTCCAAGAACTTCTTTACCTCATTGGGCCCCTGGATATAGCACATTGCAATTATTGGAAACCATCTGTGAAGTTGGCTGTTCTAAGTAAGTTTCTATTTTCTTCAGCATTAGTTTTTTTCTGTTTCATTGTGTAAGGCAAAAACATTGATTAAAAATACAGAGAGTCATTATAGGTTGATAAAATGCTCATGAATCATATAGCAGTCATTTTTATTTATCTCAGTGATTCTTTACTAGGCTGGTATAGTACTTACTGAAGATCATATCAGAATCTCCAAGAAATCTTTTTCAAACTATGTCTCCCCAACCTCCGATGGTTTGATATTTCCCCAAGGTAGTGTATTCCCTCTCTACTTGATTTCAGCATCAGCCTAGACTTACTACTTACCAACTATTACCTACCTTCATTCCCAATCTACCTCTACATGGCAGATCATCACACTAATGAGAACAATGAAGAAAGGAAAGAAAGGAAAAGAACGAAAGACAGTAAGTTTTTTTCCTTTAAGCTAGAGGAAATATACAACCCTAGCTTCCTAGTTGTAAGCTTTAAAATCCTGATTGCATTCAGTTCATTCTTAAGAACTGGCTTCTATTCTCCATACTCTGAGAAGCATTTGCCATGGCCTAGAATGGCAAACACTCTGTTACATCTGTAACTGGGAAAAGCTTTTGGCACTACCTGAGATATGAGATCTGAGGGAATTACAAAGGCTCTGCAGAAAAAAAAAAAAGAAAAGAAAAGAAAGAAAGGCTCTGTATAACAAGTGATCCCTTGGTAGTAAGAGGTGGGAAGAAAGGACAAAGGACAATAAATCAGCATTGCAAGATTGGCAGCACAGGTGATCACAGCAGTTCAGGGAGGTAGGTCAAACTATGAAAATCATATGGAGCTGCAGCTTAAAAACCAAGAAGCAAATGGAGAAACTAGCTTCAAGCAAGGGAATAAAGTAGAGGAAGGAAAGCAGAGAAATAAAAGAGAGATTGTAAACACCTTTTTCAGGTGAGAGAGCCAAATTCATGTTTAACTCTGAAATCTCGATAAGCTCAGCTAAAAGGATGAAATGCCACAAAGCTGATTTGAAATACTCTATTCCATTATCAAAAGGTATTGTTGCTAGGGTTCAAAAGCAAAAGCAGAACAGAAGACACAAAAACCACACACACATACACATATGCACATATTTGTGCACAAAGATTAAAACAGAAACATGCATAGAGATCACATACACAGCCAGTCACCACCACATTGACACTGACACATGTACACACAGTACACACAGTACACACACACACACACACACACACACACACACCCATACATGCCTGTACTCCAGGATGGGACTGAATGAAAGGAAATCATCTCTGACTTAGTTAATTTTCTCCTTCAACTCTGTTTCTTGGTTTCTTCACTTAGATAGGACTAATCCCAGTCAAATGTAAGAGATGTGTTTGTCACTGAACAGGGCACTTCATTTTGGTTGTCTCATATTACATATTTACACCATGCAGATTCTGGCTACTTCAGAAAGAAAAAGTTAGTTGTGAAAGGTATAAGCTTTGATTCAGAAGTGGTGTTACTTTGTGTATGGAGCCACTCCTTATGGGGTCTCATTTTAAGTGAGGTTTGTGCCTTTAAAAAATCATTCACCCTATGGATTCAATGCAACCCCTTTCAAAATCCAAGCTGGCTTTTTTTTTTAAAGGAAATTGACACACTAATTCTAAAATTCATATAAAAATGTAAGAGATGCAGAATAACCAAAACAATCTTGAAAAAAACGTACAAAGTTGGAAGACTCTCACTTCCGAATTTCAGAAATTACTACAAAGCTACAGTAGTCAAGACAGTGTGGTGTAAGGGCAGACATATAGAGCAATGGAACAGAACTGAGTGTCCAAAATTAAACACTTATGTTTACCATCAATTGATTTTTGACAAGTGTGCTAAGATCAGGCAATGGAGAAAGAATAGTCTTTTCAACAAATGGTGCTGGGGCAACTGGATATCCACATGCAAAAGAATAAGGTGGGCCCTGACCTCACATCACACACAACAATTAACTAAAAATGGATCACAGACCTATATGTGAAAATGTAAAACTGAAAATGTAAAACTCTTAGATGAAAACATAGGAGTAAATCTTTTTGACCTTGAGTTAGGCAATGGTTTCTTATATATGACACCAAAACAGAAGCTACAAAAGAAAAAAATAGATAAACTTGCTTCATCAGAATTGGAAATGACATCATCATGAAAGTGAAAAATAGTCTACAGAGTGGTAGGAAATATTTGCAAAGCCACAAGATACCACTTTGCACATATTAGAATGGCTGCTTATTATTATTAGATAATAATAGTGCTGACAGGATTGTGGAGAAACTGGAATCCTTATTCATTGTTGGTGGGATTTAAAAAATAGTGTGGCCACTTTGGAAAGCAATTTTGGTGGCTCCTTAAAAAGTTAGATGTAGAGTTACCATATGACTCCTGGGTATACACCTGAGAGAAATGAACACATATGTCCACACAAAAACTTGTACATGAATGCTTATAACAACATTATTCACAATAGCCAAAGAGTGGAAATGACCCAAATGTCCATCAACTCATGAATAAACAAAATGTGGTATAGCAATACAATGGAATAGTATCTAGTTATAAAAAGGAAGTCACGATACATGCTACAACATGGATGAACCTTGAAAATATTATGCTAAGTTAAAGAAGCCAAATGCAAAAGGATACACATTTCATGATCCCATTCATATGGAATGTCCAGAGAGGCAAATGCAACAGAGAGATAGTAGATTTGTGGCTGTCTAGCACTGAGGGGAATGGGGGGAAAGGGAGATAGTGGCTAACCCCTCAGAATTTATTTATTTGGGGGATAATAAAAGTGTTATAAAGTTGGATTTTTAATGATGGTTGCATAACTTTGAATATACTAAAGATCATTAAATTATTTAAAGAAGTGAATTATATTTATGTAAATTATTCCCCAATAAAGCTGTTAATAAAAAATCAGTCACTTGGGAAGCACATGATTGTTTTCCAACATTTGAATGGTTACCATATGGAAGCAGGGTGAGGTTGCTTGGTGTAAGCTCCAAGGGGTAAGAAGAATCGGGGCTACCACAGAATACAACTCCAGAGGGCTCAATTCGTGTTGTAATTTGTATTCTAGGCCTGAGAGTAGGAGCAATGAGTGGAGGCTGAAGGGAAAGAGACTTGGGCTTATTTATGCAAACATTCAATAACTGGAGCTATTCAAAGATCAATGTGCTACCTCATAGTGGAAAGTGCCAAATTATTGGAAATATCCAAGCATAAGCTGGATGACCACTTGAGGATGGAGTAGATGGGTTCACGTAACAGATTGCATATGTATGTACTGGTGGGGGGGAGATGTGACTGGATAGCCTTTAAGGCTTCTTATAACCCTAATATTCTATTAGAATGTATATATTACTAACTTTCATCTGTAAACCTTTTTTCTCATTCTTAATAATTTCCTCATTATCCAGGAATAAATGAGTACTTAAATATTCCCAATAGACTCATAAGTCCCAACAGTGATTTCCTGTGAAATAATAAAACTTGATGTTGTGGGTTAGGCTATTTCTAATAGTTATATGCTGTCTCTGGCTCAATCATTTAGCAACGGGCCTATCTATTGGATTACTCTTTTTGAGTCTACAGCTTTAAGGGTAGTACTCGATAAATATTAGTAAGAACAGGATCCTACATTGTACTTAATACTAATAATAGTTAAGTTAATTAATGCAAACTATCCTGGACTCTGTCTTTTCTCTCTTTCCACCCTTCTCTGTTTTTTCACTAGATATGGAATATGTAGTCTGCTGATTTTTATAAGTTGCTTCCAAAGCTTCAGAATGAACCCTTTGGCTGAAATTTTCAAACATTTTGGCCTAAGTCCACAAATGCCATAAGAAACTGGCACTCCATTCTGCAATGCTTTTCTCTCTGTCAATAACTTTAACTTGGGATCATAACATGGAATCATTTGTCAGATGATCCATTATGATCTAGATTTAAAACCACATTTTAGAGCTACTGGGAATGATTCTATACTGAAAAAGAGAAGTTCAGATAAAAAGAGAAAAGCTGCTTATCCATCATCTGTTTTTCACAACAGCAAGGGGCAGTTTAATATCCGGGAAGGGGCAGCTTACCAATAGTGACATGGGATCAGAAATGGCTAAACAGCTTCAAGTTAAGTACCTCCCTCATTGGAGTGGTCAACTATAGGTAACACATATAGTAGGTGCTAGCTACGTAGTGCTGACTGAATTATGCTGGCTCACTGACATCCTAGGCATACATAAAAACCCTATATCAAAAATCTGAAATGGAAAACATCTGCAATGAATGTGTACTCATTGTTCAGCTAGTACACCAGAGCCTTACTATAAATCCCAACCTCAGGGTTCATGACTTGGAACTGTGTTCTAATGTTCTAACATAGCCCTTCTGTTACTTCCAGTAATAAATCTCCTTGGAGAAGTTCCAAGAAGGGTATTGCCTTAGATCATATTCCATGTTAGAATGAGGTTCTTCTTTACAGCTTGTGCTTCATCTGGTCTTGATGTGAGGCCAGAAAAGGAAATGTTCTGGAGAGTTTGCTGCAAGGTGGGGGTTCTTTTTATTTTAAATAGCTGTAAATATTTGACAAAACAATTATGCCCTTCTCATTTCAATTCCTCCAGACCACTTCTTCCCAGACCATTTCTTTCCCTTCTTGTTAAAAGCCTCATGAGGCCCATGGTAGGGCATTCATGAACGCTACTTGGCAGGGAGAAAGCTACTACTGGAATCCCAGGCTCATTTCTCCAATGGTCATATTTCTGCCTGTGCTTATCCCTTTTTCTGCCAGATTGAGCTCTTTATTGCTCACACCACTCAAAATAGCCATGAGCACCAATATCCACCAACTACTCAAGCTGTCTTTATTGTATTTACTTTGTATCCCACCCTCATAAACCACTCTCCCTAGATCCCTTAAGCTTTTCAATTGCTCTTTTCCATTTCAAGCATCTCAATTCCAGAGAATGGAAACTTGGGCATAGTCTTATTACCAATTAAAAAGGGATTCTCACTACTTTGCTCTAAGAAGTTATTTGCCCATATCCATGTCAGTTACTCAAAACCATATTGGCTTTTTAAATGCCATATCATATTGCACACTCTTAATATAGTTTACTATCTCTTATCACCTGTAGACTTTAAAAAGCATGAATCAAATTTACTTTTGATGATGATCTATTTGTGTGATATTTATAACCAGGAAGAATGTAATATGCCACCCAAAAACTTTTCCAGAATAGTCAGAATTTTTATTAATATGGATTGTCACAATTATTTTATATTCTTTACACTCTTTATCACAAATTTAGGTAAATACAGATTGTACAACTTCTGCTGAATAAGCTGGGCAAGTTTCCATGACTTGGGAAAGCATATTAGAGTTGTAGTTATTTGTAGCTCCTGCCCCACCTCCAAACCAAAGGGCAGTGTTTGGGAAAATGCCAACCATATTTATCAGCAAGAGTTAGCAGTCTAGCATAGGGGATGGGAGTGGCAATGAGTAAAGTGTATAAAGAATCTAAAAACTGTTTTCTTTACAACCTCTTCATCAGAAGCTTTAACTGGGTACATCCCAATCCTTGTTTGGTAGACAGTTAACAAAGGGAGTGTTTTCTTTACATTCTCCCACTTTACACTAATCTGAGTTTTTTGTAAGGGAGTACCCTAATGCTGAGAATCTCCTCTCTCTGTCTCTCTGTCTCTCTGTATCTGTCTCTGTCTCTGTCTGTCTGTCTCTCTCTCTCTCACACACACACAGATGGAAAACATAACCATATTCCTAAGTAAACATGTAAGTAAAAAGCAACAGGAATGTAGACTTTGGAGTCTAGACACAGAGCTGTAGAAAAGTTAGTGGTATATATAGTAAACCAACATTTACTGAGAGGGCTAACGAGGATTAAATGAAATAACTTATGGAAAGATCCTAGCACAGTCCTACAACATACCTTTACAACATATTTGCCTTCTTCTCTACCCTGGTTTGAATTATGAAGCATCCTGATCAGAGAGAACTTCTTCATTGAAAACTGAAATGTCTGGCTTCCTAAACAACATAAAAATGTCACTGAAAACTGTAGACGTAGTTTGGGGGAAGTGAGAGGCAAGGGGTTAAAATTTTCCTTTAGTTCCAAATGGGTTTTGTCTTTATGCATTTCTCTCGAAACTGTAGCTGTGGCACTATCTCTTTAGTCCTCAAAACAAAAGAACCTATTTGCAGAGTGCTCCAGGGTGGCCCTGAGTGGCACTTTAAAACACCCGTTTTGAACTGCTCTAGGCAGTTCAGTGAGGCTGGATACAACAATAGATTCTGGGAGTGAGTCTGAATGGTACAAAAAAAGGGGGTGGTGGTCTCCTGTCCATTGAAAACAGAAAGCAGAGCTAAAGAAAGTGAAGAATGTGAAAGGAGAGAAGGGAATTTCAGGATGTGCTAAAATTTTTTGCAACCAAAAAGAGTACAAAGAACTGGGATCTAGGCAACAGAGGGCAGGTCAAGCAGGCATAATTATTTATCATATAGTTTCCACAGATGGCTATAGTCAAGTACATTATTTTACCTATGTGTTTTTTCTTAATACTATAGATTTTGACACTGGGTTCTTTTTAGAAAGCCACCAAGTATAACTAATACACATAATGAACTCCACACAATAATAAAACAGAGTGCCTAGATTTATGTCTCTTTATGTAGAGACTGCAATCCATTTCTGATTCAATTCCTCCAAAGTATTAATGCAATTTAAACAATGAAATCATCCTGAAAGGGGTACACTACTGGTTCAAGGAAGATTTTTCAGAGAAAGAAATGGAAGCTGAAAAGTAATGAGTAATGAGTGGCTAAGGGGCTGATCAATCCAAAAGAGAATAGTTAAAGGGTCTAAGAGAGCTAAAATGCATAAAAATGTCTATGACCTAAACATTGGAGCTAGAAGCTCTTTCTTCTGATTAACTCTACTTTCTTATCCCTAGCTCAGAAATCAAGGTTTAACAATTAACTCTCAATAGCAAGCCAATATGATTGGAAAAATAATACAAAAATATTTAAACTGTTCAAAAGAGAAATGCAATGTCCTATGTGTCAAAGGAAACAATGTTCCTGTTTGATTCCCCATCCATACAATGATCACTGTAGCCATCTAGACCCCTAAGAGAATTATTACTCCTAGACAGCCAAGCTTTTTGGAGCTGCACTTCCAGCACTGCATCCAATACCCACATGTAACTATTTAAATTTCAATTTAATTACATTTATATAAAACAAAAAATATTCAGCTCCTCAGTTGTAGTAGCCACACTTCAGTGCTCAACAGACACATGTGGCTAGAGGCTACTGTGTTGGACAATAAACATAGAGATTATTTCATCATCACAGAAAGTTCTATTGGACAGCACTGGGCTAGACACCAGGAGGTCAAGACTTTGAGTTTAGACCAAATCATTCAAACCATTTTTAATGATAATTTTTCCACAATGTAATTAATATTCGTATCTACAGAGAATATAAATTAGGATTGAACATCATACTTTTGACTTTGGACAATGGTTCTTGAAAGTCAGTTGTACAGAAGAATCATCTGTGGAGTTTGCTAAATGCAGATAACTCATAGAGTGATTCAGTAGGTCTGGAATGAGGATCCAGGAATCTGCACACTAAACATGTGCCCTAGGTAATGCTGACAAGGGTAGGTCCTAAACCACATTTTGAGAAACACTGTGATTATAAATCAAAAAATTCCAGTGATCAGTTTACACATTCTGATTCATTTTCTTGTACGGGTAAGTATTAATATGTGTACATAGGCAAGCCCTTGTCTCCTTACAAAAGTGCAAACTGTTCCACAAAGGCAAAGGAAGGAGATTTCAAGGTATAGTAGATCTGAGTAAGGATGAATACAGAGAGAAAAGTCAAGAAGACAGACGCACTAGAAACAAATCTTTTGAATAGAAATATTCCAGAATATCTATACAGGGCGGAAGCTGTATAGCCATTCAGCTTCTGGAACTCTAAGGCTCTGGGAACAGCTTTGAATCTTGAGCTAGCAGGAAAGGAGAAAAACTCTTTGGTAGTGTAGTTTCTGAAGATCTGAATATTGCACGTAAATGCTAAGTATGTACAAGATGCTAGCCTATGTGCTAAGAGATTAGTAAAGTAAGGTTTTTAACTTCAAGGAGCTCAATCTAGTGCGGGAAGAGAAACCAAAAATAAGTATAATATACTAGCAGGTGTCATTTCAGCTGAACCTTAAATGGTGAGTTGCTCTGGAGTTATTGGAGAGGTAGAAGAATGACAATTAAAATACAGAGAACAACATGAAGAAAAGCACAAGAGCTTGAAAATTTGGAGCATACCTGGTGACCTACAAGTGGGCTAGAGTGGCTAGTGAATAGGGTTTAGAGAAGTTTGTGTAGTGGGAGATAGGGGTACAGATGCATTCTGGGTACCTGGGACAAGACCATGGATGGCACTGAATGCCTGTTTGGGAAAAAAGTATCCTTTAGAAGGTGTTTGAGGAGAGTAGTGATATGAGATCTGCATTTAGGAAGAACACTAACAGCTAGGCATAAAATGGAGTGGGGAGAGAGTAGATACTGGGAAGATGTGCTATGATTTGGCCATCTGGCTGCATGGAAGAAAAACTGCACTCTGGTTGCAGAGAGAGAGAAGCAACAGAATATGAAAGAGATTTTTTTTAAGCTGAAAATCTGAAAAAAGAGCATGAGTAGTGGCAGTGTTTAGAAGCTGTTGGGAATGCAATGATCCATCATGACTCTGGCAATAAAAAGTACCAGCAATGAGGGTCAGAAAGAAAGTAGAATTCTCAGCAGTCTGGTGAGCAGACAGCTCTACACCATCTATGTTTTCTGAAGATATGGACAATGGGGTATCTTCTATGGGTGGCACACAAGTGGGCAAACAGCTTCTTCAGCCCTTAAAGACATACAACATACTGCATAGTAATTAAGGGCTTAGGCCCTGGAGACAGGCTTCCTGGAATAGAATCTTGATTCTGCTACTTAGTAATTGTGTGATCTGTAGGCAGGTTACTTATTGATAAATTCTGTCCTGTTTATTCTACCCTTAAAATGAAAATAATATCACCTACCTCACAGGAATGCTGTGAAGGTTGATGAGTTCATACATAAAAGGTATTTGTAACATGGCCTGGCACATAGTAAGCACTCAATAAATGTTAGCTATTATTATTATGTGTATGTATGAGTGAAAGACACACACTTAATTGTGCTAAGTTCAATGTTCAATAACCCTTGAAGGTATAAGTGCTATATCTAAGGAATGGTGATCAGTATAGTTTAGCAGCCCAAGGGACATCTGCAGTACACTGTCCTGCATAGGCAGCATGCCTTAATATTACTCAAAATGAGTATCTTAAGTCCATTTTGAAAAAAGACAGATATGAGTAAGTTTTCCAGCTTGTAAATATTCTTAGTGATTCCCCTTAAGTAAGCTAGTGCAAGTTGGCTCCAGCATACCACTGGCTGGTGTAAACTAGCCCTTATACTCACATCCATAAGACCTGACTTTCACTTCCCTAAAACACACTCAAAGGTATACTGAACGGAAAAACAGCCGGAACCTAGAAATCTACTCCTTTTCTAATTTCTCTTGGCCTCAAACAGCAGGGGGAAAAATGATTATTTTGCAGATGAAAGACTTTCTTTCACCAATCAAAAAATATCAATTCCTTTAAAAACCATAATAAGCTCTTTTTCGTTTATATTTAAAGTGCTCGCTTCCAGAAAGAGGAATGGAGCGAGGGGTGTTAGCCAGAGCTTCTGACTGCACAGGAAATTTGCCACCTGAAACCAAGTTTAACATGGAGCTTCCAATCACATGCCTAGTTTTCCCTCTAACCCTGACCCATTCCCTCAAGTTCCCTCCTGCATTTTTTTAAGTGTCGAATTCCATTTAAGTTAAATAATGATAAAAGAGCTTTATATCATCCTCCTTTCCATTTTGCTAGGAGGGGAAAAATATAAGAATAGCTTTACTTTAAAATATGTTAAAATACAAAGATATCTTAAATAAGGATAAATTCTAAGTTACATGGTATCTGAGACAATATTTCTATTACCATCTTTCTAAAAGTCTCATAAACAGGTCATAACAATACTTGCCCTATGTCCGACTCATGTTCTTGATAGCATTCTCAAATATTCATTGTCAAATGCTAAAGAAGAGTTGTCTATGGTGTGAGCATCCAGTCATTTCCCCAGTAAATGGCATAGTCTCTAATAAATTCAGATCTAAGAATGACTGCTTCAAGAATGTTTCCTGAAGAGGTTTTAAAGAACGTTTTACCAGAGAACTAGCATGAGCTACTCAAGCACCTGGGTTCATCTTTCTCCTTTAAAGGAATGAATTTAAAATTGAGAAAACATTTGAGAATTTTAAAAGATGAGAAAGTTCATCTATTTTAGATAGATAGATAGAAACAGAAAAGTGTGAAACTGAGTTAGCTGTATATTTTTTCTGTTGATCTGGATAAAATACTCAAATTTTAAAACATAGCCCTTCATATTTGGCTAGTATATTTTAAAGTATACACATAACTTTTACCAAAACCATCGTATATGTTGAGCAGAATATTAAAAATGAACTAGCTTGTTTTAGAAGGAAAATATTCCACACTAACCTTTTCAATCGGACATTTTACTTCCCAATAACTTTACAAGGCTCTACCTTCATTCATATTGATGTATAAATTAATCAAAACACTAATGTTTCTCCACATAATCTATAAACTTAATCTGGAAAGCACTCACATATTAAAATAAATGTTATGTTAAAAATAGCTCAGAAAAAATCTCTACAGTTCTATCAACACATTTTTTTTTTTTTTTTTTTTTTAGTAAATGACTGAACTTAGTCTTCTTGACTAGTAGCTTAAGTCAAATTTACCCTGGATCCATCAACTGAGAGGCACCCTGGTATAAGGGTGAGAAAAAGCACAGATTCTTGAATCAGATCAATTAACCTATGAGTTTGGGCTCTGCCTCTTGTTAGATGCGAGACCTCAGGCCAGTTACTCATTCTCTAGGTCTCAGTTTTCTTACCTCTGAAATGGAGATCATAACACCACTGATTTCACACAGGGTGGTTATGAGAAAAAATTGATCAAGTATATGTTAAACCATTGTGTAAATGTTTTACATCATATCCACTATGAGTCAATTACCAACAACTATACTGTAATTTTAAGTTGTTTTTTAATAGAGTAAAACCATGACGGAATTAAGCATGTATTTACTATTAGGATACAAATACAAGTCAGTCATAAAAGCCACCTAGTTAGCTTTGACATTATTCATTAGGTCACCCTGGAATTGAGAGATGGCAAGGAGATAATGTCACTATTTTTTTTAACATAAACACTTTTATTAGCATAGAGAAGTTCTTTCCAGATATAGTAATTCCAGTTGCATAACATTTTCCACATTTTTCACTGCCAGAAATTTAAACCAGTAACACAGGCCCATGAGAAACCTCTACTTATTGAATAAAGCAATATTTTCCATGAAAGTATATCTATTTAGTTTTACAGTGGAGAAAACGAGATATTCTCTGGTTTTAATCCAAAGAGAAAAACCTCAACAACTTTGCATATTAAAAATGTACAGAGATGGCTCTTCTGGAGTCAAGCATGAATTAGAGTATAGAGAAAACATCCAACAAGCACAACTCTCCAACACTTAGTGAAACAAACCAACCGCTACCCAAAGAAGAAACTGAAGCTATAAATTCAAATAAATGGGCTGCAGGGAGACTACACAAACCTGCTGTTGCTTTAATTGCAGACAATTCAATTCAGCAGCTGTTGGTCCAGGCACTAAGGTTCACTGTATGCTCTTCAGCGTAACCTTGAAATATTCTCACTCACTCACTTCTCCACATCATCTGCATGCTGTCCAATTAATGAGGAGCGAAATCAACTGTCAAACCACGTATCAAAACAGAACATGATCTTTTAGCTCTTAAGCACAGGAGCACAATATTTTAAGGACAATAAAACAAGAATGGAGGTGTAAGTCCTTGACAATAAATGATATTCAAACTTATCAAAACATGTGGTTGTAGAAACTAAGCTTCTGTTCTGTTCAGCGAGAAAGTGAAACTTTTTTAAGGTTTTTTTTATTTGGAAGGATCCTTTCTATCAAACTGCTGTATAAGAAGCCTTTCAAACAACATTCACCAATACTTAATCAGTCTCCAAGTTCTTCATTATTATGGACCAATATTGTTTCTGAAAGCTTAAGAGAATACTTAAGGAACACTTCTGGTCCAACGATATTTTACAATACAGATGGTTTGGAGCTGGCATGTTTAGCCTTGCTGTTTTCAGCACTTTTTTTCTACCAGGAGAACAAACAACAACAATAATATGTAATGTTCATCAATATGAGTTAAATAATGAAATAAAAATAAATTTACCAAACAAATGTGTTCTGGAATGCTTCCTATTTGAAATTTACTTACTCTTAACTGTATATCTCAAATCTAGACAACCAATTAACAAACACAGGAGTTAATAAACTCAAGAGGAACACAACATACTAAGTGTTTTAAAAATTGCTTTTTTCCTTCCAAAGCACTGTCTTCTGTGCGAACACTCTAGGCTATATCACATACTACCAGTTGCAGACATAAGACTTGAGAAATTCAATACAAGAATACAGCAGAGAAGCATGCACAATTAAGGGATCGGGACTACCAATTTAACAGAGAACCCAGATTTTACATAGCAATCTGCCACAAACATTATAGCTAGGGGCAGGCATATTTTATGCAGCTATTTTGTTTAGCTCATTAGAACCTTATTTGTCCTTCAGTACAGTTGAACTGGAGGCAAAATAAGAGAGGAATGCACTTTGAAACAAAAGAAAAATTTCAGGTAAAATAAAACATACTATACCTGAATATTGTACTAGGAACATCGTGACACTCTTCAGGGAACTGTTTCACGTTGTATCCTACCGTGAGTTATTCTCCCCTAACCTCTTCTCTCCACAAAAAGAAAAGCCAAAGCACCCCAAACCCCCACTACACACTACCCCTAACCCACCCCCGCACTGAGGGAAAAAAAACCAAAAAACAGATACAATTCAGCTCAGCTCCGATGATGCTTCTGTTTAGCTCAGCTCCAGCCGACAACTGAGCTCTAGCAACGGAGCATAGGGAGGTGGATTCTGATGCCAGGAGCACTTCCATCCACTTCACTTACACAAAAGCAGGCAGTGGAAAATCCAGGAGCCTTGAAGACAAGGGCTGGAACTGGCTTTTATGAATTGCTATTACTGCATGTGTCACCATCCATCTCCAATGACGGACACTTACAGGCTGAATTGGGAGTGGAGGGGGTGGGGTGGAGGAGGTTGGAGAGCAGGTGGAGAAGCAATTAGCAGTATGTTCATCGGAGAATTCGTTTGGGATTTCATACATCAGTGCCTAAAGAAACAACATGCAGTTGACAAATCAGAACTTTACGATTTGCATGCCTTAGAAGAAATCTTAGCTCACAGCCTCGAACAAAATAATGCTTGCCCACTCGTATAGTGCATGGAAAGTCACCCCTTTGCTTTCTTTTTCCTCCAGCTACCCTTGTTCCTGAGAAATCAACATTCAGAATGAATATTTGCTAATTTTCCCTAAAGAATTGTATTTAAAAGTCTGGAAGCAAAGGAAGTATAAAGAAATTAAATTATATTGAACATGACATCTCTTAACAAAAAGGCAAGAAGCTAATTATTTTAAGCCAACTTTTCATCCCTAGTCCCATTCCCCAGGTGCAGCTTTCATACCTATAATCAACAGATCACACAACTTTTGTGCATATATTTAACACTGAAAAACAATCTATGTATACCTAAAAATAGTTCCATTAAAGTCAAGGTGAGAAGCTAGGTGACCTTTAAGAAGGCACTTTACCTGTAAGTGCTTTAGTTTTACTCATCTGCTAAACTGAAGCACACTTTTTTAGACTTCAAAATGAATCATGAGTAGGAACAAAAAGGAGACAGTCTCTTAGGAAGGAAACATGACACAATTGGAGGAGTACTGGGGCTGGGTATCAGGAAACCTGGGTTCAGGTTCCAGTTCTACAACTTTCTATCTGTGTTACTCTGGACAAGTCACTTAACTTCTTGGAGCATAAGTTCCCTTATTTTATAAATTGTACATAATTGCACCCATTCTGACTGCGTCATAGGATTGCTGTGAAGAGCTAATGAGATAATAGATATAAAAACACTTTGGTAAATTGTAAAGAGCGATAAAATTGTATGGGATTATTATTATTATACCCTGAGACAAATCTTGCCTAAATGACTGAAATGAGGCACCTGTATCATATAAGAAAAATAAGAAAGGACCAATATAATTTCATGAAACATTATCCAATTCTTCCAATTTTAAAATTAGAAGGAAGTACTGTTTCCTCTTAAAATTCCACAGGAGGAAAATCTTTTGAAAAGAAAAAAATTAAATCCGATATACAATACATCAAAAGTTTATTAAAGAGACAAAAGTCCTGTAACTCCTTCTTTCCTTTCCAAAAAGTCAGTCAATTTTTCTGTAAGGTCTAGTATTATGTCCCATCTGGAATGCAAGCTACTAGACAATGAGCATCTCCTTTTGTTAAATCTTTCTATTAACCTGGTACATCCTCACTGCCCAGTGTGTAGAAAAAGTTTCAGGTTGATTATCTAAATCTAAATCCACAAGGTAAAAATCCAAAGTCATGCTTTATGAGGCTCCAAGCTGCCTTGATACTATATATACAGTGGCCAGCTGGTTTCAGCTGGGACACAGTTTTAGCGCATGAAGTCCTGGGGTGGCCACACCTGGGGCACTAAATGATCCAGACAATGTTTGGGGACCTTTGGTTCAGCCAAATCCCACATGTCCTGATTTTCATCTGTATGGTGGTTTCCCAAGTATGTGTCTGTCCACGTGGGCCAAATCTGAAGCAGCCAAAAGAAAGGTGGGAGCTGTAGCAGAAATATCAGATATCAGCTCCCCTTGGCCCCCTCCAATGCCATCCGTGTCCTCAAACAAGTGCCCAGACCACTTCCTGCGAGAAGAAAGAAAACTTTTTTTCTAATTGTCCCCTTGAATGTCATTGCCAATACTGAAAATTCCAGTAAAATATGTATCCAAAATCTATATTAAATCAATGGGTAAAATGGATAATATGAATCACAAAGAGTTAGGTGAGGTAGCTAATAGCAAGTGAGCCATTAAAGGGGGAAGGGGAGGAAAGGGTGGGGAAAGGAGTAGAGGAGAAGAGAGGGGAGGGAAGGAGAGTGAAAGAATCTGAAGTGAGAGCTTCTTTTTTTTTTTCTAAGCAGAAAAATACTTGCTGGAATCATCCAAAACCTCACCTCCTAGAAAGTGCTTGCCTTTTGAGGTACTGGGAATGGCCCATTTACTACCACAGCTGCAATCCTAGCCTTCCGACTGCTTAGGTAAACAGTCAAGAGCTTGAAAAAGCACTGATAGACCTAGCACCAGAACTCACTTTCCTTCGGCATGTGGAAAGCCAGGCAGGTGGGACACAGTTCTCTAGGGGCCTCATCACTGCAACCCTCCACCACAGCCTCACCAGTGGCACGGCTGGCCACTAATAAAGGTGTCAGCCCAATTTCAGGTTCGGCAAAGGAAACTGGCCTGAGACTTCTAAAAACACACTGTTAAGAAAGGAACAAAGGCTGTATTTCAGAATCAGGCTGTTCTGCCTTTGGGCATTGCAACTGAACTCCTCCACACATTTAAGCTGAAATTCATATTCCCCAAGTGCCTCAGAAAGGCCATTCAAAGTAAAGGGAAAAGGACAGGAAAGACGATTTTTTGTTAGCTTCTTTCCCCACCATCAAAAGATGAGGATCATATCCAGAACATGACTGACAGCATGTACCAAAAGGCAATAAAGTGGAGTGGAAAGCATCAGTTTCAAGCCAGATTAGCAAGAATGGAAATTAAAGCATCAGAGAATCCTGATAAAAGCAAACACACAAACATATACACCAAAAACCACTGCAATGTTTCCATCATTTCAATCTCCAGAATGTAAGCACTAGTGGTTCCCTAATCCACCTGAACTTCTCAGCAGCTGTCACCAAGCCTGACGGATCTTTTCAAATGAATTCCTATTGTTAACCTCCTTGGATTCTGAGTATTTTTGTCAAAAACAAAAATCCCAGTGGAAGATTTCAGATAACCATGAACTTGAACCAAACCATGGACCTAAACTGAGAGAAACAACACTAATTTTCTAAACCCCAAACAAAACAGAATTGTTAATAGTTTGAAAGCAACAACTAGTGAATCAATTTGAACTGGACCAAAGCTTCATGTTTTCTGAATCAATCAAACTTGTACCAAACCCTGAGAGTCCAATCAGTTCAAAGAACACACATCAAGACTTGGTTTCACCTGACTGACAGCCCACAATGAACCACAGAATGGCAATAAATAAGGAGTTGGGAAAACTGAATTCTCCTATTTTTTTCACTGTTTGACCTTGGTCAAGTCATTTATACTCTTTTAGACTCGGCTTGCTTACTTTGAAATGACTGGGCTGGGATTACCAATATTCCAGGTCTAATACTTTATGCCAATTGTGAAATTTAGAATAATGACAAAATAGAGGATGTCACAATTTGGCCCTAATCTTCAGAAGGAGAGAGATGTACCACCCCAATTCTCCTAAGGGTTCATGTTTCTAGCTTTTTTGAAATATGCTTCACATAAGAGTTGGGCAACTGTCTTTGCTCATTGGGCAAATGTGCCTTGGGAATAGTCAGGCTAATATTCCTTTTCAGAATGTTTCTCTTCAAAAAATGTTTCAGGAGCAGTTTGTTTTCCTCAAATGAAAGCTACAGGTGAGTGGTCTGGTCCCAAAAAGGAAGAAGGAAGAAAGTGATCTAAATTATGCTGAGCACCTATTGCATGCCAAACATAGCATGATACTTTATATTATTTTTTAAATTAGTCCTCACAACACAGCTATAGGGTAGGTATTATCATCCTAATTTTATAGGCAAGGAAACTGAGGCTTACTGATGTTAAGTGACATGCTTGCAGTCACCCTACTGGTAAGTGATAGATCTGGGATGTGAACTCAAGCAATTTGAATCCATTACTATACCAACATTCTAATGATTAAAGTCTGAATGACTGAATTCCTTCTTAATTCAGTGATTCAATTGCACTTGCTTAGTGAATAATCATCTGCTGAGTTAATACAGTGAAAGTAAATCTCCTTGCATTTATGCTAGATAGACGACTTTCTAAAAAATTTCATCCAACAATCTGGTTAAGACCACTGGGCTCTGGAGTCAGACAGACCTGAGTTTCTTGAATTCTGGCTTATGGACAAGGTACTTAACCATGCTGAGTCTCAAGTTTTCTTACCTGGCAAATGGAGAAAGAAGTAGTACTTACTCATTGGGTTGTTGGAAAGTGTTAATGATGTGATAGCAACTAGCACAGTGCTTGGCACAAAATAATTATTCAATAAATGCATGTTAGAGCTATACTTGTATTCATAAGCAACAGAGCAAGAAAGAAAAGGTAATAAAGAGAAAGGAAACTAGGATTCATTTAACTCAAGTGCTCTTTGGCCTGTAGCACAGATTTAGTTTGAAAGAGGTTTTCAGTGGCCCATCCATACCCTCTAAAACTAAGCTGAATTTTGCAGTAGATTAGCATATTCATGAAGCAACATGATTATACTAATTGGTGGTGCCTAAGTAGTAGCAAGGAGACTTGTCATGTGCTCTGCTGAGCAGCAATTGTCCCTAGTTTCCTGGAATCTATCCTTCTAAAGAGAGGGTTGGAAAGTGGCAGATAGAAGTACTGCTGGAAGTACCAGGTGGTCTAAGGCCCCCATCTTTCCCCCATTCTTCAAGTTCCAGCTTCTATTTCATTCACTCATGGCCCTCTTCGCATATGCTCCTCTCCTCCCTCAGTTTATTCTAGTTTTATTGTGATTCTCCCCCTGGCTCTAGCTCTGTCTCTGCTCATCAGCATCAAATGGTATTTATGGAATGTGTGTCTGGCACTGCACTAGGTGAAGTGGAGGGACATCCAAAAGTTAATCAAAGAGACATGTCCCATGGCCAAACAGATCTAAGATCCACAGGTAGACCAGAGTTTTGGCAACACAGTAAATGCAAGTATAATTGGATTATTTGGTTGATTTCAGAGCACAAAATAGTTTGTTTATCTAGTTAATGATACACATACTGAAGAATTTAGAAAGAATTATACAGTTGTCAGCAACTTGATTTGAAATGCAGAAAAAGATGGATAGATGGATGGATAGGTGATAAAGCAAATAAAGTGTTAACTATAGACTCTAAATGATGGGTATATGGGTGTTCACTGTACAATTCTTTCAACTTTTCTGTATATTTAATTTTTTTCATCATAAAAGGTCGAGGGAAAAAGGAGAGGGGTAGGTAAGGGGTACAGCTTTTTCAACTTCAAATGTTTCAGAACAAAATAACCATATTTATATGGAGAAGCATAAATCAAATAGGGCAAAATGTTAAAAAGTGGTGAATCTGAGTGAATGGTATATGAGAGTCCTTATATGATTCTTTTAACTTTTCTATATTTACAATTATTTCAAAATAAAAATTTAAAAGTTAGTTTATTGAAAACTGACCCCTTGCACCTAGTGTCTCAGTTGCCATTTTTAGTAGAGAGGATATTAGGTCCATAGTAGTAGAGAAATTGGAACGAATGGGGTGGGGGACAATAATCAACCCGTACATATACTTGGGTGCCTACTGTATGCAAGACACTGTGCTAGGCACTGTGGCAGATTCAAAGAGGTTAAAAACACAGTCACTGCCCTGAGAGGGCTCACAGTGTAGATGAGGGAATGCCAAAGCAGTGTCTGAAAGGGTAACTGGCTGGCCAGATAAGTTCTGTAAGACAGAAGTATGAAGATTGGAAAGGTAGGCTGGAGCCAGACTGCAGAAAGTATTGAATGCCAGGCTAAAGAGTTTGGACTGCATCCTATGGCTAATGGGAAGCCATTTATAGTATCTGAGTCGGAGAAAGAATATGCTCCAAAACCGATTGGCTACATAGAACAATTTGGGCACAGTTACCTTCAACATACATTTTTTATATTCATGTACTTCTGGCCCTTGTATCTATTTCCCTTGTCTGGATGTGGCCATTAGGGGGTTCCAACATTCTGGATGCTGACCATTTTTTAAACAGCCATCTCTTCAGCCTCTGTCCCTTTCCCTCCCTCAGTCCCCAAGGGAGCTGACCATCACTCACCTCAGCCCCACTGACTCCGTAGGCAATAAATAAGCCTCATACAGTTTTTCAAACTAGCAGCTATGCTTTGAAACTCTGATTTCCTTCATGATAATCAAACCCCAATTACTACTGGGATCACTGATTTGAGTTGGAAAAAATGAATATTCAGCTAACCAACATGTGAAGGAGTGCAGGAAGCTATGTCCTGTGTGTAGAAGGAAACAATTATTCAAAGTGATCTTTGTATGTTGAACAAAAACTTAGTGGAGATGGCATTCCTGAATAGCGGCAAGTGATTAGGGAAGGCCTCTCAGACTGCCAAATCAAAAGGTGGACTTTCTCTGTCTCCAGTTTTTTCCCCATAAAGCCCATCCTCCAATCCAATCATGTTACTCCCGGTTTAAACCCTGTGCTGGCTCATCCCCCGCCTATAGGATAAAGGCCAAGCTCCTTAACAAGCAGACTTCCTTCCACAAGATACCTTTCCAGATCCTTATCCTGTCCCCTCTTCTATACTCCCAGTGGTTCATACACAGTATCTCACCTTTTTCTGAACTATCCATTTTTATATGTAACTGTTTCGCATGTGTTCGTGTTCCCTCTTTCTGGAATTCTTTCCCACACCTCTTTGTCCACCGAGATTCCAGGCAATGCCCACTCATCCTTTGTGATTCAGCAGAGTTAGACTCTGGTCTGTAAGGAGCCCACCCCTAGCAATAATTTCCTCCATCATCTTCCCAGGGCACCTTATAACATAGCTCTTTCTCTGAGCACCTTTGCCATTGTAATATAATTATTGGTTTGGGTGTCTATCTTCCCAACTTGACTGTGAGCTCCTTAAGGGCAGGCAGGGACTACTTCTAATTCATCACTGTATTCCTAGCACTTGGCATAAGGTCTGGTCCTGTATATGTGCTTAAATGTGTATTGAATAAATGAGCTTGAATATCAAGTGCTCCTTGAATTCAAACTGAGCATCTCTTGAAAGGTGAAAATTAGAATATTATGTGACCAAAGTAATCCTAATGAAGTGTGTCCAAGGACTTGATTGAAGAAGAAATGGTAGGAGGACATATTACGGGGCCTTACTGTGGGACAGTTTCTGCCCCAGGAAGCTCTTGCTGGCAGTTGTTGCTGGCTAAAAAGAAGCGCAGCTGGAGTGGATGAGAAGGGCCCTTACTGCGGATTTCCCCCAAGTTATAATTCACCTTTCACCACTGAAGCAATGTTGTTTATGTAACATTCTCTACAAGGTGTTTCAACTCTTCTGAATTACAGCCAGACTTGTATTTGTATTCTGCCTGCAGATATATTTGGACAAGCCTTGTTAATGAGTAGTCATGGAAAGCTCTCCAGTTCCTATTCTCACCTATCATTATTGTGCTTAAGGGACCATTGAAAAGCTGAGAGCCAAAAAAGGGGGCAGGGAGGAGCTAATAAAAACCATCTTTTATTTTTCTCCTAGATTGCCAATATCTTTCACAGCACCTCTCATCCTACACTGTTTTATAACTATGTATCAGTAAAGGCAAAAAAGAACAATGAAGACTTTAGCAAAACTTTACACTTTGCAGGCAAGAAAAAGAGGAAGCAACACTTAGGCCTGGCATATAAATCTTTAGACATATGATCAGTCGCCACTTCTAGAAAGTAAACATTTCAGCTGTTTTAAACAAATAGCAAAAGCAATTAGCCCTCTCTGTAGACTAAACTGAGGTGTATGTTGAATTCTTTTTTAAATCGGAGTCTGTTTTGATCTTCAAAAATGTCGAACTGGTAAACACTTTGCTTTTTTTGTACATATAAATCTAAAAGCCAAGCCTAGCTTGAGGAAGATTTAAGAGACATAAAATTTGTCTGGGGTGTCTGCCAAATCTCCGCAGCAGAGACAGAAACCCTGGAAAAGCTGACATAGTCATTAACTCTCACAACATCACCAGCAGGTTTGGGCAGGGCTGGATGTACAGAAAGTCACTGTTCCTTCCCTCAAACTGTTTGTAAACAGAGAAGTAGATTATTTGCTTATCAGGTATCTGGTAGCTCATTTTTGCCTATGTATCCTACTGGCAGGTATCCCAATTTTCAGTGGAGTAAATTTTCATTTATATGATGGACCTGCTTGTTGAAATCTTCTTTCTTTCATTTGCTCTTTCACACTCATTCTTGTATGTACACTAGATATCTCTGTCTGTCTGTCTGTCTGTCTGGAATGCATAAAAAGGGGGTATTTATAAGTATCTAGTGCAGTGCCTAGCAGAGTGCTTTGCACATAGTAAGCCCACAATAATTCATCAGATGAACTGAAACTCTACCTGTAATTTCTATGTTCAACTTATTTGATCATGGAACAGAACTATGCATTCTTTTTCCTGGAGTATTTAACAGTGAGAATTCCTTACAAGGTGATATAATTTTATTCTGACAATTCATGCTTAGGACTTCTATCCTTTGAAGAGCATCCATTTTTGCACAATGGGTATTATCTGTAAGGAAAATGAAGGAAAGACCACACAGCAGGATCTTGAATGACAATATGAACATCGATACGTTTTTGTAGAGAAAATCAGATATCTCATATTCACCTGATTGTACGTCATCATGGTAATCCACTACATATGTCTAAGATCACTTAACAATGCAAGAATACAGTGCATGCATAGGCTGCATTCTGTAAATAGGATTAACAGTTGAATTCAACCAAGGTCTTCCCTGGGGACAGATTGCTGGAAAATACATCTACGTGACATTTAAAAAAATAAATTAACCAATGACACTGGCTCCCATGAGACACATTGTTTCTTGTACATTCAATTCTATCACAGTTTTCCGTAGGTCTCTGCTGACATCCCCATCCCCAAAGACACAGAATTTCAAAACAGAAAGAAAAACAGAGAAATTGGAGCTCTTCTGTCTCTCCTGCATGAAGTGTTATATACACAAAGGAAAGATGTCTGTATATTAACACAATGTGAACTGTGACGTGGTGAGGTCATGTCGGTCTGGACTGTTTTTGTTATGCTGTGGTCACATATAACTTGCCCAAGGGAATGAACAAAGTCTGTATGCACACTGACAAAGACTGGCAGGGGGCCTCAGGAAAATGAAAGCTGTGTTATAGCAGGGGGGTTTGATTTTTTCTTTAAAAAAATGTTATTATGATTACTTTTCTTCCCATTTTTATTTAATTAATTTTCCTCATCTGTAAAATAGGGATAACTATTGTATGTATTTAACATTTTTACTCTGAGGATGAAATGAAACCCTGGTGGATTGCCTGGCACACAACAGTTAACCCATACAATCCACACCGATATTTGGTTAGCATTAGCTAAACACCTATTATGTGCCAGGCACTGGCCTAAGACTCCAAGAAAAAAGTAAATTGTGGGAGGAAAAGTGACAATGGAAAGAAAAGCAGAGAGCTGATTTTCAAAGGTTTTATAAAGCAGTCTAAGAAATTTGGATTTTATCTTGAGGACAATAGGCTGCCTTTGAACTATTTTATGTAGAGCTGGATAGCTTTAGACTTGTGATTTAGAAACATCATTCATTCTGTCAGCATTGGTGGAGAAAGGATTGGAAGGGAGGCAGGCTGGAGGCAGTAGTAATCCCGGGTACAAGTCATATGTGTGTTGCGGGGTAGAAGGGGGCAGTGTGTCCCAAACTAAGGCGATGGCAATAGGGGTGGACATGGGGAAAGCATTTTTAAATAACTTTTTGAAAATGTACAAAAATGTCATTATAGAGGATTAGCAAAAAATATGGAAAAGACTAAATAAAAAGAGAACTCGTATGTAATCCTTCTATTTATAGGAAAACTCTATCAACATTTTTTGTGTGTGTTTACCATTATGGGACTTTTCCTATGTATGTGCACACAGATGAGGGGGGCTGTGCATGTGTGATATGTGTGTATGTGTGTATGCAGACTGAGATCTGTCAGCTTTATAACCTGAATTTTCTCTTAATATATCACAAACAACTTTCCACATCATTAAATATTCTTTGGTAATATCAATTTATATGGTTACTTAGTAATCCATACATGTACCATAAATGATTTAATTCAAACCTCTAGTATTAGACATTTATCAATAAAATGTTATTTTTTCCTTTTTCTTTTTTCTTTTGCTATTATAAACAGATTCTGGGCTAGACATCCTGGGAGCTAAATTTTTAGAAACTTCACATTTATTTTCTCAGCATAGAGCCCTAGAAGTTGAAGTGGAAGGTTGAACGCTATGTTCGATTTTAAGATTTTTGATACATATTGACAAATTCTTTCCAGAAGGGTTGTATCAGATTACAGTCCCACTAGCAGTGTCTATAAATAGGAAGAGACCCATTTCAGAGTGATTTCAAGGATGGTGTCAACTGGATTTGGTGCGTGGAGAGGAGCAATGGATCCTTGGCAGAATATAGGGGCAGAAGCAATGTGAACTCTGTCAAGAGGAGCAAAGCAATGGGCAGGCCTAAGGAACAGGAGGCTGGGTGGATAAATGATGAGGAAAAAAAAAGAAAGGCAACCACAGGAGAGTGGGAGAAAATGAAAAAGAAAGAAAACTCTAGTGAAGTTATACACCCAGGTCACTTTAATTTACTGCTTTATTCTGCAAAAGTAGCAAATGTAGCAAACAGCTAATCTTTTTTTAGTGTTTGGCACTCTGCGGTACCAAGGTCCAGAGTTACATTCATGTGAATATGTTGATCCATTCTTTTCATCCAGTCACCATTTATTAGGTGTCTACCATGTACCAAGTACTATTCTGGATGCTTTGGGTATGGAGATGAGACCAGGTCCCTGCTCTCAAGGAGCTCACAGTCTAGGGGACAGGCAGACACATCCACAGACCAACACACTGTGGTTGGTCTAGCCTGTGGTACCGGCTAGAACAGAGGAAGTACAGGGTCCTGTGGGATCCAGGAGCCTACTATTGCTTCCTGTGTGCATATGCATGTGTGTGTGTGGTAGAAGGAGGGGGAGGTGTAGCAAAGGCTTCACAGAGGTGTTGATATTTGAGCTGAGTCTTGAAGGAGTTTCTCAGATGGCTAAGGATCACAGATCATACTCATACTCCTTGTATATCTGTGCCACTGCTCTCAAGGACACTCAGTAAGGCAGTGAGGATGCTCGTGTGTAATCTAAACCCATTCGTGACAACAGCCTCCACTGTTACCTTAATGGATATATGTACATAGCCTGATTTAGGCAATAATATGCTCATTTTAGCATATAAAGGATAACAGGCACGTGGCATATAGGCTTTTAAAATAGTTCAGATGACACTAATAAAATAATAATAATATTCAAGTCTACCAAGTCCAAAGACACAGACATAGAGAATGGACTTGAGGACACGGGGAGGGGGAAGGGTAAGCTGGGACGAAGTGAGAGAGTGGCATGGACATATATACACTACCAAATGTAAAATAGATAGCTAGTGGGAAGCAGCCCCATAGCACAGGGAGATCAGCTCGGTACTTTGTGTCCACCTAAAGGGGTGGGATAGGGAGGGTGGGAGGGAGACGCAAGAGAGAGGAGATACGGGGATATATGTATACATATAGCTGATTCACTTTGTTATAAAGCAGAAACTAACACACCATTGTAAAGCAATTATACTCCAATAAAGATGTTAAAAAAAAAGTCTACCAAGTCCTACAAATTCTACCCCCTAAATGTCTCTCGACTCTGTTCCCTCCTCTCATATGTTGCTCCCTCAGGTCTCACCAACTCTCTCTGGAGCAGAGTACCAGCCTCCTAACTGGTATCATCCCCTTCCAGTGCATCCTAAAGTGAAAATCTGATCATGGCGCTCCTCATCTAAAACATTTTAATGTTTTTTTTGTTGCCAACAACCAGTATTTTCCAAATTTCAGTCATTTGAGTATTACTTGCTGATTTTCCCATATTCACACACCATGTGTACTATTATTTACTTAATATTCCTATTTAAATCAACTTAAAACTGGTTACTTTGTATGTTCAGTAAACCTTTTCCTAAGTAACCTTAGATTTGATGATGTAATTCAGTTTAATTTTTATAAGCTACATTAGAATATATAATTTATAAAATTTTAAATGTTTGTGGGAATAAAGCATAACTACTATGGTAGATGCCCTATACATTTTGAGAAACACTGGCCTATGTGAGCACATCCAAACTTATCATCATTGTGTTCAAAGTTCTTCACAAATCAGCCCTGACCTCTTCTACAATTATGCCTTCATTTCCCCAAACAATCTGCACCCCAACCATGCTGAATTCCTCAACATTGAATGGACATGCCTTGCTCTTGTAAAAATCCCATGTCTTTCACAGTCTGCTCCCTCTATCTTAAATAGAGGGAGCAGACTATCTCCCCTCTACTCTTCTCTGCCTGGCAAACTCATTATCCTTCAAGACCTATCTGTCATGTCACCTCCTTACAGAAGCCTTCTTCCTGACTCTCCCTTACATTTAGTCACTCCTTCCTTCATCCTCCCATAGCATTTTGAACCTGTCTCTGTTATACTACATACTACATTATCTCAGCCTGATGGGCATCTATCTCCCCAACTAGACCTAGAGAAAGCTCACACCTCGTGCTCTGTTGCATCCCCAACACTTCACGTGGGGCAAAGGTCATGAAGGAGACCAAGTGCCCCAGAAGGTCACTTAAAGTCTAAGATAAAATAAAACCTAAAGTACTGTCAAGGTCCAAATAGCTTAGAGGCATGACATGTTTTTATAAAGAGAATCATCTAATTCAAAGATAGTAATACTGACTACAGTTTTGGCAGACACAATTTGCTACGGCTGCAGTAACAGTTAAGCTAATTTGCTTTTGGCAGCTACTTTACAGCAGACACATACTGACATAGAAACTAAAAGCGAATCATTTGTGTTTTTGCCAAGATGGTCAAATATATCTCACAATAATCTCTCCTTAACACAAATAGAAAGTTAAGAACAAAAGTGAACAGCAGGACCAGCAAACCATGGTGGACAGAGCATGGGCTCTGGAGTCAGAAATCTGCACACCCAAATCCCACCTCAACTCTCCTTACAATCTATGTGACTTTAGGTAGGTTGTTTAACTTCTTGACGTTTTAGTTCCCTCTTCTAGAAAAATGGGAAGACTAGTACCTGCTTCATAAGACTCTTAAGATAATGTGACAAAGTGCTTATGATAGTGCCAAAACATTTATGGGCTCAATAAATAGCAATCATTATTGTTGCCCAATGAAATGACTACAATTCAGGTAATAGGATGCACAAGGACAGCAAATGCATTTCTTAAGAAAATCAATTTATATCACTAGGCTTTAAAAGTAACAACTATAGAGTGTAGCTAAGAACAGCCACAAACAAAACAGTCTATAAGACAAAGCCCTTCTTGGGTTTAAATTAAACTCACACCTGGAACATACCACCACACTTCTTTGTGTTCTCCAAGAATTGATCTCAAATCAGGTTCCCCTAGGATGAAAAAACAAAAATCACCCAATCTTAATTTGTTGTTCTTAATTTTATGATACAGAATAAAATCCAAACTATGTGGATGCTTTAAAGTGTCCTATTACTATGATCCCAAGCTTTTCAACACTATTTCTTCCCCAATCTATCCCTGCTGACACGTTTTACTCCAGTCAGGGAAGCCCACCTGTTATACAAGTGCTCCCTCTTCTATCTACCCTTCTCCAATTCCAACCCCAGTATGAAGAAGCAGTTTCTCCCTCCTCTTTGCCCATTTCAAGTCTACTTTACTCTTTCGAAACCCAAATTAAAATTCATCTCCTTCCCAAAGCCGACCAGGATTGATCTGGAAGGTAGATGAGAGTTTCAAGCCTTCAGCACTTCCAGGGTTAGGCTTGACTTTCCATAGATCAACCCCCCCAACCTCATCGGTATCCCCTTCCACTAACTCCTAAGCACTTTTCGCACGCGTTTGTAATAATAAAATAATACAGTCTCGTTTTGCGCAGTCTACTTTATTCCGTAGTTGGTGTGCCCCTTAAATATTTGTCAACATCAATCTTGCTGGTTTTTACAATAGGTCTAACTCGGTTTTACAATAGGTCTAACTTGCCTTTTATTTTCATCAGAACACTGCAGTGAACCTTAAACACGTATTTCTCAAAAACGAGATTCCTTCCCTCTTCTGCTCCCCACCTCTTCTGGAAATTGAGGGGAAACCCTTTTTGCTCCAAAGACCTGGTCAGGGAAGGGGCAAGCGGTTGGAGGGGCCAATAAAGAGATGGCGACGATCCGGATCTCACCATCAAAGGGGCGGAAAATGAAAAGTTGACAAAAAGTCACGCCCGGGGCGTGGCAAGGAATTCCCATGGCCCCAGAGGAAAAGGGGTGTGTGTGCATTGGGAGGGGTGTGTGCCCAAACCTGAAGTGCAAATTGAAAGAAGAGAGGAAAAAGAGATCGCCCAACTCCTGCAAGCAGCAAGGAGAGTCCAGACGCCGCCCAGGGAAGACCCTGGTGGAGAACCCTAACTTCAGATGTCTGAGGAGGCACAAGGCCGGGGTGGGGGATACGGGATGCCGTTGTGGAGGAAAAAGACAGCGGGCAGATTTGAGGGAAAAGAGAAAAAAGGCCACGCTCCCGAGTCTCCAGGGAAACGGGCGCGGTGAGCTCAGAAGCCCACCCCGACTCGCGGGCCCGACACCCCCCCCCCCCGCGGAGGCGGAGCTGGGCGGAGTCAGGGCTGAGGCCCGCGGCTCTGGAAGCACCCTCCTCCCTAGGCCCCCTCAGTCCCACAGTCCCCAGCCTCAGCCGCTCAGGCTTTCTGTCTCTCTGACCTCCAGCTCCCCGGCTACCGAAGCTCAACTCCTTATAGAACCGCGGAAAATCGGGCCGGGGCGGCAGCTTCCGGGTGGGCGATACCCTCGCGGCGCCCCATGCCGGGCGACAGTCTTCTGAACTCCCCTCCTGGCGCTGCTGGCTTAGGCCCGGCGCCCAGGCCCAGGCCAGACTCTCACCCACCCCAACGGCCGCAGCTGCGTCTCCTATTGGCTACTGGTCACCAAGGAAGCCGGAGGCCCGAGCCCTTACCCTCATGGGAAATGTAGTTTGAAGTCTCTGGAGGTTGTTCTTCCTGGTGGGGGGAGGGAGGAGGGTGGAATCCAATATTGACATTGGCGGAGAGACTCAAGTGAAGACAGGGGATTGGGGGAGATGGAGTCAAGACACTTCTTTTTATATACCCACAATTCCTTCCCCGCCAGCCCCCTCCCGCATTTCCTATTGTCCCCAGTTTCGGCTCGAGGAGGGTATTCTGGATGTTGTAGTTTGGAGTGTGCTGTCTTAGAGAATCTCCCTTCTTGGGGTATGGGGTTGTGCTTGTGGGGACAGATGAAGGTTGTAGATTGATTTTACTGTTGGTTAAGCTACTTGCATTTGGGGGGCAAACACATTATTTTTATTTATTTATTTATTTTTTTGCGGTACGCGGGCCTCTCACTGTTGTGGCCTCTCCCGTCGCGGAGCACAGGCTCCGGACGCGCAGGCTCAGCGGCCATGGCTCACGGGCCCAGCCGCTCCGTGGCATGTGGGATCTTCCCGGACCGGGGCACGAACCCGTGTCCCCTGCATCGGCAGGCGGACTCTCAACCACTGCGCCACCAGGGAAGCCCTGGGGTGCAAACACTTTATATCGTGATTTGAAATTCTCATTGAGTTTTGATTCAGTGGCTTTTAAAAAGTGTTATTTATGCTCTGATAAGCTTAGAATTTTGACTGGACCTTTAAAGTTGTCAGAGTGTGTTCTGTGTGAACCATGTGCATTAGAATCACTCTAAAGTTTCTGGAAAATGTATACTTTGTTTTTAATTGGGAATCATATTTTTTATTTTGAAATGGTGTCACAGTAGGCATAGAAATGTGATTGAAGCCAGCCAGAAGAAACCTGTTTAACCTATAATGAAGCCATGCTATGAAGAACAGTGGCCACAATCATTGGTGTAATATAGCAGCTTAGAACAGATATACAACTTGAATAATAAGAAATAACTGTATATTTCTTTAAGAAACTATCTTTTTAGTAAAACGTATGTTTAAAGATGTGGATAAAGGAATATGTGGGACACCAAAACACTTTGAAGTGACTAAAAAGTTGAAGAAAATGGTTGTTTATTAAGACTAATTTCACTCCTGACTGTTGACTTTTCTTTTCTTTATTAGAGATGAATCCTTATAGCTGAATGGATCGTTACAATTGGGTTACTACAATTTTACTCTTAAGGACAACTTTTTGACCTCCAAGTGGAATGAAGGGAAAGAAAGAGGAATTGCATTTTGCCAAGGTAATTGCCTAAAATTTTAACAAGTGACATGAAGGAAGAAGATGATTTAATAGTTTCAATAATTTATTCAGCCAATTGCTTTGTGCAAGGCCCTGGACTAGTCACAATTGATACAGAATTGGAAAATAGTCCTTCCTCTGAAGCAGCTCATAATCTAAGAAGGGAGATAGACTATACAATGTGCAAAGTGTTCTAAAAAGTTCTATACAGGGTTCTGTAGGACCACAGAAGAGGAAGAACTCATTCCACTTCTGGAGAAAGAAATGCTTGAATGATGAGCCTTGGTGAACCAGTAAGATATTTGTCATCTTTGGGGCAGGGAGGTTAATCATATTCCATACAGAGAAATAAGGATGTGAGAGAGTGCAGGAAACAAACAAACAAAAAAACTTCCATACTGCAGGAACTAGATGGGGCAGGAATAGGGGCCCATTCCAATGAGTTCAAAATATAACCTGAAAGCAGTAAAGAACCATCAAAGGATTTTAAGCAAGGAAATGATATGATCAGTTGGATTTGATGACAATTTGGGTATGAAAAGGGAGGGAAAGGAAGGCGTCCATTGTGACTCCCAAGTTCTGATGTGGAAGAGTGAATGGTAGTACCATTCATTGAGATAGGGAACCCAGAAAGAGTAGCAAGTTTTGTGAGGGATAGGAGGGATTCAGTTTGGGACATTTAAAAATTTGAGGAATCTGTGTAACGTTTCTGTGGAGATGCCTCGTAGGCTGTAAGGAAATGTAGGTCTGAAGCACAGGAGAGAGGTCTGGGTTAGAACTAAACATTTGGGAGACATCAATAATAAATAGTAATTAAATAAGTAAATATGAACTAAATTTCATGTAGAGAGTGTTTAGAATAGTAAATTTGAGAAGGGCAAAGATTCAGTATGGAACCCTAGAAAATAACCGTATTCAAGTAGTAGGTAGAGGAAAACATGCCTTCAAAGGAAGCTTAGAAGGAATGGTCTGATAGATGAAGCAACAGAAAACAAAGTAGAATCACTGGAATATTGTGCAGAGAGGTCAAATAAGAGGACAGAAGAATAACAAGGAACTACTCATTCATCCATTCAACAAATATTTGTTGAGTACTTACAACATTCGAGGCACAATTTTAGATGTTGGGAATAGAGGAGTGGGGAAAAAAAAAACAAAGCCCAGACCATATCTCTTTCCTTTGGAGCTTATATTCTAATGGGGGAAACTATCAATAAATAATTAATAATTAAAATACATAGCAGTGGAATTCCCTGGCAGTCCAGTAGTTAGGACTCTGCACTTCTGTGCTTTTGCTGCTGGGACCCCAGGTTTGATCCCTGGTTGGGGAACTAAGATCCCACAAGCTGTGCAGTGTGGCCAAAAGAAAAAAAAAGAAAGAAAATACATAGCAGTGACACTTAATATTTCTACAAGGCTTATTGGAATGTGTGTGTATGTGTATTTACACATACAAAGGTGAGACGCTTGATGTATTGTTGGTAGAAAGTATGCTTGAAAATACATCCAGGAAAAAATGCTTGAGTATAAGACGAATTTGTGAAATAGAGACCCAGGGTAAATCAGTCTGGCTGTATTTATAGATCAATTGGTAGGCCAAGGTTAAAGCTGAAGAGCCAGTGTACAGCTGAAGTCATGGGCAGAGTTCAGGTTTATAATGTGGAAAGTGTTTGGCTTCAGTCTTCGACTTAGATGAAGGCTTAGTCGATCTGTTGCTATCTTTACAAGTCAGTGTGGATCCATGGTTAGAGGACCATGGAACCAAGTTTAGGGCCAGCCTGTTATTAGTGTTAGGCCCCAGTGTTATAGCCATGGTTCTCTCTGTGACAAAGATCAGAGCATATTTCTGACCAGCGTGAAAGCTCATTCTGAGGCTGCCTTTAGTCCAGTGTAGCCTGAGTTATACTCATTGTGAAGTCAGTGTACAAGATTTGGGTTCAAATTTTAGCCAGTATTAGGATTTAGTTTATATAAGAGAGGATGTGTTCTAAGATCAGTGTTGGGGCTCAGTCTGTGGACCACCCTTAGACAGATCACATCCAGGGTTAGGGCTCAGCTTAAGGTTTGACTTTAGTTTTTGGTCCGTGTTGGAATCACTTTCATTTCTAGGTTTGGGAATCAGTAAAGGCCAGTATCATAGCTCAGTTGGGGCTTACAGTTCATGCTGATTGTGTTGCCTGGGGAAAGGCTAAATAAGAATTTGAACAGGATTTATGTTCAGTCTTTCATCAGGTAAAGTTTCAATTATTGTTCATGGTTAGAGTTTATTTTTGGTCCAGTGTTAGGCCTCAGGCTGTGGCCATTGTTAATGCACAGTCAGTGTCTAAGTTTAATATTCAGTTTGTTGCCATGTTAGGATATTACCTATCATGTGCCCTAGTTTTGTCTCAGACCAAAGTTAGCATTTCATCTATGGACAATGTTAGAGTATAGTTTGTGGCCAGGATTTTAACGATGAATATGAACAGAATTTGGGATGCATATTTGCCCAAAGTACTTCCAAGCTGTGGTTTCTGACTTTAGCCAGTGTCAGGGTTCTGTCTTTGCCCATATTGGAATGGTCTGTGGAGCTAAGTCACAGTGGCCAGTGTTGTACCTCATTCTGCAGCCAGAGCCTGGTTCAGTCAGCGACCTGTATTAACATTTCATCTTGGCCTGTGTCAGAGTTGATTCTGCTGGTAGCTGTCCTATTTTGACTTTGTGTAGAGTTTCTGTTCAGTGGGTGCTGGTGTTGGTGCTATCTGATTAAGCTTTTGATTTTCTATTAACATTCTGGCTTATATAATTCCAGTATTGTTCCATACACAATACACTTATTTTTGTTTATTTAGACACTTGAAAGAAGCTTATCATTATTAGTAGCTGGATTGTGTGTTAGGAGATTAATTTGTCAAACATTCTTAGATAAGTTCTTTAATAATGATATTAATTTTATTGAGCTCCTGCTGTGGCAAGTTCTGTTGATTGGTTAACCCAAAACCTTTAAAGTACCCCTTTTCCTTACCTTCCTTAAAATATAGACTCTAAAAGCTAATACACACACACAAAAAAAACTAACACTACTTTTCTCAGGTGCTTTTTCATCAATGAGGCACAAAAAGAAATATGCTTTGACTTATGGAAAAATTTATTTTCCTGATTAAAGGGACAAAAATCATGGCCAATCTTCCTTCTATTTCTTTTGAAAAAGCTTTATTTATGCATAATTGATATACAAAAAAATTCCATATATTTAATATATACATTTTGGTGAGTTTGGACATATGCATATACCCATGACACTATCACCATAATCAAGGCACTGAACATATACATCACCTCCAAAAATTTCCTTCTGTTCTTTTGTGGATTTTCTGTGTGTGTGTGTGTGTGTGTGTGTGTGTGTGGTAAGAACATTTAACATGAAATCTATCTTCTTAACATATTTTAAAGTGCACAATACTGTATTTTTAACGATAGGCACTATGTTGTAAGTCTAGAACTTATTCATCTTGTAAAACTAAAACTTTATACTCACTGAGCAATAACTCCCCATTTCCTCCTCTTCCCAGCCCCTGGCAACCACCATTCTTTTCTCTGCTTGTATGAGTTTGACTATTTTAGTTACCTCGTATAAGTGGAATTATGAATATTTGTCCACCTGTGTTTGGTTTTTTTCGCTTAGCATAATGTCTTCTATGTTTATCTATGTTGTCACAAATGGTAGGATTTCATTCTTTTTAAGGTTGAATAATAGTTTATGTATATAAATATATCACATATATATATATATATGTCAATGATATGCCTATTTTTAATTTTTGGTGGAACCTCCATACTTTTTTCCATAGTGACTGCACCATTCTCTATTTCCACCAACAGTGTATAAGAGCTCCAATTTCTCCACATCCTCACTGACACTTTTTTTTAACTGATTTTTTTTCTTTCCAGTTTTATTGAGATATAATTGACATACAGCACTGTATAAGCTTAAGGTGTATAACATCATGATTTGACTCAAATACATCAAGAACTGGTGACCACAATAAGTTTAGTGAACATCCATCATCTCATACAGACGCAAAATTAAAGAAATAGAAAACAAATTTTTTTCCTTGTGAGGAGAATTATTAGGATGTACTCTCTTTTTCTTCCTCTCTCTCTCTTGCTTAAAGCAAACAAGTAATTTTCTTTTTCTTTCTTCCTTCCTTCCTTTCTTTCTTGGAGTATACTTGATTTACAATATTGTGTTAGTTTCAGGTATAGAGCAAAATGATTCAGTTATTTTTTTCAGATTATACTGCATTATAGGTTATTACAAGTTATCAAATATAATTCCTTGTGCTATACAGTAAATCCTCATTGCTTATCTTTTATATATAGCGGTTTGTATCTGTTAATCCAGTACCCCTAATTTGTTCCTCCCTCCCTCCCTCTCACTTTGATATCACTTATATGTGGAATCTAAAAATAATACAAATAAAACTATATACAAAAACAGACTTACAGATGTAGAAAACAAACTTATGGTTACCAAAGAGGAGAGGATTTACTGTCTTAACACCTTTCATATATAGCATACAGCAGTGTCAATTATATTGATCATGCTGTACATTACATCACTAGTACTTATTTATCTTATAACTAATAGCTTGTACCTTTTGACCACCTTCATCCAATTCCTTCTGCCGCCCCCCCACCCCTTGCATCTGGTAACCACAAATCAGATCTGTTTTTCTATGAGTTTGTTTTTGAACTATAATTGATCTACAATGCTATGTTAGTTCCTGGTGCACATACAGCACAAATTCTATATTTCTATACATTTCAAAATGATCACCATGAGAAGTCTAGTTACCACCTGTCCTCATACGAAGATATTATATAGTTATTGACTATATTCCCCACACTGTGCATTTCAAATCTGTGACTCATTTATTTTGTAACTGGAAGTTTGTACCTCTTAATCTCCCTCACCTGTTTCTCTCCTCCTCCCATCTCTTTCCCCTCTGACAACTACCTGTTTGTTGTCTGTATCTATAACTCTGTTTCTGTTTTGTTATGTTCATTCATTTGTTTTGTGTTTTTAGATTCCACATGTATGTTAAATCATACAGTATTTGTCTCTCTCTACCTGACTTATTTCACTTAGCATAATACCCTCTAGGTCCATCCATGTTGTGACAAATGGCAAAATTTCGTTCCTTTTTATGGCTGAGTAATATTCCATTGTATAAATATATACCACATCTTCTTTATACATTCACCTATTTTTTTTTTAGATTCCATTGGTCTTTTGCTTTTTATTTTTCTCAGTAGGACATATACATTCACCTATCGATGGACACTTAGGTTGCCTCCATATCTTGGCTATTGCAAATAATGCTGCAGTGAACATAGGGACACATATATATTTTTGAATTAGTCTTTTCATTTTCTTTGGATAAATACCCAGGAGTGGAATTGCTGGATAGTATGATAGTTCCATTTTTAATTTTTTGAGGAATGTTCAGACTGTTTTCCATAGTGGCTGCACTAATTTACATTCCCACCAATGGTGCACAAAGGTTTCCTTTTCACCACATCCTTCTTAGCACTTGTTATTTGTGTTCTTTTTGATAATAGCAATTCTGACAGGTGTGAGGCGATATCTCATGGTTTTGATTTGCATTTTCCTGATGATTAATGACCTTGAGCATCTTTTCATATACCTGTTGACCATTTGTATGTCTTCTTTGGAAAACGGTCTATTCAGTTCCAACTGAATTTTATGATTGTTTTTTCTTTAAAATGCCATTTCATTTAAAATGCCATTGGGGGACTTCCCTGGTAGCACAGTGGTTAAGAATCCACCTGCCAATGCAGGGGACACGGGTTTGATCCCTGATCCGGGAAGATCCCACATGCCACGGAGCAACTAAGCCGGTGCACCACATCTACTGAAGCCCATGCACCCTAGAGCCCACGTGCCGCAACTGCTGAGCCCATGCAGCACATCTACTGAAGCCCATGCACCCTAGAGCCCACGTGCCGCAACTGCTGAGCCCACGCAGCACAACTACTGAAGCCCGCATGCTCTAGAGCCCACGTGCCGCAACTACTGAGCCTGCATGCTGCAACTGCTGAAGCCTGCGTGCCTAGAGCCTGTGCTCCGCCACAAGAGAAGCCACCACAGTGAAAAGCCCGTGCATCGCAATGAAGAGTAGCCCCCACTCGCTGCAACTAGAGGAAGCCCACACACAGCAACGAAGACCCAATGCAGCCAAAAGTAAAAATAAAATGCCATTGGGATTTTGATAGGTATTGCATTGGCTCTGTAGACCACTTTGGGTAGTATGGACGTTTTGACAATATTAAGTCTACAATCCATGAATGAGGGATGCCTTTCCATTTATATTCATCTGCTTTAATTTCTTTCATCAGTATTTTATAGTTTCCAGTGTATAAGTCTTTCACCTCCTTGGTTAAGTTTATTCCTACGTATTTTGTTGCTTTGATGCTATTGTAAATGAGATGTTTTCTTAATTTAATTTTCAGATAGTTTGTTGTTAATATATAGAAATGCAGCTGATTTTTGTATCTGATTAACCTTTTACCAGAGTTTGAGGATTACCAATGTCCAGGTTAAAACTTACTATGAAGAAGGTTTTAGGGCTAAGACTGTAAACATGTTTCTCAGGTTGGCTGCCAATGTTATATGTCAGTCTACAAATAAAGTTAGTGTGAGAATGGGCAACACATAGGATCCAGCTTGTGTTTAGATTTAGAGACTCAGGCAGCAATCAGGGTTTGGGGCTAAGGCTGTTGCCAGGGTTTGAGTTTAGAGTGTTCATGTCCTATTGTCAATTTGGGACTTGGACTCTGGCTAGTGTGCTTAGCAGGCATTCTGGTATCAGTAGTAGAGTTCAGTCTGTGCTAATTTTTAGCGTCCCTACCCTGCCCAGTGTCATGGGTACATCTCTCCCCAGTTGAGGGCTAGGATTGTGGCCAGACTGATTGCTCAATCTCAAGCTAGTGCTAGGACTCAGTTTGTGGCCACTAATATGGTGAAATTTGTTTACGGGGTTAAGAATCAGTGTGTGACAAAGTTTAGTACTCAATCTTAGCCTGTTGTTAGTTCTAATAATATGAGGAGGGTTTTGATTTAACCTTGTAGAGTTAGGAATCATTCTTCAGCCAGGCTTAGGGTTTAGTCTTTGGGTCTCAGATTATGGGCAGGATTTACAGTCTTTGTCCCAGGGCAGTGCTCAGAATGTACCCAGCAATAGAGCTCCCATGGTGCGCCCTTTACCATGGTGAGTTGTATCTGTGCTCAGGGTTAAAATTAATCTCTTGTTAGGTTTTCGGCAAAGACTAAGAAAAATATTTGGGGTTTTTTTTGTCCTTAATTCCTATTCAAAGTTTGGGTTCAGTCTTTGCTAAGTTTTGGTGAACCGTTCAGTTTCTGGTGTTGGCTGTGTCTGTGGCTAGGATTAAGGTTAAAGCTGTGGTCGGAGTTGGGATTCAGTCTGGGGCTCGCATTTAGCCAGAGATAGGTTCAGTCTACCCCAAAGATTCAGGATCAGTCATTAGCCATTTTGGGAGCGTAAGTTTTATTTTCAGGGTGAAAACTCAGGCTAGAGGTTAAGTCTTATGGGCTCAGTCTGTGATGAGAGTTAAGAATTCAGTCTGTGACCGGAAACTGAGTTGCTAAGCAGTTAGAGGCTATAAGATTTAGGGGCAAAATCAGTGGCCATTGATGGGGCTCAGGTTCAGTGGATTATTCCACAGTCAGATTTATGAACTCAGTATCTGGCCAGGTTTAGAACTTGATCTATGAACAGAGTTAAGTCTCAGGCTGTGGCTGTGTTCAGGGTTCTATCTGTGAACAGGATTAGGACATAAGATGTGGTTGGACTATATCCTCAAGCTTTGAAGAAGATTTGGTTTCACTTCTTGGCCAGGATTAAGGCACAGTCTTTGGCCAAGTTTAGAGTTCAGTCTCTGTACATGTTTTTGTTTCTGTATGAGGCCAAGTTTAGTAGTCATTCTGTTGCCAATATTGGGGTCATTTTCTGGTTAGTGCTAAGTCGGTGGAAATTGTAGCTGGGTAGGTTTCCAAGATCAGATCTCAGGCTGTGACAGAGTTAGAGCCTCAGTTTGTGGTCAGGGTTAGAGCTCGGTCAGTACGTATGCTGAGCACTCATTTTGTGGTCAGTGGAGGATATTAAGTATATCCCAGAGTTAGGTCACAGTTTGTGGCTCAAGCTTGAGACTCAGCCTGGGACAGGTTTAGAGGCTATGTCTGATCATAGGTTGGATCTCTGTATCACGAATTAAGGGCTTATCAGTAGCCATAGTTACGGTTCAATAGGAGATCAAGGTTAGAGACTCATTCTGGGACTGGTCATAACTACACTACTTAGTCTTGGACCAGACATAGCCAGTGAGTATGTGACTAGGGACTCAATTTAATCAGAGTTAAGGCCTTGGAGTATGGCCAGAAAGAGGCTCAGTTTATGGATAGAATTGAGGTCCCTATGTGGGACCGTGGTTAAGGTTTCAGTCTGAAATTAGGGTTAAGTCTCCAAGTCCAGAGTTAGGGATTCAGGCTATGTCTTAGGTTAGGTATGTGGTTGGAGCCCAGGGTTAAACACAGGAATTGTATTCAGTGTTAGCAGCTTGGTCTCTGACCAGAATTAAGAGACCTGCTCTTCAGCCTGTGGTCAGTGATAGTGGTTTGTTAATTATATCTGAATAAAGTTATCATAAAAAGAAGTTTTAAAAAAAGAAGAGGACTCCTACAAACAAAATAGGCATGATTCAAGGAAGGAAACATGGAAAGAGGCTGATTACTGAATCAGGACCAGCAGTGTCCTTGCTGTCTCAGAGTTTTATGCTTTGGAGGGGCAAGACATGAGACTGAGGTGAAAGGAAGAAACTGGTCAATAGGAAGCTGTACCCCAGGGAAGTGGATATGTGCTTTTTGAAGGAGAGAACCTTTTAAAAGTTGTCTGGGTGGAAGTAGTGCAAGTTTTAAAAATTTGCAAAGGATGGAAACTCCCATTTGCTAAGTTCTTCCATCACCTTCTTAGTGCCAGTAATGGGCTTTCCTGAGCACTCTTTCTAAAGTATTCCCCTACCTTTCCCCACACTACACTGATCTCCATCATACTCCCATATGCTCAAAAATTATCTGTGCAAAGCATTCACACATTTTTTTTCACTCACATTCTCCCATTAAATCTTAATGACTGTCCTTTATGATAAGTGTTCTTATCACCATTATACAGATGAGGAAACCAGTTAAGCTAATTAAGAGACTAACAGGGTCACACAGCTGGTAAACGCAGAGCCAGCTTTCAGATCCAGTTTTACCTTACTCCATGCTATGCTCTTTGCATGCCACTACTTGGCCTGTATTAAGTTTGTAAGATTTGCATCTCACCTTCACCCCTTGACTTGATAAACTTCATTTCATTTAATTCCCACAACAACTCTGCAGAGTTGTTCATATTACTATTTTCCCCCTTTTACAGTTGAGGAAATATGTTCAGAGAGGTTAAGTGATTTTTCTCAAAGTCACACAGCTAATACCTGGCAGAGGTGAGATTAGAACCTAAATATGTCCAACCCTCAGCTGAAGTTTTTCCTGGTTTATCATGCTGCCTCAGAATACCTCAGCCTCCAGGAATGACTTTTGATGGACATTGTGGACTTTGCTGCAGGCTGATGTCGGGAAGGATTTAGTGGTAGAAATATGTGAGGCTTCCACTATGCCATTCATTACAGTGATTTAAACCTGTGAGGGATTGAGAGTGCACAGAAGGGGGCATACCATAAGCTCCATGGGGTAGATGCGCTGTAGGGCACCCCGTCCGTGAGAATCACTAAATATAAAATGAGAATTACTGATGGTGTATTATGCATGTGACGAATGTAGGAGTGGAAAAAAGGTTGATGGTCGCTGAAGTAGGCTTCCATATTTTTGTCTGTATCTAAGGACCAGCCCTGCCAACTGTATTTCTATGAAGCTTACCGCCAACTTTCCATCATTTCCACTGTCTGCTTATGACTTGGCTTATCTACATTATATCAGACATCCACATATTCCCCTAGGAAGTTTATATGCTGAGGTCAAGAGGAATTAATTATATTTCTGCCTTCGATATGGCTGAGTAAGCTCCTACTGGACCTATGGGACAGCATCAAGACCAACACAATCACAATGGGAGTCCTAGGCGAGAAGAGAGGAAGGGGTAGAAAGAATATTAGAGGCAATAATGGCCAAAAACTTCCCTAATTTGATGAAATGCATGAATCTACACGTCTACAAACTCCAATAGAATAAAATTAAGCCACTTTTCTTTCTTTTTCTATTTTCCAGCTTTATTGAGGTATAATTGACAGATAAAATTGTAAGATATTTAAAGTGTACAACATGATGGTTAGATATATGAGTTAACATATCAGTCACCTCACGTATTTCCTTCCTTCCTTCCTTCCTTCCTTCCTTCCTTCCTTCTTCCCTCCCTCCCTCCCTCCCTCTCTCTCTCTCTCCCCCTCTCTTTCTTTCTTTACTGAGAATATTTAAGTTCTACTCTCTTAGCAAATTTCAATGGAACAATCCAATGTACTTTTCAATGCTATGGTCGACACATATTTTTTGGCTATAGTTTAGTACCCTTTCTCCAGATAAAATCTTGTGCATGAATTCAGTATATTAAAAGAGCACATCAGAGCTGTTCTGTTCTAGTCGTTCCTGATGCCAGCCATGGTCAGCACTTGGCCATAATGTACACAGTGCTTCTATCCTAAGGTCATGTTCTCTGCATGTACAGTGGGCATAACTTCGCCTTAAGTGATCCACAACCCTACACTCAAAGTACTGTGCACTTCGGGGGCTTCAGGCTGGAGGACAAGTGCTGTCTCTGGCTGGAAAAAGTGAAGAATGGACCTGTATCCCCAAACCAAGGAGGCTTCAGCATGGCTTCATTTGTGGGTCTCACTTTTCTTTTGCTCCTCCTTGACTGACCTGAATATGGACCATGATCCATTATCTATAATTCCAAAATTCAGTAATCTCTAAAAACCATAAGTTTTCATAAGTTTGCCACCAAAACTCATAGGCAGCAAAACTTGACCTGAATTTATATGAGGCTATGTATAGTCTTTATTTAACCTGTTTATGTGACTATCCATTTCACTATGAAATACTAATGTGTTTGTAACAGCCCCCGGGGGTATTATATAATATACCATATATTCACCATATTGCCTGTCCAAAATACCCCAAATTCTGAATTTCAGAAAATGTCAAACTCTAAGGGTTTTGTATGAGGAATTTTAGACATGTATATTCTTTTCTCCTTGCTGTCTTGTTCTGATGTCACCTTCCTCACTTTATCCAACACCGAGCAACATCTGCCAAGGCCAGGGAATGAAAACACTGATTTTTTTTCCTTTACTTTTACCCTATATGGGTCTTTTAATTTAAAAGTAGGTTTCTTGTAGAGGGCATAGTTGTGTCTTGCTTTTTTATTCTATGTGAAAAATCTGTGTCTTTTAAGCGGTATATTTAGACAACTTGCACTTATTGTAATTATTGATATAGTTTGCTTGAAATGTACCATCATGCTAGCTGTTTTCTATTTATTCCATTTCTTCTTTGACTTCAAAATTTTTACACTTTTTAAAAATTGAGCATTTTATTCCATTCTACCTCTACTATTGGCTTTTAATTTGTACCTCTTTTTAAAAATTCAGTGGTTTCCTAGAGTTTACAATATACATCTTTAATTAACTGGGATCTATAATAGAAATAAGATGAATTTTTTCTTAGAAACAAATTCAATAGAAAATATGAAACACCTTTACAAAGTATTTGCTTAGACCAGAGAAACTGAATGTAATAACTGGGAACAGTGTCCTTACTTAGACCTAATATAGTATGTGCCACTCTCATAGTCTATAGGCGGGTAAAGTTGAAAATTAGGTAGACCTGACCCAAACGAGGGTGCCTTGTTCCTTTCCTGACTACTCTATATGCCACCCTGGCTTGTATATATGAGGCTTGACTTGAAAGTGAGAAATTGAGCTGTCAGGACACTGAATTTTTTTTTGGCAGCAAATCTACATATCATAAAATAAATAATAATAACTTATTATGACAGGAGAGGAAGTGGTAAGCAAAATAATATCTTTATTTTTAAATTTTAATTTAATTTTTTAACATCTTTATTGGAGTATAATAGTTTTACAATGGTGTGTTACTTTCTGCTTTATAACAAAGTGAATCAGTTATACATATACATATGTCCCCATATCTCTTCCCTCTTGCATCTCCCTGCCTCCCACACTCCCTATCCCACCCCTCTAGGTGGTCACAAAACACTGAGCTGATCTCCATGTGCTATGCAGCTGCTTCCCACTAGCTAGCTATTTAACGTTTGGTAGTGTATATATGTCCATGCCACTCTCTCACTTTGTTCCAGCTTACCCTTCCCCCTCCCCATATCCTCAAGTCCATTCTCTAGTAGGTCTGCATCGTTATTCCCGGCTTGCCCCTAGGTTCTTCTGACATTTCTTTTCTTTTTTTTTTTTAAATTCCATATATATGTGTTAGCATATGGTATTTGTTTTTCTCTTTCTGACTTACTTCACTCTGTATGACAGACTCTAGGTCCATCCACCTCACTACAAATAACTCAGTTTCATTCCTTTTTATGGCTGAGTAATATTCCATTGTATATATGTGCCACATCTTCTTTATCCATTTATCTGTTGATGGACACTTAGGTTGCTCCCATGTCCTGGCTATTGTAAATAGAGCTGCAATGAATATTTTGGAACATGACTCTTTTTGAATTCTGGTTTTCTCAGGGTACATGCCCAGAAGTGGGATTGCTGGGTCGTATGGTAGTTCTATTTTTAGTTTTTAAAGGAACCTCCATACCGTTCTTCATAGTGGCTGTATCAATTTACATTCCCACCAACAGTGCAAGAGGGTTCCCTTTTCTCCACACCCTCTCCAGCATTTATTGTTTGTAGATTTTTTGATGATGGCCATTCTGACTGGTGTGAAGTGATACCTCATTGTAGTTTTGATTTCCATTTCTCTAATGATTAATGACATTGAGCATTCTTTCATGTGTTTGTTGGCAATATCTTCTTTGGAGAAATGTCTATTTAAGTCTTCTGCGCATTTTTGGATTGGGTTGTTTGTTTGTTTGACATTGAGCTGCATGAGTTGCTTGTATGTTTTGGAGATTAATCCTTTGTCAGTTGCTTCATTTGCAAATATTTTCTCCCATTCTGAGGGTTGTCTTTTCGTCTTGTTTATGGTTTCCTTTGCTGTGCAAAAGCTTTTAAGTTTCATCAGGTTCCATTTGTTTATTTTTGTTTGTAATTCCATTTCTCTAGGAGGTGGGTCAAAAAGAATCTTGCTGTGATTTATGTCATAGAGTGTTCTGCCTATGTTTTCCTCTAAGAGTTTGATAGTTTCTGGCCTTACATTTAGGTCTTTAATCCATTTTGAGCTTATTGTTGTGTATGGTGTTAGGGAGTGATCTAATCTCATACTTTTACATGTACCTGTCCAGTTTTCCCAGCACCACTTATCGAATAGGCTGTTCTTTCTCCACTCTACATTCCTGCCTCCTTTATCAAAGATAAGGTGACCATATGTGCGTGGGTTTATCTCTGGGCTTTCTATCCTGTTCCATTGATCTATATTTCTGTTTTTGTGCCTGTACCATACTGTTTTGATTACTGTAGTTTTGTAGTATAGTCTGAAGTCAGGGAGCCTGATTCCTCCAGCTCTGTTTTTCGTTCTCAAGATTGCTTTGGCTATTCGGGGCCTTTTGTATTTCCATACAAATAGTGAAAATTTTTGTTCTAATTCTGTGAAAAATGCCAGTGGTAGTTTGATAGGGATTGCATTGAATCGGTAGATTGCTATGGGCAGTAGAGTAATTTTCACAATGTTGATTCTTCCAATCCAAGAACATGGTATATCTCTCCATATATTTGTATCATCTTTAATTTCTTTCATCAGTGTCTTATAATTTTCTGCATACAGATCTTTTGTCTCCTTAGGTAGGTTTATTCCTAGATATTTTATTCTTTTTGTTGCGAAGGTAAACGGGAGTGTTTTCTTAATTTCACTTTCAGATTTTTCATCATTAGTGTATAGGAATTCAAGAGATTTCTGTGCATTAATTTTGTATCTTGCTACTTTACCAAATTCATTGATTAGCTCTAGTAGTTTTCTAGTAGCATCTTTAGGATTCTCTTTATATAGTATAATGTCATCTGCAAACAGTGACAGCTTTACTTCTTCTTTTCCGATTTGGATTCCTTTTATTTATTTTTCTTCTCTGATTGCTGTGGCTAAAACTTCCAAAACTATGTCAAATAATAGTGGTGAGAGTAGGCAACCTTGTCTTGTTCCTGATCTTAGTGGAAATGGTTTCAGTTTTTCACCATTGAGGACGATGTTTGCTGTGGGTTTGTCATATGTGGCCTGTATTATGTTGAGGTAAGTTCCCTCTGTGCCTACATTCTGGAGGGTTTTTTTTTTTTATCATAAATGGGTGTTGAATTTTGTCGAAAGCTTTCTCTGCATCTATTGAGATGATCATATGATTTTTCTCCTTCAATTTGTTAATATGGTGTATCATGTTGGTTGATTTGCGTATATTGAAGAATCCTTGCATTCCTGGGTTAAACCACAGCTGATCATGGTGTATGATCCTTTTAACGTGCTGTTGAATTCTATTTGCTAGTATTTTGTTGATGATTTTTGCATATATGTTGATCAGTGATAGTGGCCTGTAGTTTACTTTCTCTGTGACATCCTTGTCTGGTTTTGGTATCAGAGTGATGGCAGCCCCATAGAATGAGTTTGGGAGTGTTCCTCCCTCTGCTATATTTTGGAAGAGTTTGTGAAGGATAGGTGTTATCTCTTCTCTAGATGTTTGATAGAATTCGCCTGTGAAGCCATCTGGTCCTGGGCTTTTCTTTGTTGGAAGATTTTTAATCACAGTTTCAATTTCAGTGCTTGTTATTGATCTGTTCATATTTTCTATTTCTTCCTGGTTCAGTCTCCAAAGGTTGTGCTTTTCTAAGAATTTGTCCGTTTCTTCCAGGTTGTCCATTTTATTGGCATAGAGTTGCTTGTAGTAATCTCTCATGATCCTTTGTACTTCTGCAGTGTCAGTTGTTACTTCTCCTTTTTCATTTCTAATTCTATTGATTGGAGTCTTCTCCCTTTTTTTCGTGATAAGTCTGGCTAATGGTTTATCAATTTTGTTTATCTTCTCAAAGAACCAGCTTTTAGTTTTGTTGATCTTTGCTATCGTTTCCTTCATTTCTTTTTAATTTATTTCTGATCTGATCTTTATGATTTCTTTGCTTTTGCTAACTTTGGGGTTTTTTTGTTCTTCTTTCTCTAATTGCTTTAGGTGTAAGGTTAGGTTGTTTTTTGAGATTTTTCTTGTTTCTTAAGGTAGGATTTTCTTGCTATAGACTTCCCTCTTAGAACTGCTTTTGCTGCGTCCCATAGGTTTTGGGTCGTTGTGTTTTCATTGTTATTTGTTTCTAGGTATTTTTTTAATTTCTTCTTTGATTTCTTCAGTGATCTCTTGGTTATTAAGTAGTGTGTTGTTTAGCCTCCATGTATGTGTATTTCTTACAGATTTTTTCCTGTAATTGATATCTAGTGTCATAGTGTTCTGGTCGGAAAAGATACTTGATACGATTTCAATTTTCTTAAATTTACCAAGGCTTGATTTGTGACCCAAGATATGATGTATCCTGGAGAATGTTTCATGAGCACTTGTGAAGAATGTGTATTCTGTTCTTTTTGGATGGTATGTCCTATAAATATCAATTAAGTCCATCTTGTTTAATGTATCATTTAAAGCTTGTGTTTCCTTATTTATTTTCATTTTGGATGATCTGTACATTGGTGAAAGTGAGGTGTGAAAGTCCCCTACTATGATTGTGTTCCTGTCGATTTCCCCTTTTATGGCTGTTAGTATTTGCCGTATGTATTGAGTTGTTTCTATGTTGAGTGCATAAATATTTAAAATTGTTATATATTCTTGGATTGATCCCTTGATCATTACACAGTGTCCTTCTTTGTCTCTTGTAATAGTCTTTGTTTTAAAGTCTATTTTGTCTGACATGAGAATTGCTACTCTAGCTTTCTTTTGATTTCCATTTGCATGGAATATCTTTTTCCATTCCCTCACTTTCAGTCTGTATGTGTCCCTAGGTCTGAAGTGGATCTCTTGTAGACAGCATATATGTGGGTCTTGTTTTTAGATCCATTCAGCCAGTCTATGTCTTTTGGTTGGAGCATTTAATCCATTTTCATTTAAGGTAATTATCGATATGTATGTTCCTATTACCAATTTCTTTATTGTTTTGGGTTTATTATTGTAGGTCTTTTCCTTCTCTTGTGTTTCCTGCCTTTCCTGCGTAGGGAAGTTCCAAGCATTTGTTGTAAACTGGATTGGTGGTGCTGAATTCTCTTAGCTTTTGCTTGTCTGTAAAGCTTTTAATTTCTCTGTCAAATCTGAATGAGATCCTTGCTGGGTAGAGGAATCTTGGTTGTAGGTTTTTCTCCTTCATCACTTTAAATATGTCCTGCCAGTCCCTTCTGGCTTGCAGAGTTTCTGCTAAAAGATCAGCTGTTAACCTTATGGAGATTGCCTTATGTGTTATTTGTTGTTTTTCCCTTGCTGCTTTTAATATTTGTTCTTTCTATTTAATTTTTGATAGTTTGATTAATATGTGTCTTGGCGTGTTTCTCCTTGGATTTCTCCTGTATGGGACTCTCTGTGCTTCCTGGACTTGATTAACTATTTCCTTTCCCATATTAGGGAAGTTTTCAACTATAGTCTCTTCAAATATTTTCTCAGTCCTTCTCTTTTTCTCCTATTCTTCTGGGACCCCTATAATTCAAATGTTGGTGCATTTAATGTTGTCCCAGAGGTCTCTGAGACTGTCTTCAATTCTTTTCATGCTTTTTTCTTTATTTTGCTCTGCAGTAGTTATTTCCACTATTTTATCTTCCAGGTCACTTATCTGTTCTTCTGCCTCAGTTATTCTGCTATTGATTCCTTCTAGAGAATTTTTAATTTCATTTATTGTGTTGTTCATCACTGTTTGTTTGCTCTTTAGTTCTTCTAAGTCCTTGTTAAAAGTTTGCTGCATTTTTCCCATTCTATTTCTAAGATTTTGGATCATCTTTACTATCAGTATTCTGAATTCTTTTTCAGGGAGACTGCCTATTTCCTCTTCACTTGTTAGGTCTGGTGGTTTTTTGCCTTGCTCCTTCATGTGCTGTGTGTTTCTCTGTCTTCTTATTTGCTTATCTTACTGTGTTTGGGATTGCCTATTCGCAGGCTGAAGCTTCGTAGTTTCCATTGTTTTTGGTGTTTCTCCCCAGTGGCTACGTTTGGTTCAGTGGGTTGTGTAGGTTTCCTAGTGGAGGGGACTAGTGCCTGTGTTCTGCTGGATGAGGCTCGATTTTGTCTTTCTGGTGGGCAGGTCTACGTCTGGTGCTGTGTTTTGGGGTGTCTTTGGCCTTATTATGATTTTAGGCAGTTTCTATGCTAATGGATGGGGTTGTGTTCCTGTCTTGCTAGTTGTTTGGCATAGGGTGTCCTGCACTGTAGGTTGCTGGTCGTTGAGTGGAGCTGGGTCTTGGTGTTGAGATCAAGATCTCTGGGAGATTTTTGCTGTTTGATACTACGTGGAGCTGGGAGGTCTCTTGTGGACCAGTGTCCTGAAGTTGGCTCTCCCACCTCAGAGGCACAGCACTGACTCCTGGCTGCAGCACCAAGAGCCTGTCTTTCACACGGCTCATAATAAAAGGGAGAAAAGAAAGAAAGAAAGAAAGAAGATAAAATAAAATAAAGTAAAATAAAATTTAAAAAGTTATTAATGTAAAAACTAAATAATAATCATTAAGAACAAAATTTTTTTAAGTAATTAAAGAAAAAAAAGCGGACAGACAAAACCCTAGGACAAATGGTAAAAGCAAGCTATACAGATAAAATCACACACAGAAGCATACACATACACACTCACGAAAAGACAAAAATATATATATATATTTGCTCCCAGAGTCCACCTCCTCAATTTGCGATGATTCGTTGTCTATTCAGGTATTCCACAGATGCAGGGTATATCAAGTTGATTGTGGAGATTTAATCCGCTGCTCCTGAGGCTGCTGGGAGAGATTTCCCTTTCTCTTCTTTGTTCGCACAGCTCCCGGGGTTCAACTTTGGATTTGGCCCCGCCTCTGCGTGTAGGTCACCTGCGGGGTGTCTCTTCTTCCCTTGGGCAGGACGGGGTTAAAGGAGCTGCTGATTCGGGGGCTCTGGCTCACTCAGGCCGGGGGGAGGGAGGGGTACGGATGCGGGGCGAGCCTGCGGCGGCAGAGGCCGGCGTGACGTTGCACCAGCCTGAGGTGCTGTGTAGAACTCTCCCGGGAAAGTTGTCCCTGGCAGTGACGGGCTGCACAGGCTCCCAGGAGGGGCGCTTGCACACAGGCTTCTTGGTGGCGGCAGCAGCAGCCTTAGCGTCTCATGCCCATCTCTGGGGTCCACGCTAATAGCCGTGGCTCGTTCCCGTCTCTGGAACTCCTTTAAGCGGCACTCTTAATCCCTTCTGCTTGCGCACCAGGGAACAAAGAGGCAAGAAAAAGTCTCGTCTCTTCGGCAGCTCTAGACTTTTTCCCGGACTCCCTCCCGGCTAGCCGTGGTGCACTAACCCCCTGCAGGCTGTGTTCACGCCACCAACCCCAGTCCTCTCCCTGCGCTCCGACTGATGGAAGCCCAAGCCTCAGCTCCCAGCCCCGCCCGTCCTGGCGGGTGAGCAGACAAGCTTCTTGGGCTGGTGAGTGCCGGTCGGCACAGATCTTCTGTGTGGGAATCTCTCCTCTTTGCCCTCCGCACCCCTGTTGCTGTGCTCTTCTCCGTGGCTCCGAAGCTCCCCCCTCCGCCACCCACAGTCTCCACCCGAGAAGGGGCTTCTAGTGTGTGGAAACCTTTCCTCCTTCACAGCTCCCTCCCACTGGTGCAGGTCCCGTCCGTATTCTTTTGTGTCTGTTTTTTCTTTTTTCTTTTGCCCTACCCAGGTATGTGGGGAGTTTCTTGCCTTTTGAGAGGTCTGAGGTCTTCTGCCAGCATTCAGTAGGTGTTCTGTAGGAGTTGTTCCACATGTAGATGTATTTCTGATGTATTTGTGGGGAGGAAGGTGATCTCCACGTCTTACTCTTCCGCCATCTTGAAGCTCCTCCTAATATCTTTATTTTTTCTTCCATCCCAGTTTCATATCCAAAATCATATTCTTCCACGCCATATTGACAAACTCTCCAGGGTCCTCCATCTAAAGACCCACTTGTAATCCAGCTGGAAACAGGGTCTGGATGCTAAGCTCAAAACCTGGCAATACTACTATACTAACATCGAGTACAACTTGTCAATCTCTTCTTCTAACACTTAGACTCCAAGCTCTTTAAATGTACTGGGTTATTTAACCTTCATAACTATATTATGAAATGGCTACTGTTGTTATTATCATCTCAATTTTACAGATGACAAAGCTGAAGTGAGAGAGATTAAATAACTTATTCAAGTCCACACAGCTAAGAATTAGCCACACAAAAATTTTGATATACCTGTGTCTCTTTTGCACCTTCCCTTTCTTTTGAAACTGGCTTATGGCATAATCTAATGAACAGATTCTTAGACATTGTGTGTGTGTCGGGGGGGGTGTGGGTAGGATGGGCTGTGAGTCTGGGTAGCCAGCCAGCCAGCCAGCCACCCTCCACTGCCAAGATCCAGCAAGGCCAAGATATTTTTATACCCATTTTTCCTACGGAGGCAGGAATGTAAAATTCATTATGTGGTTTTGTAATCTGATGGTTAGGCTGGAAAAGCAGGCTCAAAGGATACTTTCCCTCACTTGATCCCTCAGGACCACTCTGATATAAAATATTATGTGTTGTTGGGTATGTTGTTATTTACACGTGTGCATGAGTATGCATTTACATGCACGATTCTGTGTCAATTAGCTTGTACGTGTTAAGTATAGTACATTGGTTCTCAAACTTAATCTAATACCAGCTACCTAGATAAAATCTCAAATATTTCTGGAGCCTATCCTCAGAGATTCTGATTCAGCTCAGCTGACATGGGGTGCAATGGTTTGCTATATGCACCTGAAGTGATTCTAATGCAGGTGATTTATGCAGACCACATTTTGGGAAACAATAAGATAATGGTTTAGAGTGAGCTCTGGAGCCAGGCTGCTACTGAGTGGTTGTAGGTGTGGGCAAGTCAACTTGCCTCTCTTAACCTCAATTTTCTCGTCTGTGAAAAATGAATAATAGTACCTGCCTTGCGAGGTTGCTATGAGGATTGAATGACATATATTGATTTAAAACGTGTGTCATTTGATGTGCCTGATGCACCATAAGTGCTCAATAAATAGTAGCTCTTATTATTCCTGTAATGCTATTTATATTAATCTCTACACTAGGAGGACTCTAAGACATGGTCTCTGCCGTATAATACTTACAATTAAGAAGACTAAAGCACATGAAGAAACTAGAGGACATTTAAACATGTTAAATTGTGGGATGCTAACTTTAAGGGTGGGTAGTAAATAAGAATCTTAAGACTGAAGTGACTGAGAGCCAGGAAAGGTTTAGCATTTTGTCTGGAGGACTTCACTGTGACTGCTAATAGTAAGATAAGTGTAGTACTACAATTGCAGGCATACCTAGTTTTATTGCGCTTCACTTTATTGTGCTTCACAGCTATTGCATTGAGCAACTCTGTTGGCACCAGTTTTCCAACAGCATTTGCTCATTTCATATCTCTGTGTCACATTTTGGTAATTCTTGCAATATTTCAAACATTTTCATTATTATTATATTTGTTATGGTGATCTGTGATCTTTGATGTTACTATTGTAATTGTTTTGGAATTTTTTAGCAATAAAAAATTTTTAAATTAAGGTATGTAGTTTTTTAGACAAATATGCATATTGCAAACTTAATAGACTACAATCTAGTGTAAACATAACTTTAATATGTACTGGAAAACAAAAAAAATCATGTGACTTCCTTTATTGCGATATTTGCTTTATTGCGGTGGTCTGGAACTGAACCTGCAATATCTCCTAGGTCTATCTGTATATAAATTAGGATAGCACTTTCCACATGTCAGGTGTTCATGGAAGGAAGGTGTCAACTTGAGCTAGAGAAAGCTCCATGGAGCAGTTAGAAGTCGAACAGGTCCTCAGTGGATGGGGATGGTTTGAATGAGTGGAGAGGAGAGGAATAGGACATTCGAAGCAAAGGAAGTAGCCTGTGTTGGGCATAGAGATGGGAATGGAGAGTACGTGCAGCTGGCACCAGTCACATTGTATTCCTAGAGTTGTGCACCAGAGGGCACTAGTCACCTAGACCACAAGGATAATGGCAACCATCATCGTTCTCACCGCCCTTCAGCCCTGAATTGTGCAGTGCAGTTGTCCTTAGTGCATGCTAGTAAATAGTGAAGAGGTAGGGAGGGGCCAGTTCCTGAGGGGCTACTATGAACAGGAATTTTGGTCGTAGCGTATAACCTCACTCCCTGAGAAGGATTTAAAGAACCTGGAAAGCTGAAAAGGTGAAAGCGGTTGCAGACAATGAGAGTGCAAGTCAGGGTAGGTTTGGGACAATAGGTCCTGTGTCTCAGGAAAACTAGGGGTGGGGTGCTGCTCTTGTATAGCTTTCTCAAGGTAGGAAAGGGAGATGCAGTTATCCAAGACTCTGGACACGTTGCCTTCTGAAGTCCTGGCTACTCTGCTGATGGCTCTATGGCAGAAGGTTTCCACTCATTTAGAGAGCATATATTTGGTATTTTCTTTATGCCTAGCTCAGACCTATTAAGTGCCTCAGTTTGGCTGACACTTCGTAGATTATAAGTAACTTCTATGCCCATTCTCTTTGTTCTTACCACGTTCTGTGAAGAAGAGTCAGAGACAATTAATTCCATTTCACAGAGGTAAAAACAAAGTCTAAGGAGTGTGTTGACTCAACTTAGATTATGCAGTTAGTAAGTGATGTCTTCTCACAGCCCAAGTCTTCTGACTTTGACAAGTTGATATTTACAATATCATTAGCTTTCCACCATGTAAGATGCTATGTAGAGAGAAATAGAAATCAATTAGAAATCATGGTCCCTGCCCTCAAGGGGCCTAGAATTTTTGGAAGAAATAAACATGCTAGCATTGTGACTTTAAGCAAGTCCACTCCCATCTCTGGGTTGAAGCCTTTTCTATAAAATAATGGTTTGCACTATATGACCTCAAACATTTTGTTTCCCATCCTCCTAGAAATAAATATCCATCAAATCACAGAAAACGGCGCATGATGACATAGTGTGGTTGGGTGAGGAAATAATCACTCAGGCCAGCTTGGAAAGCTACTGCAGAGTCCAATGGCTAGAGCTACTGTGAGGAAAGAAGAGGGGAAATCGAATTGGGGAGAAAGCCCTAGCTCTCTTGTTGGTGCTAAAAATTGTTCACTCTGATATCCACCAGTGTGCTGGTCCCACAAATATGCTGTATGTTGGCTCTTTGAGATACCTCTTTACTGATTCATCACCAACCCCCTTGGTGCTCACTGATTTTAGCTAAAAGTGGGGGTTAATCAACAAGGACATCTTAGAGGAGGATGTCACAGATCCTGTGGTGTGTCAGAAAGAATTCAGGATGGTAGGAATCTGGAGTCACTGAAGTGACTGAGAACCAGGAAAGGGTTAGTCTCCTAAAGCACCCGCTCTGGAGGGCTGCAGTGTGACGAAGGACTGGTAATAATAAGACAATTGTAGTCCTACAATTATATAAATTAAAGATAGCGCTTTCTACATGCCAGGTGCTTTCACAAGTGTTTTTACAGGAATAACTCTTTTATTCATTACGATAACCTTATGTGATAGCAACTGTTATTTTCCCCATTTTACAATTGTGGAAACTGATGTATATTATGCACTGTCTATCCACCTCTTTTCCTCAGAGCTCTTTTCTCTTCTTAATCCTCTCCCTCCACTTTGAACCTCACTCATTATCTGCCTTATCTTTGGATAACATTTTATTCCAATAATGTTCTACTGTATAAGATAAAATGCCCAAAGTCTAGAATTTTGAGGATTCCAGAGTCAAGGCGCCTTGTAAATCTAGCCAAACATAGCTAACCAATACTCCCTTCTGCCCTCCCAACCTCATAGAAATGTCTTCAATGGGACATCTTCCAGGAAGTACCAGCTAGTGACTGAGAAAACAGGGAGAGGTTGGAAATGCAGGCAGAGAGGCTGTCTCGAAGCCAAAGGGATTTAGAAGATTTAGAGAACCTTTTGAAAGTGTGTCAGGGGGACACTTTGTCTTAAAAGAAAGGCCTCCTGGCCCAAATGCTTGAAAGGAAGGGTGAGGCAAGGTAGAAATACATGAATGAAAAGAATGTGCAGGGCTGTAACCTGACTTATGGGCTAAGATGGTCCATGTAGTGTACTTTGGGGCAGGCTTTAAACAAACAAAAACCAAAATCTCTCCTCCCATAAAAGTCTTGTTTGGTTCTCCAGGAAACCCCCATATAACTCAAATGTAAAATAGATAGCTAGTGGGAAGCAGCTGCATCGCTCCAGGAGATCAGATCGGTGCTTTGTGACCACCTCAGTGGGGTGGGATAGGGAGGGTGGGAGGGAGAAGCAAGATGGAGGGGATATGGGGATATATGTATACACATAGCTGATTCACCTTGTTATACAGCAGAAACTAACAAAATACTATAAAGCAATTATACTCCAATAAACATGTTAAAAAAATAAAAAGTCTTTAGGAAGTTTTGCTCAGAGATTATGGGCTTCTCACATTCTCTGCTGCCACCTGGTGGACATCAAGACGTAATGAATAGGGTGTGGGGGCCGGCCAAGCTGACCACGCACAGATCCGGTGCTGCAGCACTGCGGCCCCGGGGCAGCCAGCTCCAGGGACATGCGCTGATTCGATCCCTCCAGAGAAGCCGTGTGGCTGACAGGGTCTTGATGCTCCGGCCGGGTGTCAGGCCTGTGCCTCTGAGGGGGGTGAGCTGAGTTCAGGACACTGATCCACCAGAGACCTCACGGCTCCACTCCACATAATATCAAACGGCGAAAGCTCTCCCAGAGATTTCCATCTCAACGCTAAGACACAGCTCCACTCACCGACCAGCAAGCTACAGTGCTGGACACCAAACAACTAGCAAGACAGGAACACAACCCCACCCATTAGCAGAGAGGCTGCCTAAAATCATAATAAGGTCACAGACACCCCAAAACACACCACCAGATGCGGTCCTGCCCACCAGCAAGACAAGATTCAAGCCTCATCCAGCAGAACACAGGCACGACGAGTCCCCTCCACCAGGGAGCCTACACGACCCACTGAACCAACCTTAGCCACTGGGGACAGACACCAAAAACAAAGGGAGCTACGAACCTGCAGTCTGTGAAAAGGAGACCCCCAAACACAGTAAGTTTAGCAAAATGAAAAGACAGAGAAACACACAGCAGATGAAGGAGCAAGGTAAAAACCCACCAGACCAAACAAATGACGAGGAAATAGGCAGTCTCCCTGAAAAAGAATTCACAGTAATGAGAGTAAAGATGATCCAAAATCTTGGAAATAGGATGGAGAAAATACAAGAAACGTTTAACAAGGACCTAGAAGAACTAAAGAGCAAACAAACACTGAGGAACAACACAATAGATGAAATTAAAAATTCTCTAGAAGGAATCAACAGCAAAATAACTGAGGCAGAAGAACGGATAAGTGACCTGGAAGATGAAATAGTGGAAATAACGACTGCAGAGCAGAAAAAAGAATGAAAAGAACTGAGGACAGTCTCAGAAACCTCTGGGACAATATTAAATGCACCAACATTCGAATTATAGGGGTCCCAGAAGAAGAAGAGAAAAAGAAAGGGACTGAGATAATATTTGAAGAGATTACAGTTGAAAACTTCCCTAATATAGGTAAGGAAATAGTCAATCAAGTCCAGGAAGTGCAGAGAGTTCCATACAGGATAAATCCAAGGAGAAACACACCAAGACACATATTAATTTATCAAAAATTAAATAGAACCAATATTAAAAGCAGCAAGGGAAAAACAACAAATAACATACAAGGGAACCCCCATAAGGTTAACAGATGATCTCACAGCAGAAACTCTGCAAGCCAGAAGGGACTGGCAGCACATATTTAAAGTGATGAAAGGGAAAAACCTACAACCAAGATGACTCTACCCAGCAAGGATCTCTTTCAGATTCGATGGAGAAATTAAAACAAATTAAAACAAAAAATGTAGACAGTAGAAACTGTATCTGAGTTGCCCCAGGTGTTGGCCTTAGCAGACAAAGGCTTTAAAGTAACTTTTATAACTATGTTCAAGAAAGCAAAGGACACTACATGGAAAGAATTAAGGAAGGTATGGTGATAATTTCTCATTATGTGGAAAATATCGATAAGGAGATAGACATTATAAAAGCAACACAATGGAAATGAAATGTATAATCACTTAAGTGAAAAGTTCAGCAGAAGGGCTCAGTAGCAGATTTGAGCTGGTAAAAGAAAGAATTAGCAAATGTGAAAATAGATCAATCAAGATTATACGGTCTGAGGAACAGAAAGAAAAAAGAATGATAAAACAGAACAGAACTTCAGAGACTTGTGGGACATTATCAAATGTATCACCATACGCATAATGGGAATTCCAGAAGGAAAGGAGAGAGAGAAAGGGGCAGAAAGAATACTCAAAGAGCTAATGACTGAACCTTCCCAATTTTGACAAAAAATGTTAATCTACACATCCAAGAAATCAGTAGGCTCTTTTCTGATTCTCTTCTCCAATGTCTCCCTCAGTGAGGAGCTCCCTCCTTTCTCACCTCCCTGAGATTAGGCAACCTTTGGAAGTATTGGGCAGGGTGGCCACAAGGTCTGCTGTGTAGATTTGATCAGATTGGACCCTGTAAAAAGGTATAAGGCCAAGGGAGTTCAAGGAGGCTGTAATCCAGCCCGTTCTCCACTTCCTAAGCTATACAACTGATGCAGAGGTACTTCCACTCAGAGAGATAGAGTGCCTCCTTTTCTAATTTGTCTGAAGTCTCAAACTGCTCTCCAAGCCCTGTGCCCACTGGGCAACATGTATTAGAAGGGACACCTTTTTCTAATTTTCACAAAGGCACTTTGTAGATTAGTGTGGGTCCTGGTGTGGGGGCAGGAAAGTGGTGGGACTCAGGGCAGACAGAAAAGCCACTTCACAGAGGTATGCAATCACCCATACAATCAAGCAGGTAGGACTTGAAGGTTAATAAAACCCAAGACATCCCCAAACCTTCCCTTCAATTCTGCCTGGGACTTGAGAGTACAATCATGAGTGTGGTTCTTTTAGTTTTAATGAATCCAAAAGGCCTTTGCCACAGTGCTCCTTTATTACTCAAGTGAGGCAACCCAGGCCTAGCATGGTGGTTAAGAGCCATGTGGTCTGGGGCAAGTTTATTTCTTTCTTTTGAGTCTTAGCTTTTTCTTCTATAACATAGGGCAATAATAATATCTCTCTCAGAGGGTTATTATAAGGAAGGAAAAGGAATGTAAAGTGCTAAGCAAAGTGTTTGGCACATAATAGACTCTCAGTATATGTGAGCATGTGAGCTATTATTAATGCTTAAAATGTAGTCACCAAAGGCAGGAGTGGTGTGTGACTCCTGACACTCCTGTACCTTCCCTTACCAGGAGAGCTGGAGCCTCTTGAAAGTCTTTTCCTTGGAGACATTTGTCTCCTTTTCCTTGGCTCTGCAAAGCAACTCCTTCCTAGACCCACTCTCTCTAGGCTACATTGGCTGGCACTGGGGCTAAAGACTATAGTCCTGGCTTCTTGGAGTTGGAAAGGGTCTTAAAGGGCCACTGGCTCAGGGATTTTCAAAAACTACTGTGTGGATAGGCTTCAGATCAGCATCATCTGGGGGAGCTTATTAAAATACAGATATCCAGAGCCCTCCTACAGAGAATCTTTTTCAGGAGGTCTGGAGTGGGACTTGAGAATCTGTGCTTTTGACCAGTGTCCCAGATTATTCTGGTCCTCTGCACCTCCCCCCTCATGTCTGCAATCATGGAATTCCCTAGAAGGCACCAACCACCTATACCAGGGATGGAGAGGCAGGTTGATAGGCAAGAAGGCTCTGGCTGTAGAAAGGTTTGTCTCCAACTAAGCCTATTTCCTCTGCCTCCCATACCCTGCTGACATTACTAGGTCTGAGGTTTGAAGCCACAATGCAGAAAACCAGTTTTCTACCTCATTCCCAGGTCTCCAGCAGTGACAGCCATGTTCCTCAAAACTGAAAATAGCTCCTGTCTCCTCCCTAACTCTTTCCATGGTTCGCTTCTCCAGACTGAGCAACCTTACCACCCTCTATGTAACTAACTGGCTTAGAGATATTGCGGCCTCACCAGGGGCCGAACAAACTGAGCAATTGCCTTCAGCTTTCATTGCTTTTCTAGGCATGGCAGAGCAGCAGTAGGTGGCAGCTGTGTCCCAAAGTGTCCCCATTCTCTCTCCCTTCCTCCCTTATTTCTACTCCCCCTATGGTTCTGTCCCGGAGTGACAGGCGTTATGGGAACACTGTCTGTTTGCTGCTTCAAGTCCCATCAAACCAACATGTTGAACACTGCTGTATGTACTTCCTACAGAGGGCACATTAGTTTTGCTTGGTGAGCACGCCCTAATTGGGTTCCCAGAGGGAACTTCTAATACTAGTACAGAGAATTAAGAACCAGCCAACAGATGGGGTGAGAAGCATGATGGGGAGGGTGGCAGCCAGGATTGCACATCTCCTGGAGTCTGTATCAACCATAAGACTGACAGGCTGGATCTGGGGGAAACAGCCAAGCTCCCAGTGGAAAGATCAGGTGGCAGAATGAAGTCGTTCTTCACAATATTTACACAGCGAATCTCTGCCCACTCAAGGATTTCTTTACAGATTTTGAAATCAGCCACTTTGGACATGCTGGTTTTTGTTTTGTGTCGTTTGAGGGATTTTTGGGAGAAGTGGGTGTAGGGGAAGGAGGGTACTTTTCTCCTGGGTTTCTTGGGTGGCACATAAACTCAAATCATGAGGCCCATGCCCCAACTCAAGATATCCTAGCCCAATAATCTTCAGCTTGTGTGCTGCAGACTCCTAATTGTAACTAGTCTGTGAACCCACACACTTGGATATTCCATACTTTCATAGTTGGATAACCTAAACTTTTTGAGATACCTTTTTTGAGTCCCTGCTTTAAGAACCTTCTTTGAAGTCTCAGTTCTTAGTTTTTTCCTTTTCTCTATCTACAATTATTCCCTTGATGATATGTAGTCCCCTAGCTTTACTATCTCAATCCCCTCCCCCAACTCTACTGCCAAACCTTCTCCACCTACAGCCTTCTCCACCTTAAAACCTTGAAGTCATCCTTGACACTCCTCTTTCTCTCACTTCCTACATGCATCTGTCAGCAAATTCTGTTCTACCTTCAAAATACTATATATCCAGAATCCAACTACATCTCCATACTGCTTCAACCCTACTGCTATACTCCTCGTTGAAGCCAACATCCATTTCTCTCTTGGATTTCTGCAAAAGTTTCCTAACTTTCTCCCTTCTGTCACTCTTTCTATTTAAAATCTGTTCTTAACAACCAAGAGATATTTTCTTTTAACTGAAAAATTTTATTGAGGTAATTGTAGGTCACATGCAGTTGTAAGAAACAATTCAGCGAGACCCACTGACACTTTGCTCAATTCTCCAGATGGTAACATTTTGTAAATCTACCGTGTAAAATCACAACCAGGATATTGGCATGTAGTTCACTGATTTTATTCTGATTTCACCAGTTTTGGTTGTACTTATTTGTGTGTGTGTGTATTAAGTTCTATACAATTTTATCACATATGTAAGTTCATGTCTCCACCACCACAGTCAAGATACAGAACATTTCCACAAAGATTCTTTGTGTTGCCCTTTTATAGACATACCCACGTCCTTCCCACACTACTTCTCTGCCCTGTCCTTAAACCCTGGCCACCATTAATCAGCCCTTAATTTCTAAAATGTTGTCCATTCAAAAATGATATATAAAGGGAATTACACAGCATGTAACGTTTTGGAATTGGCTTTTTTGTTGTTTTTTTTACTCAGCATAATTCTCCAAGTTGTTGTGTTTATCAGTAGTTCTTTCCTTTTATTGCTGAGTGATATTCCATGGATTATTAGTTTGCTAGGGCTGCCATAGCAAAGTATCACAAACTGTGTGGCTTAAAACAACAGGAATCTATTGTCTTACAGTTCTGGAAGCTAGAAGTTCAAAATCAAGGTGTTGGCAGAGCCATGCTCCCTATGGGACTCTTTCTTGGTAAGAACCTTTTATTGTCTCCTCCTAGCTCCTGGTGGTGGCCATTAATCCTTGGCTTGTAGCTATATCAGTCCCATCTACCTACGTCATCACATGGCCATATTTACATCATCTTCCTCCTGTGAACATCCGTTTCTGGGTCCAAATTTCCCCCTTTTTATTTTATTAAGTGGTGGATGGCAAGGGGACTTCAAGGGGAGATGAGGATTAGAGATGGAGCTTACATGTCTAGGTAATGTTGCTCAACAGTATGGTGCAGACTCTCTGGGTCAGAGGACTCTGAAGGACAACAGTGGCTTGGGGGCTTTAATCTGTAGCTAACAGATGTTTGGTGTAGTCTTGTGGGATATGCAAAGCAGGCTAAAAATGGCTAAAAATCTGGTTGTATAAAAATTAGCGCTTGGCACTGATGTGCTTTTGACAGAGTGGGTGCTGGCCTGCTTTGAAGAAATAAACAACATAGGGCCAATACACTGAGGCCATCTTTGACTCATTTATATAACACGGGGTCTTTTGGGAACTCTATATTTAACATGTTGAGGAACTACTAAACGGGTTTCCAGAGTATACCATTTTACATCCCTACCAGTAGTATATGAGTGACCCAATTTCCCTGTATCCTTGGCAGCATTTGGTGTTGTCAACTATTTTTAATTTTAGTCATTCTGATAGGTAGGTAGTGATATTTCATTGCAATTTATTTTGCATTTCCCTAATGGCTAATGATGTTGACCATCTATTGATGTACTTATTTACCATCTATGTATCCTCCTCAGTGAAATCTCTGTTCATGTATTTTGCCTGTCTTCTAATTTGATTGTTTTAACTGTTGAGTTTCGAGAGTTATTTATGTACTCACAATACTTGTCCTTTGACAGATATATGGTTTGCAAATATTTTCCCCCACCTAGCAGCTTGTTGATTCATCCTCTTACAGAGTCCTGTGCAGAGCAAAACTTTTCTATTTCGATGAAGTTTAATCTATCAATTTTTCCTTTTATGGATCGCATTTTTGGTGTCAGGCCTAATAAATCTTTGCTTAGCTCTAGACCCTGAAGATTCTCTCTTAATGTTTAGAGAAAGTTTTATAGTTTTACATTTCAGTCCATTGTTGGGAGAGCAGTCACTGCTGACCTGTCGCCCCTCCCCAGGCTTGCCCACTCAGAGCCTTGGACCTAGAACACTTCCTAACCGAAAGATAAGAAACCCTCACAGCCTGTGCCATTCTTATTGCCTTGAGTGGGAATATGTTTCCCTGTTTCAGACTCAATATGACTCCTTTTTTCTGCCTAAGTGTGTGTGTCTATGGCACCTGGTCAACCCCATTGCTATATCTGTCCCCTGCGGGGACATGAGGGGTGTGTGTAGGCCAATTTCCCTGCCGTGGTTGCTGAGAGGGACCAACACCCACTATTGGAGCTAGTCTTGCTCTTACTTGTCTAGGTAAGTAAAGTGTTGTTCCAACCACTGCTTGACTGTATTGTGTTTTCTTTGAAGACTCCGATACCAAGATCCTTGTGGTTGACGTAGTTATGAACTTCGCTATCTTCTATGAAGCTGTAGTTCTCTCCTGGCATTGGTAACTGGTGTTTGATCATGAACCATTTTGAGTGTTTTTGGTGGGGTTTTATTTTGGGGGGGGATAAGGTGTGAGGTTTATTTTTTTATTTATTTTTAAAAATTATTTATTTAGCTGCACTGCATGTTAGTTGCGGCACATGGGCTCTTCAGTTGCAGCGGGCGGGATCTTTTAGTTGCGGCATGCGGGATCTTTATCTTTAGTTGTGGCATGCAGGATCTACTTCCCTGAGCAGGGATTGACCCCAGGTCTCCTGTACTGGAAACGTGCAGTCTTAACCACTAGACCATCAGGGAAGTCCCAAGGTGTGAGGTTTATTGAAGGGTTTTTTTGTTGTTGTTGCTATTGGTTGTTTTTTTTTTTTTGGCCTATGAATGTTCAATGGCTCCAGCATCATTTGTTGATAAGTTTATCCTTCCTCCATTAAAACATTTTGGAAATTTTGTCAAAAATCAGTTGGGTGGGTCTATTTCTGAGTTCTCTGTTCAGTTCTATTGATCTATGTGTCTATTCCCCTGCCAATGCACACAGTCTTGATCGCTGTAGCTATAATGTTGAGTAGAGTTATTCCTCCCACTTTGTTTTTTTTTTGTCAAGATTGTTTTAGCTATTCTAGGGCTTGCACCTTTCCATATAAATTTTAGAATAAGCTTTGTTAAGTCTACATAAAACTTTGCATGGATTTTTATAAGAATTATATTAAACCTATAAATCATTTTGGGTAGAACTGACTTTAGTGTAGTGAGTCTTCTAATCCATGAGCACAGTATATCCCTCCATTTATTTCGCTCTTTTAAAAATTTGTTTCATTATCATTTTGTTATTTTCAACATACATATCCTGTACAATTTTCGTTAAGTGCATTTCCTTGGAGTGACTGCCAGCGGTATTGTATTTCTATTTTCAGTTTCTGCATGTTCATTGCTAGTATACAGACGTGCGATTGATTTTTGTGTGTTGATCTTGTATCCTGTGACTTTGCTGAGCTACCTATTAGTTTTAGCAGTTTTAAAAATGGATTCCTTTGGATTTCCTACTTAGGCCACCATGTCATCTGCAAATAGGGACAGTTTTATTTCTTCCTTCCTGATCTGTAGGCCTTTTATTCCTTTTGCTTGCCTTAATGGCAGTGGCTACGACTTCCAGTACTATGTTGGATAAGAATGGTGAGAGTACATATCCTTGTCTTGTTTTTGAGCTTAGAGGGAAGCATTCAGTCTTTCATCATTAAGTGTAGTTAGCTGTAGGTTTTCTGTAAATGCTCTTTAGCACATGCTCATATCACATTGAGAGACATACTGTGTTCATAGATTAAAAGACTACAATTAGAAGAGTAAACATAGTAAACACATCAGTTGTCCTGCAAATGATCTGTAGGTTATTTGCTCTCTATTCCTATTTTTCGAAGAGTTTTTTAGCATGAATGGGTGTAGGATTTTGTCAAATGTCTTTTATGCATTAACTTATATAATCATATGCTTTTTCTTCTTTAGCCTATTGACATGGTGAGTTATATTATTTGAACTAGCCTCGCATGCCTGGAATAACTCTCACTTGTTATTGGTGTATAATCCTTTTATTCATTTTTAGATTCAGTTTGCTAATATTCTGTTCAGGATTTTTATATCAAGGTTCATCAGAGATATTGTTCTTTGGTTTTCTTTTCTTTTTTTCTTTCTTTCTTTTTCTTTCTTTCTTTTTTTTTTTGTACTGTCTTTGCCTGGTTTTTGGTATCAGGGTAATATTGGCTTCATAAAATGAATTGGGAAGGATTCCTCCTTCTATTTTTTGAAGGAGATTGTGTAAAATCAGTGTTAATTCTTCTTTAAATGTTTAGTAGGAGAATTTTTCTGGGAGGGGAGGTTTCAAATTATGAATTCAGTTTCTTTGATAATTATAGGTATATTCGGATTGCCTATTTCAACTTGGTTTTGATAGTTTGTGTTTTTTGAGTAGTTGATCCATTTCATCTAAGTTGTAAAATTTATATGTATAGAGGTATTTATAGTATTCCCTCATTCTCTTTTGATGTTTGCAGGGAGTGTAATGATGTCCCCTGTTTTATTCTGGATATTGGTAATTTGCACCTTCTCTTTTTTTCTTTCTCAGTCTTGTTAATGGTTGTCGATTTTATTGGTCTTTTCAGAGAAAGAGCTTTTTGTTTCATTGATTTTCTCTATTGCTTTCTTATTTTCAATTTCATTGATTTCTCTTTTTGTATTTATTATTTACTTTCTTCTCCTTGCTTTGGATATATTTTATTTTTCTAGTTTCTTGAGGTAGGAAATTAGACTATTGATTTAAGACATTTCCTTATTTCTAATGTAAGCAGTTAGTTTTAGACATTTCTTTCTCGGCACTTCAGCTGCTTACCACAATTTTTTATATGAAGTATTTTCATTTCCATTCAGTTCAAGGTATTTTTTGATTTGTCTTTAGATCTCCTCTTTGACCCATGGATTATTAAGAAGAGTGTTGTTTAGTTTCCAAGTGTTTGGGTATTTTTTTGTTATCTTTTGGTTATTGATTTCTGGATTGATTCTCTTGTGGTTAGTGAACACTGTTCTATATGATTTCAATTCTCTTAAATTTGTTGAGGCTTGTTTTATATACCAAGATATGACATATCTTGGCCAATGTTCTATAGGCTCTTGAAAAGAATGTGTATGTATTCTGCAGTTGCTGGGTGAAGTGTTCTATACATGTCAATTAGAACCTGCTGGTTGATTTTGTTTTCCAGATATTTTATATACTTGATGATTTTTTATATAATAATTGTACCAGTTGTTGGTAGGAGAAGGTTGAAGTCCTCAACTCTAAGTAAGGATTTGTCTATTTCTTCTTTCAGCTCTGTCCATTTTTGTTTCATTTATTTTGAGTTTCTGTATTTTGGTGCAAACAAGATGATGCATTTATGTCCTAAGTTAGATCATGCTTCTTTTCTGTTGCAAAAACCTCACTATGATTCCCTATTTCATTCAGAAATATAGATAAGTGTCCTTAAAATAGTCTATAGGGTTCTATAAAATCCAGCTCCTGATTACCTCTTTAACTTCATTTCCCTGTATTCTCCCTCTTACTCTGCTGCAGCCATACTGGCCTCCTTGATGTTCCATGAGCACAACAGGCACACTGCTTCTTTAGGGCCTTTACTCTAACTCTTCACTCTGCTAGGAGTGCTCCTCCAATTTTAAATGGGGCCTTGGAGTACAGTTATTGTGAGAATTGTTAGCTTTACATATCAGCGAAGCCAAGGCCTTAAGAGAGTAAATGCCAATAAAAAAAGTAGCATATTATTGGTAGAGCAGGGGTGTTATAGAGAAAATGAGCCTGAAGAAGAGCAGTGAGAGAAGGTGAGATAAAAGCAGCAGCTCTGGTATTACATATAGGAAGAACTGACACCCCAAATTCCCTCATTTAAAAATTTTCCCCCAGCAGCCTGGCACTGGGTCTGAAATTCAAACAGTGTACTTCTTTGGGATAAGCATGTAAAGGCTCTGAGGAATCCGGCAGTATAAAATCTTGTATAACTTAGATTTAATCCAGAGCTTTAAGAAATTTATTTGTCAACAACACATTTCCCTCCCTTAATGCCTATCTTACAAAATCCATTTTGGGAAACATTGGGTTAAAGCTTTGTGTTTCCAAGAAAACTGCTAAAAGGCTAAAGTTACTGGAAAGGCCTACCTAGTTATCAGTCTTTAATACTCCTTGGTCACTGTTTTATCCAGTTAGCCCAAAGGTTGCAAACTATGGCAAAGGCCTCAGCCCTCCCCCCCAATTTTGTAAATAACATTTTATCGGAACATATCCACATCCATTTGTCTGTGACTGCTTTCTCATTACAGTGATAGAATTGAGTAGTTGTGACAGAGATGTATGGTCAGCAAAGCCAAAAATATTGGGTTGGCCAAAATGTTCGAAAAACCTGAATGAACTTTTTGGTTAATCCAATATTTACTATCTGATCCTTTACAGAAAACGTTTACTGAGCCCTGGATTTACCCAATAGCAAGGCACTGAGAGTTATGCTGCCTAACAAATGATACCATAGTGGTTGACCACAACAATTTATTATTATCTCTAATGGTTCTGGGATTTTAGTGGGCTCAGATGGGAAGTTATCATTTGGTGTCTCTCATGCAGTTACAATCAGATGGTAACTGGGCCTACAGTCACCTGAGTGCTTAACTGGGCTGAACATCCAAGATGGCTCATTCGCATGGCTGGCAGTTAATGCTGGATTTCAGCTGGGAGCTTAGCAGTGACTGTTGACTAGAGCACCTACATGTGGCCTTTCCCTTTAGGTTGGACTTCTCACAGCATGGCAGCGAGGTTACCAGAAGGATCATTCCAAGCATAGGAAGTAGATACTGCCAGTTCCCTTAAAGGCTAAGCTTGTCATAATGACACTTTCACCTTATTCAGTTGGTCAAAGCAGTCATTAGGCCAGCCCAGATTTAAGGGGACTTGAGGAATAAACTCTACCTCTGTATAGGGGAAGAGCAACAGCGTACACGGAAGGACAAAATTAATGCTGATTATGTTAACACACTGCCACCATAGGGAGGCAATATGAAGTGCTTGGAGAGCAGGGTGTAGAAGGTGTTCTCTGGAAAGAACTTTCAGGGTGACTGCAACAAACTCTGCTCTTACCTGTGCTTATTTTATAGATATACATATTGAAGCTCAGAGCATTAGGAGAAGCTACTGAAGGTCAGTGTCTGCCTCACAGTGTTTACAAGGGCCCTAGCTGGCTTGCTGGGGGTATGTTACTAGCCCTAAGAAGACAGGGGTCTAGGGCCAAGAGGCTGGTGTGAGGGAGCTGAAGGAGCCTGAGTTTCTGAGTAAGGCTCCCTCCTTTCCCTAAGTCTTTCCTTTCTCCCTAGGGCTCACTCAGGTGCCTCCACCTACTATGTAGATGTCTAGGCCTTACGGACACACCAAATCCCTGCCACTATGCCTCGTAGACTTCTGAAGTTTTTTTCACATCTGGACTCTGTACTCTAAATGAACTCTGAACACCTTGAGGACAGGAACAGCATCTTCAATTTCTTTCACTTCTTATGGCCCTGAGATACCTCATACTAATGCTATACACACAGTAGAAAACAGAAATTGTAGAGCTATTCAAATCCCAGCTCATTTCCCAGCACAGCCTATGCAGGTGAAATTCTGTGGTCTCATCCCCGCACACTATGCTAGCCTCGTCTTTGACCTTCAGCCATATTCAGTGATGTTGTACCAGGCATATTCCTCCACCTCTCTCTCTCCCTCCTTCTCTCTCTCTATCTCCTGTCTGAATGCACATGTTATTCTCAATGTTTGGAACATTCTTCTTTCCCACTCACCTTCGCTCACTGGTCTACCTCTTTGATATTCTTCAGAGTTCAGCTTAGGTATTACTTCTTCAAAGAGATCCTCCCTGAACTCCTAGGTAGCCCTCTTCTGTCTTTCCACAGCACCCAGCATTTCCCTCTTAATAGTTAAGTCTCCACTGTCTTCTAATGTATAATCACTCACTTGTCTGTCTCCTTGACTTGACTACAGTGCTTGAGGGCACAGACTGGTCTGTCTCCAACTGTGTCTCACCATAGACTTGTAAGAAGTCTGACACAACAAATGGATGCACTTTCCCTTCAGTGATCTTCACTTTCTTCCTGTTTTCCCATGTAAGTCTGCTGGAACAAGAGTTGGGACAGCGAATAAGGAATATGTGTCCAAAATGTCATGTGAGCTGCTTGCAGCCCTTCTGAACAATTCTTTAGATCTCTTGCTGGTCTTGTCCCAGAACCCTGTTTGCAAGAACCAAAAGGCTCCTTTGTAAGGCTCCGTGTATATGCTGCTCTATCTTCCAGCCCCCCACCACCAACTCAATGAGCACTACATGTCGAGCACCTCCTTTCTTCAACTCCCCCAAACACACCAGAAGCATGATATAGCACCGGGGAAGGTTGAATAACTCCTGAGCTTGGAAATTTTGATCTAGGCTTTTTGACAAAAGGGGGGATGGTTTGGTAGCTCAGGGGTGCTACTCAATTGTAAAAGGACAGCTAATGTGCTTGGGAGATGACCCGCCCCCTAAAACCATTTGTCAAACAGGATGATTATGATTAAATATAACTTGCCAGACTACAAGTGGCCTTCAGACAGCAGAAATGATCCAGTGGAACATTGCACTTCATGAAGCAGCCCCAGGGTGGTGAACATCAACAGTCCTGCTTGATTAATCCTTGGAACACAGTCAGAATTGATGGGGAACTTGTTGAAAGTGATCGACAACTTTTGAAAGGTGAAATCCTTTTCTGTTCCCATGAAGTGTTGTTAAGGCCATTAGCAGAAATTGAAATGGAGAAATATGACCCTTTCATGCGGTAGATTCAGAGGCTCAGAAGATGGACAAGTTGGAAATGTACAGGCAGTTTATATTAGGTGCCTGGGTGGGGAGTGATAACTAAAGATTGAAAACTGACAAATGGGTCAGACTGGCAAAGACCAAGACAGAGAGGGATAGAGTGCAGTTTGTCTGCAGAGGAATAGCATCAATAATCCGGCAGGCTCGCCCACACTGAGGGCCACATATGGGTTACTTGGAAAGGGGCTAGAATTTGCTCAGTGGAAAAATGGGCAGATTTTGTTACAAGATGAAGAGATAACTTTCCAGCTTTTGAGAGGAGTAAATTATTTAGTCTTCCCCGGGGAGTTAGGGTACCAAAGAGAAAATCTCCAGACTAGAAGTCAGGTCTGTTGTATCTCTTTATTCAGTTTCAAAGTGGCTGAATGACTCCAACTCTCCTCATTCTGCAGTTGGTTGTATTCTTCCAAGTGACAAATGTGAAATTTCTTTGAAAGCTATGAAGCTATACAAATGTGAGGTATTAGCTTCATGATCATCCAACTGAATCAAGTGCAAAAGAGTATTGCTCTAAGAAACTATGTGAGATTTTAATTATTTCCTCTGATGGAGGTGAACATGTTTGCAGATAATCTTGAATAGGAACAGTGTCCAAATGATTTATCTTGGGCTTTAGAGACACATACACAATGATATTTGATTGAGGAAGTTTCAGGGATGTGGGGTGTGCATCAGAATGGAGAATGTGACTTTCAGTTTCCCTTGATCTTTTGGCTTGGCTTAAAGTAGTTGTAGGGGGTATTATGAGATATGGATGTATTTGAGGGGTATCTAGTAGGTAGAATCAATTGCTTTAGTTTGATGAGGAGATGTCAGGAGTGAACAAGGCTTCAAGGATGATTTTTAGGTGTCTAGCTTGGTTAACTGGGTGCATAATGGTGCCATTAACTTCTGTAAAGCACACAGGGGAATAGACAGGTTTGGGAGGTGTGTGGAAGTGAGTTTTCTCATTGACATAGTGACATGGAGGTACATGTCGGCATTTTGAGTGGAAAGGTTCGGCAAGAATCTGTTGACATCTGTGGAGCTCAAGAAAGACGTCTGAGCTGGAGCTATAGATTTGAGAGCTGTTAGATGTAAGTAATCATTGAAGCCATGGAACTAGCTTGTTCATCTTTACAGCCTCCGCAGCACCTGGAGTGGGGTTTGTCACAAAGTATCTGTTGAATGTTAAAAGTAAGAAGATGCCAATCATAGACCCTCCAAAAGGGGGTCGGTGAGACCAATATCCTCAGGTTCTTCCTTCTTTCAAAGCAACGTACACATAGGGTTCTAGGTGCTGTTTACAGTAGGTACACATTAAAAGCTAACACTTATTAAGTGCATCAGCACTGTTCTAAGCCCTTTACATGTCTTGATTTTCTTAATAACTCTAAGAGGTAAGTATTATCATCCTCTCCAGTGTACAAAAGGGGAAACTGAGGCACAAAGAGGTTACACAGTACATGGTGGAGGTAGGAGTTGAACCTAAACCTTCTGAGTGCAGAGCCTGCTGACTTAACCACTGTAACTAGTATTTGAAGCCTAAGTGGCTGGCTTTTTAATTGATCAGAACAGGCTGGTGTAAATTGTTGAAAATTCCTTTTCATAGGTTTCCCCTTCTCTCTGGGCAGTACCTTCACCCCCATTCTCCTGACATTTCTCTGCCTGCCTCCCAATCCAGCCTTCAGTCACCTCCTTATCCTGTGGCCCAGCCCTCAGTGCCTTACTCTTTGCTTTTGCTCACCACTCCCTAGTTGAATACCTGCTCCAGCATGATGGCATTGTGCTGGATGAAGTACTGCTGTGGTGCTCCACTCAAGAAATAGATGTGCATGTTTTCAGGAGTTTCTTGGAGTCTCAGGGCCTTAACCAAAGGATTACTCTAATGAGCCTTTGAATGTGATTGGTTGTAAAAACAGAAGTTTTATTTGGTTGGGGAGGGAGGAAGCAGCAAGAAGAGGGATTAAATCTCCATATATCGAGCTGTACAATAATAGGCAATGTGAGCCAGCCCTCTTAAACAATAAACTACACGACTCCCTGCAGAGGCATGTTCTGTTCTGCCAGCCAACTGAGCTAACCTCACACTCACCTCATGCTGCTGGGCAACACCTACATTACCCTGTCCAATTCAGTGACATACTTCTATATTGTTTGAGTGCATTGTGGGGATGAGGACACAGCTGTATTCTGCAGGATCCCTGCAGGCATTCTTAGTCCTTTTTGGATAATGGACTTCCTTGAGAATCTGAAAGTTATGCACCGCCACACAGGCATGAATCAACATTGCACTTGTGCGCACACACATTTTTGCTTATGATTTCAGCTTTGGATCAGTGATTCCAAAGCTTCTCAATGAGAAGATATCATAACCTAAGTATTACTTCAGAGTTAGTGGGGGCTCTTACTGATATGTAGCAGGTAGAATCCAGGAATACAATTGTAGGACAGTCCTCATAATGAAAAATGCTCCTGTGTGTCCCTAGACTTTCAAATGTCCTGCTGGACATTTATGTAGGTGAAAAACTTGCTTATAAATTATCGGAGCCTAGAATCAGAATCTGTTTTACATGACATAAGGTGTTTTGGTAGACATTGAATTTCTCAGGAACCAAACTACAGTGTAAATTGAGAGGGAATTGTACTTCTTTTCTTAGGGACTATATAAGTTTTTCTCCATTTTGAAAAATCATGTTAGCAACATCAATAACATTCGGAGTATTAGTCACTGATACAGCATTTCTGTATCAGTCTGCATTTGTAATTGGTGTTTCCTTGGTGATCTCATACTGACCACTTCCTCTTATGTGTTCTACTGTTGTCAATGTCTGAGATTTACATATTGATTTACATGTTACATAAATATGTGAATAATTATAAATTATTTTCATTTCATTTTTTCACATCATAGAGCATTATACTGATATTTTTGAAGTCATGTGTGTAGGTGGGTTTCATTATCTGTGAATTTCATTTCAGGATAATAATGGAGATGTCATAAAGTGTATTTATTAAAAAAAGAGAACAGTTTTCATGAGATTGAGAACTGCTTACCTAGAATAAGAATTACAGTCTGAAGGAAATTTAATCTAGTAGGAGAGGTAATAATGGCTTCCATTTATTAGGTACCTACTGTGCGCCAGTTATAGGCTAAAGGGATTTTCCATGAGCTCATTTATTCCTCACAGTCCATGCCCCATTTCTTAAACTAATAAGGAAGAAAATAAGGAGCACCAGAAGAGACGTACGAAAAAGGTAATCAAGCATGTAGAACCCCAGGCTGGAGATGTGTGGTCCCACTTTAGGTCTGCCACCCCTTCACTGCTCTCTAGGGTGGTAGCACTTTGACCTGTGACTGAGCCCACAGAGGACTCTCACTCCCAAAGGATGGGCTGTTCTTGGACCTTCTGTGTGTGTGTCAATGGAGGTGGGATTCAGTGAGCTGTGAGATAATGAGGCCTGATTACTGCTTATATATCTTTCTTCTTCTAGCACTATGACTCTGGTAGTGTATTAAAATGTGTTTTCCAAGAACCAGTCACTCCTTCATAATTTTTGCCCCTGCCACTGGGCAAAAATCTCTGAGCCACAGCTCCAGAGCTGGTGTGGGACAATGGACCACTTTTCTTGGAATGACACCCATGCTTTATGAGGAAGCTGCTTGGTGGGAGCAGTAGTCTCTGTTCTTCTTTGCTTGCCTCTCCCAGTGTGGGATCGCTGCCCTGTGAGGAAGTGGGGTCAAGGGCAATTGGGGCCCCTGTATTCTTATCCAGTGATGCTTGGGGTAGAGCCTCTGCCCTATGCCTGGGGATTGGGTGAAGGAAAGGATCCTTCACCATTCCTCTTGGCCATGCTTACCAGGAATTTAGCCTCTGCAACTCATAGCTGGGGAGGGGGGATGATAAATGCTGGAGTCCTGCTCCTCCTGGTGAGAAACTGAGTCCCTTGACTGGGAGCTGAAAGGAGAAGGAGCCCTGTCAGGCTCAGCTGGAGAGGGGATAGGGAGGGAGTGGGTTATGGCTCAAGTGCCACAGACTCTCAGTGTTCTTACCAAGATTTAGTAGATTTTCTTAAATAAATATTTCTTCACTTGTTATATTGCCTTAGGACAATTTTGAGAACATTTTAAATGGTTACTTTTTAAAAACTTTACCAGTTATGCTTGTTTTACTGGGAAGTGAATGCCCTTATTATCATATACCTTTTTGATACCTGCTTTTCTCTATAACGTGAGGGAATTCTGAATTCTAAGCAAACACCTTCCACAGTTGTCAATGCTACATTTTGTCTATATGATATCATCCCTGGACCACGTGTCCAAATAGATATTAAGGTCTTAGAGGAGAAGGACTGGTTTTAATACATTTAATCCATGACATGCTGAACAATATATGGACCCAAAAAATCATTCAAAGAATGAATGCACAAATAAATAACTCTATCTTCTATTTGAAAATGGCCTCCAAAGTGGAGCATAGCTCCCACTCCTTAAGTCTGGGCTCTGTGCAGTGACTTCCTTCCAAAGAGTACAGTATAAGAAGGGAGAAAAGAGTAATTTTACAGTGGAGAAACTTGACAAACAGTATCTGAAGCCCGTTGATCAAGGTTAACATCAGTAGTGATAAGTTATATTAATATTGTGTATACTCTTGATATGATGTGATAAGAATGGCACTTGACTTCTGACTTGACCTCTGACACATTACCACAGTCTAATGATCGGAAAAACATCAGACAAATCCCAAATGAGAGCCATTCTACAAAATACCTAACTTTCAAGGCCATCAAAAACAAGGAAGATCTGATAAATGTAATATGGTATGCTGGATGGGATCCTGGCATAGAAAAAGGACGTTAGGTAAAAACTAAGGAAATATGAACAAAGCATGGACTTTAGTTAATTGTAATATATCAGTACTGGTTCACTAATTGTAACAAATGTGCCATACTAATATAAGATGCTAATTATAGGGGAAAGTAGATGTTGGGTATATGGGAACTTTCTGCACTATCTTCCAGGTTTTTACCTAAAACCTAAAATCATTCTAAAATAAAAAAATCATGGACATATATACACTACCAAACGTAAAATAGATAGCTAGTGGGAAGCAGCTGCATAGCACAGGGAGATCAGCTCGGTGCTTTGTGACCACCTAGAGGGGTGGGATAGGGAGGGAGACGCAAGAGGGAAGAGATATGGGAACATATGTATATGTATAACTTGATTCACTTTGTTATAAAGCAGAAACTAACACACCATTGTAGGCAATTATACTCCAATAAAGATGTTAAAAAATTATTAAAAGAAAACCAGACAGACCTCTACTACAGAGAGGCAGACCTTGAGATGTTCAGAAAGAAACTCATACCAAGACTTTTTCTTGGGGTCCCTTGTGAGGTGGGGTCCATCGAGACCCAGCAAAAAAGCTAGACAGGGCAGAATCAGAACTCTGTTTTTTTTCCCCAATAGTTTCTGTCCAATGAACCTCTCCTAGAGAGAAAGCCAGATGAGTACACAAAGCTGTCTATACAAGTATGGTTATGGCAAAATGATTTGTAAAACACTGCAACATCCTAAACGTCTACACTGTGGTGGTATCTCACTATGTTCTATAGAGCATGGATCCAGGGAAATGCTCCACATATAAAGAGATAAATGAACAAACAGGAAATGCTGCATACCACATTCCCTTGGAGAGTCCAATACATATTGATGTAATAAGGCTCTGAGATTAGTCTTGCTGAAAAGAAACTTATAAATTTCTGTTTGAACCAGAGTTTGAAAACTTATTTGATGATGGAACACTTTTTGTTAAATATTATTTTATTTTTTTAAGCAAGTGGTACAGTATCTTCACACTTTGGGGACTGCTACAGTAGGGGTGGACTATATAAATTGCAGCATGTATTTTTATTGGAATACTATACAGGAATTAGTGAAATCATGTTTTTTTGAGAATATCTAAAGATTTGGTAAAATAGTCACAATTTTAGAGTGAAAACAAGATATACATTTGTATATATAATATAATCTTAATTGTTTAACTTTTTTCTATGTATGGGAAAGGACAGTAGAAAAACTATAAAGTTAATAGTTGGTTGTGTGGGACTTCCCTGGTGACGCAGTGGTTAAGAATCTGCCTGCCAATGCAGGGGACACAGGTTTGAGCCCTGGTCCAGGAAGATCCCACATGCCGCGGAGCAGCTGGGCCCATGCGCCACAACTACTGAGCCTGTGGGCCTAGAGCCCGTGCTCCGCAACAAGAGAAGCCCCTGCACCGCAACAAAGAGTAGCCCCTGCTCACTGCAACTAGAGAAAGCCTGCATGCAACAATGAAGACCCAACACAGCCAAAAATTAAATAAATAAACAAACAGATATAAGACAATCAACTGAATTCCCTACAATTCACACCTAGAAACGGCGCTTTAAAAACAAAAATTGGTTGTGGGGTTACAGGTAATTTTAAATCTCTTCTTTATAATCTTATAATTTCTCTTAACGATTTACAAAGTAAATATATTATTTAACCCCAGAAGAATACATGTCATAAACCACTATTTTGTAAGCCAAATTGTTTGTCCTTCTTATGCATTCTAAACTTATTTACCTTTTGTTATAAATAAGTATCATAATATTTTTTTAAAATACCAGATTACTTAAGCTCTGGGAAGGGAATTACAGGATGTCCCAGGTGGGCTTGATTGAATTAGTGGAGCATTATAGAAGTAGAGTCTGAACAAACCAGCACAAGGCTGGTGTTTTCTCTTTGGCTAATACTGGACTCTGCAATGTGAGATGGCATTCCCTTACAAATAAGTGCTGTTCCTTTAGTTCCCTTGAGAAGGCAATGAACATATAATTCATTCCCTATGTCAAATTGACGTCCAGAGGATAGATATTTCATCTGCCTGCTTGTGTACGAGACCAAGTTCCAGTTTCCTCCTGCCAGACTCCCACATCCTACCTACCAATGCAAAAATTCCTTGTCCTTTACCAGGAGACCTGAAAAAGAGGGGCTGGGCTGGCAGCTTTCAGTGCCTCTCTGTGCAGAAACTCTGTGCTGCTTACCCATCATCAGTATCTGGCATGGGGCTGAGCACTATTATGTGCTCAGTAGGACTTGATGGATAAATGACCTGAAACCCATTCTCAGGTCATCAATTTCATTCATGAAAACTGTATTCAATGAATCTGCAATGTTATGCTATGATATAATTTGTACAGAATATGATGTGACCAGGAATCAAATGCATGATGCTGGGGAATGAGGGAAGATTGGTCTTAATCCCAGGTTTGCTGCTAATTCTTTGTGTGATCTTGGACAATTGCTTCCCATCACTGGGCCTTGGTTTCCCCTATGTAAAATGAGCAGTGGACTATGAAATTGGTCCCCATTGTGTTTATAATAAAACTTAAACTCCTTTACTTGGCCCCGGGGTCCTACATGATCATGCCTCTGTCTCCCTCTTTGCCCTCATCTCCTGCTACTTTTTCTTCCCCTTATTCTATTCCAACCATACCTCAGGACCTTTGCACTATCTCTTCCCTTCACCTGTCTCCCAAGATCTGGCTCTCTGTTTTTATACTCAGGTCCCAGCTTAAGTGTCTTCTCATAAAGGCCTTCTCTGACCACCTTATGAAACACTGCCCCACACCTTCTCCCCATCACTCTCTTTCCTATTACCTTGCTTCATTTCTCCCTGGAAATTATTTTATATTTGCCTTGTGTATTTTATTGTTAGCTTATTTATTGTTTGTCTTACCTCACTGGACTCTGAGCTCCACAAAAGTAAGAAATCTTGTTCATTTCTGCATCCCTAGGGACAAGAACAATGTCTGGCATATAACAGGTAATTGATAGATATTTGCAGAGTGAATGAAGAACAATCTGACATTGATTTATTTAACAAACACCTATATAGCACTTCTGTAACTATCCCTGCTTCAAGTGCTTTACACATTTTAACTCACTTAATTTTCATAACATCCTTATGAGATAGATACTATTATTCATTCTATTTTAAAGACGAGGAAACTGAGGAAGAGAGAAGCTAAGTAACTTGCCCAAGGTTATGCTGTAGTTTACATGGATTATCTCTTTTAATCCTATCAACAACTCCACAAAGTAGATGCTATTATTACCCCCATTTTATAGACAAGGAAATAAAGTCTTAGAGAAGTTAAGCAACTTGCCCAGGGTCATACAGCTGGGTAAGTGGCAAAGAAGCACCTCAAATCCACAGTATCTGACTCTAGAACTCTGCTCCCTTGTGACTGGATGGCTGTGACTATCATAGAGCTGCCCTAACCTGTCCTTTCTGTACAAAGGTGGAAAGGTTGCAGAAGGCAGGTCTTGGGTCCATAGAGGTCGTGGAGCAGGCAAGGCTGCATTGGGGTGAAAGGCTGGTTTGGGGAGAAGCTGTGGTTGAGGGAGAGGGAGCCCTTTTGCCCAAGTCACCTGGAGTACACGCTGGAGTGGGTTGGGTCTCCCTCTGAAGCTGGCTTATGTATATCCCTGCCTCACAGTGGAGACAGTTCCTTTAAGGGGCCAGGCTAATGGGACACTGCTAGGGCCAAAGGACCCTGAGTCCCAGAAGGAATTGTTGAACCACCCCAAGTCTTTCCCTGCTCCAAGCTTAACCATGATACCCTCAGTTTGTATGTCCAGCTGGAGAAACATCATACAGGCCTAGGAAAGGTACAGGAGATATCCAGAGGTATGACCAATGGTTGAGATTGCCAGACAGAAAGAACACTCTGGACATACTGATAAACTAGAAACACTGACCACTCTGGAGGGACTGATAACTCCAGACATACCAAGCAGATAACTCCACCCACCAAGCAGAGCCATGGACTGGCCTGGATAGTTAGGCTAGACTCTGGCCAACCCAGACAAGCCACACAGTCTAGACAATGTATTGTCTACCTGTTTACCTAGGATATCTTCCCCTTTCCTCTCTTGTTCTGCATAGGACCACCACACTGCACAACTCCACCAGGAGTCGTCATTCATTCCATGGTATCTGTAAATAGTGCCCCCTGAAGTTGTTACTAATGTCTCTGGTGGCTGTGGTACTGCAGTTTCAATCGTATGTCTTGCTGTGGGTTCATCCAACCCAGGAGTTCCCTGCCCACGTCATCCTCAAAGCCCATAGGCCCAGCTGTGATCATTGGAAGCCTCCAGAGTGCCATCTGCTATCTTCTTCTAGCAAGATAAAACACTCAAGTGTGGTCTCTAATATTCAGCTAGATGAGGTTTTCACAGATCTCTTCAGCTAATATGTGTGCCAAGCATCCAGTGATCATGAGAAAACCAAGCCTGTCAATTTATAAATCTTAATACTGACATATTTCAGGGATGAGACTGTAGGCCTTTCTGACCATTTATTTTCTTTCTATTTTAAAAGTGAATCACAGTTTCCCTATCATGTGTAATGTTTAATGTATTTCATCTATTTGAAAATTAATGTGTATGAAAGCCTTTATTAGAACTGCATGCTCTTCTGAGTCTAAGAACAGACATTTGACAGAAAGTGCTTATACCTTTCCAACCCATCTTTTGTCCCAGTTAGACTGACTGCTCCCTCAGGAGTTTGATTACTCAGAAGTTTAGTCATTGGGTTCCTTAGGGATTGTATCTTAAAAGATAGAATAAGATTGTTAATTGTGTTTATAGTGAAATGTATGAATGAAAAAGAAATGGAGTCCTTTAACATTTTATTGATAACTATTAAGATCTGCTAGAACAGGATATATTACGCTGGATGTGGCTGGTCATTGATAATAGCATTGCATGTGCCAGTTCTATGCTAGACTATTGTGTATACATGCTCCCTTAATTTTCCCAATGCCCCTGAAGGAATGGCTATCTCCATTTACAGATTAGGAACCCAAGAATCAGAGAAAGGAAGTGACTTCCCTAAGACCCCACAGTTGGTAAGTGATAGAGCCAGGAGCTAAATATTTCAGACACATGTCTATTTCGTAACCTTAAAGACCACAAGACCAGACTAGAATAGACACTCAATATTTTTAATTTAATTTAACTTAATTTAATCCAAATTCCTAAGATTTTTGGATTTCCTAAACTTTCTTATTTTTCTTGCCTAGAGATGCCAGGGCAGAAAAGGATCCAAGAGAGTAGCCATTAACATTTTGAGACACTAAGTCATTAAGAACTTGCTGCAAATAGGAAGCAGAGTGAGGGGGATGGCATAGGGATAGGGTACTGGGCTAGTGTGGTAGGCCCTCAGGACATGACAGCTCATCTTAACATTATTGCCAGCTGTTTATCAGCAGCTTGAGAGGGAGCCTGGGAGCATCAGAGCCCAGAGGCCTGTGGCTTAGTGTTTTCTTGAGCAGAACTGACCTGAGATTTAACTTCTGTTCTTCCTTCCTAAAATTTCCTTCCTATGCTCATCCTCATGGTTTCATCATACAACGTATGGCATAGTAGAAAGAAGGTGGGCTCCAGAGAGGCAGACCTGGGTCCAAGTCCTAGCTCTGTCACCCCTTAGCTGTGTGATCTCAAGCAAGTCACTTAACCACTCTGGTCTTTGGTTCCTGATCTGGGTTGGTGTGAGGATTAAACTAGCATCTAGTACCATAAGGTCACAATAATGAATATAATTCTACTCCGACTCTGCTCCTGCATTTTCAGCCCAGACTCTCCAACACTTTCCTCATCACTCATTTTTTACTTGAAATCAGCCTGGAGTCCACCAGGTGGTGCTAACTCCCCATCCCTAAGGCCTTCAGGCTTCAGGGAGCCTCTGTATTGATCCATATCTTGCTCCATTTTACCAGGTCTTGGCCTGTCTCTTTTCCTTGATCCTTACACACACACACACACACACACACACACACACACACACACACACACA